>NW_016107350.1:6903732-6930672 GCF_001604975.1 Cebus imitator | reverse complement strand
GATGGTGGCCCGCCTCTATTGAGGCGGAGTCTCTCTGCTGTGGTGGGTTGCCTTGGCAACGGCGGGCTGCCTCGCTAATGGCGGACGCCCCTCCCCTACAGAGCTGGACTGTTCCAGGTTCAGCTGCGCTTGCTGTGAACCTCTCAATCCAGAGTTTCTGGTTGCTGTTCTTTTGTGGGGGTGGGACCAGCCGAGCCTGATCGCCTGGCTCCCTGCCTCAGAGCCTTTTTTAAGTTCGTGTTCCAGTCGCCTGTTGAAGAGGCGCCGGGGTCTGTTTTCGCCTGCGGCCTCTCACTGAGCTGGCTTAAACAGCAGCACTGAGGTTTGTGGTGCTTTTTTTTTTTTTTTTTGCCCTGGAATCTACTGTCCTGGTTCTCTGCTCAGTCCCCTTTTTAAACAGACGAATGGGCAACTTCCCGTGGCTCCAATCGCCAGCCAAAAGGGCACCCAGACCGGTGTATTTTGTATGGAGAAACGCGGCTCTGGGGCACCGACAAAGCAGCCGCATGGGGCAAAGCACCGGCGCCGGCTGGCCGAAACAGCTGAGCTGGTGACCTGTGGAGTTCCTCCGCCTGGGAATTGCCTAGTCTGTGGGCAATAAAAGCGCGGCATCCAGTCACCCTCTGCGCTTTCACTGGGAGCTGCAATCCTGAGCTGTTCCTAAACGGCCATCTTCGGATCCTTCTACCTCGAGCCGGATCCGGTTCGCAGCCAAGTCGCCTCTGCACCAGGCGGGATCCAGTTTTAACATTTTTGTAGAGATGGCATCTCTCTATGTTGCCCAGGCTGGTCTCAAACTCCGGGCTTCAAGCAGTCTTCTCACCTCAGCCTCCCAAAGTGGTGGGATTACAGGGATGAGCCACCATGCTCTGTCTAACAGTCTCTGTTTTTCTATTCTAACTACCCCCAAATTTATTGACACACAGGAACATTTCCAAGTTGTGCTCAGGGCTCCTTTAGATAGGGTAGCCAATTGTCTATATTTGCCCAGAATGTCCTGGTTTTATCGCTAAAAGCCCTACATCCCAGGAATGCCCCTCGCCCTGAGAAAATCAAGATGATCAGTCATTGTACTGTCATTCCTAACAGAAACACTGAGCACAAAAGGGTTCTGCAGTCTGCGGTCAAAGAATCTTAGAAACTGCTTCCTCTTGTTTTCATTTAAAATAAATTATAGTAAGAAAACACGTAACTTAGAATTTACCATCTGGATTATAGTCACGTGCCGAATCATGTCATGCTGGTCAATAGTGGGCCTCATATATGATGGTGTTCCTGTAAGATTGTAATATCATATATTTATATTTTCTTTTCTTTTTTTTTTTTTTTTTTTTGAGATTGAGTCTCACGCCATCTCCCAGGCTGTAGCACAGTGGCACGATCTCGGCTCACTGCAATCTTCACCTCTTGGGTTCAAGCAATTCTCCTGCCTCAGCCTCCCGAGTGGCTGGGACTACAGGCATGCACCACCATGTCCAGCTAATTTTTGTGTTTTTAGTAGAGTCGGGGTTTCACCATGTTGGCCAGGATGGTCTCAATCTCCTGACCTTGTGATCCTCCCAAAGTGCTGTGATTACGGGCGTGAGCCACCACGCCCGGCTGGTGACCCTTTTTTGTCTTGCTCAGTAAGTAATAAAAATATTGAACGGTATTTTCCATTAAGCAAGTTTCTGCTTTCTGGAAGTATCTACAGACCTTCCCTAATTGACCACACGGGTTGAGAAAGAGACGTGTATCTGATATCCAGAGGCTTAACTATGAATATGTTTTCCCCTTAGTAAAAATGTACTACGAGTGTTGGTTAGAGGTACAAGAATTGTATATGGGTTGAGTAGGTTTTTGTGCTTTGGCCTGGGAAACTTCTCTATGCAAAACTATCAGCTGCTTATGAAGAACAGCTGATACCTCTGGGGTCTGCATAGTGATTTTGGATGCAGTAGGCATTTGAGATTTTTTCACTAAACGAAACTAACTTTTATTTATACCATTGCTTCCATTGAGGTAGTGAATTTTTTGTTCATTTGTTTTTATTTGATTAATTTTTTTTTTTTTTTTTGAGATGGAGTTTCGCTCTTGTTGCCCAGGCTGGAGTGCAATGGCACGATCTTATCTCACTGCAACCTCCGCCTCTCTGTTTCATGCAATTCTTCTGGTTTAGCCTCCCGAGTAGCTGGAATTACAGGCATATGCCACCACATCTGGCTAATTTTGTATTTTTAGTAGAGATGGGATTTCTCCATGTTGGTCAGGTTGGTCTCGAACTCCCGACCTAAGATGATCCACCCACCTCAGCCTCCCAAAGTGCTGGGATTACAGGAGTGAGCCACCGCACCTGGCTATTTTAATTTTTTGAGACAGTGTCTTGCTCTGTTGCTTAGGCTGGAATGCAAACTGCAGCTTCGATCTCCCAGGCTTAAGCAACCTTCTCATCTCAGCCTCCTGATTAGCTGGGACTACAAGTACACACCCTCACATCTGGCTAATTTTTTATTTTTAGTAGAGACAAGGTCTTGTTATGTGACTCGGGCTGGTCTCGAACTCCTGAGCTCAAGTGATCCTTCTACCTCAGTCTCCCACGGTGCTGGGATTACAGGTGTGAGCTATTGCACATGGCCGGTAATGATTTTGAATTATATGATACATTTAGTTTAAAAATTGGAGACTACTTGTATTTATATTTGAAAGTTGCCTGTGATTAAAAAAATTTTAGGGTGGAATTTATAGTTTAAACTGTCTTTTAAAATTTCCCCAAAATAGCTTTCTTTGCGATGATAGTTCTATCTTCTGAGAAAGAGTAGGCACAACCGCCGAATTCCAGATGTCAGAACATGGCGTGGGCTCCGAAAACGGCAACCAGGGCCACCTTATGAGTTCACAGTTCTCTCAGAGAAGTTACCCTGGAGAAGTTAAGAGTGGATGTAGATGAAGTTAACGCTGTTTATTTCAGTTAGCATCAGAATGGAAGCCAGAGTCTATGCTACCCAAATCCTGCGCCAGTGAGCTCTTACCATACTTTATCTTGGTATTCTTCAGAATATTTCTTCCCTGAGAAAACATAAGGTGTGGATTCAATTCCAAGGTCAAAGAAGTAAGGACAAGCTCTTTTCCCTTCCTCTTTCAATACCTAGTACATTGGTATTTTCTTTTCTTTTCTTTTTTTTTTTTTTTTGAGAGGAAGTCTCAGTCTTACTCTGTTGCCCAGGCTGGAGTGCAGTGGCTTGATCTTGGCTCACTGCAACCTCCACCTCTGGTTCAAGTAATTCTCCTGCCTCAGCCTCCCAAGTAGCTTAGATTGCAGTGTGCCCTACCATGCCCAGATAATTTTTGTATTTTTAGTAGAGACAGGGTTTCTCCATGTGGTCCAGGCTGGTCTCGAACTCCTGGCCTCAAGTAATCCACCCACCTCAGCTTCTCAAAGTGCCAGGATTACAGGCAAGAACCACCACACCCGGCATATATATATATATATATATATATATGTGTGTGTGTGTGTGTGTGTGTGTGTGTGTGTGCGCGCGCGCGCGCGCCAGGGTTTTACTCTGTTGCCGAGACCAGAGTGCAGTGGTGTGATCATAGTTCACTGCAGCCTTAACTTCCTGGGCTCAGGTAATCCTCCCAGCTCAGCCTCGGGAACTACACACAACTGCCACCACATCTAGCTAACTTTTTGTAAAGACTGGGTTTTGCCATGTTGCTCAGGCTGGTCTCAAACTCCTGGGCTCAAGCAATGCTCCCGCCTCGGCCTCCCAAAATGTTGGGATTACAGGCATGAGCCACCGCGCCCGGTCGGCATGATATTTTTTATAAACCAATGTTGCCGTGTTCGATCAGGTTTCCTTAAATTATCATTGTTCAGCAGTGACACCATGTGTACCTCCTCAGAACTCTGTGATGGATGAAATAAAGCATGTTTCTTGGGGAGTGCTCTGGGGTTTTGCATGATAAAGAAGGGAAGGAGCAGGATGAAGCGGGGAAGAGAAGTCAAGATGTGGTGCTGTCCTGCGAACCAACGGCCCCAGCCAGGACTGCAGGATTTCTGAAGGTCTGGTTGCAAAGCTGACTCACTGTGGCCTCGGACCCCCACGGAGGTCAGCCGTGGAATGCAGGCATCTGGAGATGGGGCTGTGACTTTGAGTGAAGAGGCTCCTTTCAGTCCTGGTAGGGGAGGGCCACTGCAGCTCTGCTAGCAGGAAGCTTTCGTTCCTGAGGGGGGTCTGTGCAGAGCAGCTCAGGGTCATCTTTCCAGGACTCTTGGTTCTTTCTGGGCAGGAGAGTATTAGTTCAAACTGTTCTACACTGACTTCTGTGACGCCTCAAAGAGCACGAAGTGGACCCAGATCAGAAGTTGCTGAATAGCAGATTCCTTTTTGAAATGAACACTGCACAGATAATTACAATCCTGCCAGGCGCAGTGGCTCACGCCTGCCAGCACTTTGGGAGGCCAAGGTGGGCAGATCACGAGGTCAGGAGATTGAGATCATCCTGGCCAACATGGTGAAACCCCGTCTCTACTGAAAATACAAACATTAGCTGGGCGTGGTGTGTGTGCCTGTAATCCCAGCTGCTCAGGAGGCTGAGGCAGGAGAATCGCTTCAACTCGGGAGGCTGAGGTTGCAGTGAGCTGAGATTGCACCACTGCACTCCAGCCTGCCAACAGAGCTAGACTCGGTCTCAAAAAAAGAACAAAAACAAAACAACAACAACAACAACAAAAAACCAGTCCTTTCCATGTCCACCTGCTTTAGGTTAATTCAGTTTACTTTGATAAGAGGAGAGGGGAAGAGAGGGAGGAAGAGGACGAGGAGAATGAGACAGAGAGATTCTGATAGAACCAGAGGCCTGGATTAAAAAAAAAGGCAGTGCTGCCAGGCTTGATGATTACTTTGTACGTTTTCACACAACTGTATGCTGTGCATCAAATGTTTTAAGTATTGCCCCTGTTTTGGGAAAGTCATTGGCACCCTTAACCCGGAGACAGCATAGAATAGTGAGCCATGGCCACCGGGCCTCCAGAGCAACTGTCCCCATCAGTTTCTCCAAGTCTACTACACCTGGGCTGCGTGACTGTGGGTGGTGGGTTCCCAGCATCATGCCAGTAGCTGCATCAGAAGCGGGTTGGAGCTTTTCACTCTGAGGCACTGCCCAAGATGCACGATCTCTGGTTGCTGTTTCTCCCCCAGCTCGTCCCCTTTACCACGTTGCCCTGTTTCGTTTATCTAGAACCTCCTGTCCTTTTCATTGTTAAGTCTTTCCCTATATTCCAACCCACTGTAGACTGATCAGTTGTCCTCTCAGAGGGACAGTTTAAAAAAAAAAAAAATTAGGACCATTCCAATGGGTGAGCTCTTTCTCCTGCATATCCTGACTCTGGGAGGAGGCGTCAACATTGCCCTTAGACCCCCTTTTGGTGGCTAGACATGACTTCACTTCCCTTGTGTCCCCTTGTGTAACATCCTCTTTGTTGTGGGTCATGTCATCTGCCTAATCTACCCAGCACCCCTTTGGAACCACCTCGCTGGTAAATGGTCTCTTTCTCTAGGTCACCACCTATGACATCTAGTGTCAATTTGATGTCCATGTAGACAATCCCAAACACAGCCTGTAAGCCTGCTTTATTTTAGGACCAATAACATTTTACCTCCGCTGCACTAGGAATCCTACACTCTTTTTAGCCCCAAACAGATTCACCTCTGAAAACTTCAGCAGTAATCACCTACTGTCTTGGCTGGAGCCTCCCAAAAAACAGACTCTGAAGAAGGACTCCGATACAAGTAGTTTCTGTGGGAGCTAATCCCAGCGTTGGGGTGGAGGACTGAGACGAGGAAGGGGAAGAAGCTAATAAAGAGTCCAATGCCAAGCAGGTGCCCAGAATGGGCAACTGTAACCATTCCCACTGGGGAACTCTAGGACGCAGCAAGAACATCCCACCAGGTGGAAGGCCAAGGAGCTGCGTTAGACAGTCACTGATTCCTGATAGGTCCTGGCTGGGGGTTGCTTCTGGGGGCATCCGGTGCCCAGCGCTTCTGACCTGGAAGGGAGTTGAGGCAAAAGCAGGTGACAGTCTGGCCAGAGTAGAGGGCACAGAAGTAGAGGTTGCCATGTGCAGATATCAGGGCACACTGACAGCATCCACTTCACCTGTCAATTCAGCCTTCTTTTTTTTTCTTCTTTCTTTTGAGACGGAGTCTCACTCCATCGCCAGGCGCCAGGCTGGAGTGCAGTGGCGTGAGCTCGGCTCACTGCAACCTCCACCTCCCGGGTTCAAGCAATTCTCCTGCCTCAGCCTCCCGAGTAGCTGGGACTACAGGCGAAAGCCACCATGCCCAGCTAATTTTTGTATTTTTAGTAGAGACGGGGTTTCACTATGTTGGCCAGGATGTTCTCGATCTCTTGACCTCATGATCCACCCACCTCGACCTCCCAAAGTGCTGGGATTACAGGCGTGAGCCACCGTGCCCGGCCCAATTCAGCCTCTTAACTTGCCTTCCCCTAAACATGCCTTTTGTCCTTATAGGGGTCGTCAATCCTTTGACTCAATAATTTGCAGCTAATTATTGGCCTCCTGGGGACAATTCCTTCCATATGGAGCCTGGATTCCAGAGACAGTTAGAACCTCTTCCTCTCAGACTGCTCCACTTCATTGTCTCCTTGTGCTTTTAATTTTTTCCTTTTTTCTTTTTTAACCACAATTTGGTGTTTCCCAATTAAGTTCAGACTACGATAACTAGAAAGAATTGCCCACCCGGGCACACTGGTGCTGCTGAAAATTAATGCAAGTCTCTCTTCTTGGTGTATTTATTTATTTTGCATTCTTGTTGGTCAGGTCTTCCTTCAGTAACTCTCAGCTACATGTCTGAACTTTTGCCCCCTCCTGAAATCCAAAAAGCAAAATTTACTGCTTTTATTCACAGTCGATGACTCAGTCAATCTGGATGTGGATAGAATCGTCTACACTCGCCGTCTCATTGCTCAGCTTGACTCAGTGTGACTTCTGGCTCCACTACGCTTCCCTGTCAACCCAATGGACTCTTCAACTCTCATCTTTCTTCTTAGCAACACTCTTGGACATGTCCTCTTTCTGGAAGTTTCTTGCTCCTTATTTTCTGATGATAAAGCGATCTTAGCTTTCTTCTTACCTTTCTGGCCATTGCTTATTTCCTTTTGCAGTTTCTTCATCTTCTGTCTAGCCACTGTATCTTCGAGCTACTGAGGAGCGAGTCCTGGGACCTCTCCTTTCCTCCATGTTTTGTCCATAAAGAACCTTATCCTACCTATGCCTCCTCTTTATACTGATAATTTGAACCTCTCCTTTGAGATCCAGTCTTACCTGGCCAACAGTCTACTTGATATCTACTCTTGAATGTCTCAAAGACACATTAAAATCAATATATCTAGAACTAAAGGCATGATCTTCCTTCCAAATGCAGCCTACTTCCAGTGGACTTCATCCTGGTAATCTACCCAATGCAGGGCGGATCCTAAATGTTGGCGGCCAGCCTCAACATTCCTTCACCTTACCCTTACTGAGTTTCAATAGTAGCTTTCTAAATATCTTTTGAAGTTATCTTCTCTTTCAATTCTCACCACTGTCACCTTTTCCAAGCTATAGTCATCTCTCTCCAGGGTTACAGAAGTAGCCTCATTAGCCTTGTCCTCTCTGGATGCCTCTGGTCCGTTCTCCAGGCTGTGGCTAAAGTCAACTTTCTGAAAATGTGGCCAGGCATGGTGGCTCACGTCTGCCTCGGCCTCCCAAAGTGCTGGGATTCACATCCAGCTCAACTATGCCCTTAGCCATATCTCCTCACTGATGATTCCATCATTCTCATATTTCAGTCTCCCCCTCTTGCCTCACGGATCACAAGGTCAAGAGATCGAGACCATCCTGGCCAACATGGTGGAACCCTGTTTGTACTAAAGATAGAAAAAAATAGCCAGGTGTGGTGGTGCACACCTGTAAGTTCCAGCTACTCAGGAGGCTGAGGCAGGAGAATCGCTTGAACCTGGGAGGCGGAGGTTGAGGTGAGCCAAAATCATGCCCTTGCACTCTAGCTTGGCAACAGAGCAAGACTCCGTCTCAAAAATAAATTAAATGAATAAATAAAAATAAAAAGTAAAAACTTTCTAAAAATGTATAAAATACAGATGTGATCAGGTGAGCTCAGTCCCCTACCCTTGTAAAAACTCATCAATGACTTTCTAGCGCTTTCCTATGAAGATGGACCTCTATGGGATGTCCTGTAAGACCCTACCCCGCCTGGTCCTACTAACGTCTCCAGGTTCATCCTTCGCCACTTTCCATCTACTCTTTTGCTCCGGCCACACTGGCTGCCTTTTGATCCGGGGACCTCCAGTACTCCCCGCTTCCACAGGGCCTTTGCAGAGGCCCAACCTACTTCTTGTCTTTCCCTTCTCATTGACTCCAACTCGTGAACTGAAATTATGCCAGTTTATCAACAACAAGTTCTCCTTGGGCCAAAAACGTTTGACTTGTGCTGAAAAAGAATTTCTATTGAGAGGAATTGACCTACTCAGAGAGGAAGGCTTTGCCGACACCTGAGTAGGTCAATTTCCTCTTACTATAGACTCTTATTGAACCATGTGATTCGACATAGCATCTATCACAGTTGCAATTTGGCATTTACTTGTGTGGGCATTTGAACTACACCTGCCACACTCAGCTTTTAAGCTCCAGGAGGACAAGGATGTTACCTGTCGTGCCAGGGTGTTTTGTAGGAGCTCAGAAAATAGTGACCAAAAGAATGACTTAATGAATCAATGATTTATTTTCTATTTCTTAGGGAAAAAAGAGTTCCTAGGTGTGAATGCCTTCTTTTCCCAACCTAGACTTGCAGTTTCAGGAATTTGAATGAAGCCTCTTAACTACAGTCTGCTTTTTTTCCCCAGGCTGGAGTGCAATGGCGCGATCTCAGCTCACCACAACTTCCGCCTCCTGGGTTCAAGCGATTCCCCTGTCTCAGCCTCCTGAGTAGCTGGGATTACAGGCATGTGCCACCATGCCCAGCTAATGTTGTATTTTTAGTAGAGACAGGGTTTCTCCATGTTGGTCAGGCTGGTCCCGATCTCGGGTGATCTGCCCGCCTCTGCCTCCCAAAGTGCTGGGATTATAGCTGTGAACCAAGCCCGGCCTGTCTTGCATCCATTACTATTTCAGGTTTTGTTTTGTTTTGTTTTCTGACAGGGTCTCACTCTGTCACCCAGGCTGGGGTGGAGTGGCATAACTGGGGCTCACTGCAGTCTGCATGCATTGGACCCAAGCAATGCTCTCCTCTCAGCTCCCCGAGTAGCTGGGACTATAGGCGCATGCCACCACACCTGGCTAATTTTTGTATATTTGTAGAGACAGGCTTTGCCACATTACCTAAGTTGGTCTTGAACTCCTGGGCTCAAACAGTCGACCTGCCTCAGCCTCCCAAAGTACTGGGATTACAGGTGTGAGTCACTGCATCTAGCCCAACTATGCTCTCACCCATATCCCCTCCCTGACCTCATTCTGATGATTCCACCTTCCTCCTATTTCAGTCTCTTCCTCTTGCCTTATTCCTTTCTTGCATCCATTATTATTTCAGGTTTCATTAGAAAAATGTCTTCCTCAACTTTGCATCTTGTCATTTTTCCTTTACAAATACCCCAGAATAAATAACTCATAGTGACTACCTCCATTTTTCATTTTCATTGTGCTCTTAGCTACTCTGTGACTCTGACTTTAAGAACAGATCTTGCTCTTGAACTCCAGACTCTAAATAACCAACTAGTGCTTCAATATATTTACTTGTGGCTGGGTGCAGTGGCTCACACCTGTAATCCCAGCACTTTAGGAGGCTGAGGCGGGTGGATCACCTGAGGTCGGGAGTTCGAGACCAGCCTGACCAACAAGGAGAAACCCCATCTCCACTAAAAATACAAAATTAGCCAGGCATGGTGGCACATGCCTGTAATCTCATCTAGTTGGGAGGTTGAGGCAGGAGAATATCTTGAACCAGGGAGGCAGAGGTTGTGGTGAGCTGAGGTCACGCCATTGTACTCGCACTCCAGCTGGGGCAATGAGAGTGAAACTCAATCTCAAAATATGTATATATATTTATTTGCATGTTTTAAGGACTCCTGTAATTCAACCTATTATTTCTCTCATCCAAGTACTAACCAGGCCAGACCCTGCTTGACTTCCAAGATCAGACGTGTTCAAGGTGGTCTGGCTATAGACAACCTATTATTTCTCCTCCAAACCTACTTTTCCTCCTGTGCTCCTTTAGAACAGGTAAAAGTAGGCCGGGCACGGTGGCTGACACCTGTAATCCCAGCACTTTGGGAGGCTGAGGTGGGCAGATCACTAGGTCAAGAGATGGAGACCATCCTGTCCAATATGGTGAAATCTCATCTCTACTAAAAATACAAAAATTAGCTGAGCGTGGTGGCATGCGCCTGTAGTCCCAGCTACTTGGGAGGCTGAGGCAGAAGAATGGCTTGAACCTGGGAGGCGGAGGTTGCAGCGAGCCAAGATGGCACCACTGCATTCCAGCCTGGCCGCAGAGTGAGACTGTGCCTCAAAAAAAAAAAAAAAAGAAAAGGTAAAAGTAATATCCTCTACTCACTTACCAAAGCTAGGGCCCTGATGGTTACCCTAGTCTGTTTCAGTGACTTCCCATCCCAGTAAGCCACCTTGCCTCATCTCTTGTGTTTTTAAAATGTTTCTGGAATTTCTGCAGAAATCAGTATAGATACTCGTCTTTAGCTCCTGGACTACCGTGACAGCTTCTGAGTGGTCTCCCAGGTCAGCCTGGCTCCACTTTCCCCCAGTATTTACACTGCTAGAGGGATCTTTCTAAAGCACAGATCTGTTCCCATGCAACCAATCCCCACCCAAGCATTAGCCCTTGCATAGGTGCCGCAAACTCTCTGATTCATTGGCATAACATGCGTGTCCCCACATGGTTTTATGTCTTCAGCTTCACCTCCAGCTGCTCCTTCCTTATCCCCTTTGATCTAGATGCTTCCCAGTTCTTGATCATCTCATAGTGTCAGAAGCTTGCACTGTTTCATGTTTCTGTGCCTTTTCCCACGCAGCTGCTTCTCCATTCGACATCCTCCCTAGACCTTTGGAAGAATGGAGGACCTCTACCTGGGCCTCATGATCTTCGGTCAATGACTGCTTGTTTTGTACAGCTATCCCTGGCCTCCCCACATAGAACTGGCTGCGCTATCTACTGTGTCCCTGGTGTACCTAGTACACATTCTGTTAGAGCTCATGCTGGCAGAGCTGCTGTGTAGGGTTGTTCAGGTTGTGGACTGCACACCTCTAAGGGCCTTGTTCATGAAATGATGCATAGTGAAGACAATCATACACCGTGGCCCTGCTGTTTGGACTGTTTTTCCTTTCTTTGTTTTTAAGAATCATGGGAATGGGGATGAAGGCATGACAAGGTTAAGAATGTCACGTGGAATCTATGTGTGAGGAAATGCTACGTAACTCAAGAAGAAGAGGGACAAAGACAGGGATCCATGCTGAGTCAGGATGGCTCTGTGTGTGAGGCAGGGGGCTCAGAGAGAAGCCTAGGTGCTGTGCTTACGTGGCAAATTGTGCAACAGGAATGGGAAGAAAAGGCTGGCTCAGTGTAGCAGGCAGCACTAGAGGAGGAAGAATGGGAGGGATGTAAACCGACTGAATGAAAATGATCAAAACACAACTGGCAACCGAGAAGGGAGTGGGGCCTCCTTCATATCGTCCTGGGGTTGGGACTGGTGTTGGCAGTGAGGATCCCTCAAGTAAATCTCCTCCCAGAGACTGTTTCCTGCCACTAGTGGATGGTGGCAATCACTGCTGGAGCTTGGGTGGGTCACTTGCTTATATGCTTGTCCCCACTAGGCTGAGAGCATCATTGGGGCCAGGGATTGAGACTTTTGATCTTAAATCACCAGCATTTTACACGGTGCCTGGTTCATGATGGGCCCTCCACAGCCTTCCTAGCCAGAGGAGATGATGGAAAGAAAAGGGGGTTTGCGGACTTCAACAAAATCACAATAATAAGAGCAGTCAACACGAATGTAGTCCCATGAATAGAGTCTACCGTGTGCCTGGCACCTTTCTAAGCGCTTTATCTCCATCAGCTAATTTTAGCCTTGTAGGTCGGAATTATAATAATTCTCATTTCACAGTTGAAGAAACTGATGCTGGAGACATTCAAGCACCTCGCAAGATGACGCAGCTAAGTAGTGGGGGCAGGCTTCGAGCACACGGAGTCTGTTTCTGGAGCCTGTCCTTTACAAAGCTGTTCCATGCCCCACCTATCATGATGGCTGTTTTAATCTGAAGAGAGGTTGAACATTTTAAATGAGGCTTCTGTACACTTCATGCCTTGGATTCAAGTGAGTTTTTTTCTTATTTTCTCTTTTGAGAAAATGTGTTTATTTTTGTGCCTTGGAAACCTCTATGTTTTTGTTGTTGTTTCGTTGTTATTGTTTTCTTGTTTTTGAGACAGAGTCTCACTCTGTTGCCCAGGCCGGAATGCATTGGCACTATCAAGGCTCACTGCAGCCTTGACTTCCCAGGTTCTGGTGATCCTCATAGGCATGCGCCACCACTCCCTGCTAACTTTTGTATCTTTTGTAGAGATGAGGTCTCATGATGTTGCTGAGGCTGGTCTCGAACTCCCAGGTTCCAGCAATCCTCCTACTTCAACCTCCCAGAGTGTTCGGATTACAGGCATGAACTGCTCTGCTTGACTTCCACTCTTTTTAAATTTTTTTTTGAGACAGATTCTGGCTCTGTCGCCAGGCTGGAATGCAGTGGCGCCATCTCGGCTCACTGCAACTTCTGCCTCCAGGGTTCAAGCAGTTCTCCTACCTGAGCCTCCCGAGTAGCTGGGACTACAGGTGTGCACCACTACACCCAGCTAATTTTTGTATTTTTAGTAGAGATGGGGTCTCACCATGTTGGTCAGGATGGTCTTGAACTCCTGAACTTGTGATCTGCCTCCCAAAGTGCTGCGATTACAGGCGTGAGCCACTGCGCCCGGCCTGTTTTGTTTATTTATTTATTTATTTATTTAAGACAGAGTCTTGCTCTGTCATCCAGGCTGAAGTAAAGTGGTGTGATCTTGGCTCACTCTAACCTCTGCCTCCCAGGTTCAAGTGATTCTCCTGCCTCAGCCTCCTGAGTAGCTGGGATTACAGACATGTGCCACATGCCAGGCTAATTTTTGTATTTTTAGTAGAGACAGGATTTTACCATGTTGGTCAGGCTGGTCTCGAACTCCTGACCTCGTGATCTGCCCACCTCGGCTTCCCAAAGTGTTGGGATTACAGGCTTGAGACACTGCACCTGATCTGTTTTTTTGTTTTCGTAATGCTGCTGGGGAGATGAGGCTAGGAGCTAGCCATGTTCCCATCTTGGAGAACACCTGGGTTTTCTGAGTAACATGTTTCGAAGATTTAGTATGAGATTTTTTCTTTTCATGTGTTGTAGGGGCAATTGAGGAAGTTTGTTTTTCTCTAGCTATGCTTTTAAGATGCTTCTTTGTTGCCTTTTGTGAATTCAGCCATTTTTTAAATTAGGTTCTTCCTTTTTTTTTTTCTTTGAGACAGAGTTTGGCTCTTGTTACCCAGGCTAGAGTGCAATGGCGCGATCTCGGCTCACTGCAACCTCTGTCTCCTGGGTTCAAGCAATTCTCCTGCCTCAGCCTCCCAAGTAGCTGGAACTACAGGCGAAAGCCACCATGCCCAGCTAATTTTTTTAGTAGAGACGGGTTTTCACCATGTTGACCAGGATGGTGATCTATTGACCTCGTGATCCACCCGTCTCGGACTCCCAAAGTGCTGGGATTAGAGGCGTGAGCCACTGCGCCCGGCCTAAATTAGGTTCTTCTTTGTCATCTCACCCCAGGGTCAAATAATTATATTTCTTCCAGAAACACTCATAATTTAATTTTTCTTTTAACTTAGCTGTGTTTCTTTTGCCTGTGGAGAGATTTGAAACACTTAGTTTTAAAATAAGGCAGGTGAGTCTGAAGTTTTCTGGCAAAAGGCAAAAAAATAAAATAAAATTCACACCTGGCTTGCATTTGGTGAGGATTCCACATGCTTCATTACTTTCTTTGAATTCCCCAAATATATACATGTTAGCATTTTTGTAGTGTACATTAACAAATGAGAGCTTTGATTTTTTTTTTTAATTGCAGCTCTGAGGGGAAAAACAGTCATTGTAGTTAACATGCCCTGTAGGAACAACTACAGTCAGTTTCAATTCTTTTTTTTTTTTTTTTTTTTATAAATCTTATTCTGTTGCCCAGGCTGGAGTGCAGTGGCGCGATCTTGGCTCACTGCAATCTCCACCTCCCTAGTTCAAGGGATTCTCCTGCCTCAGCCTCCCAAGTAGCTGCGATTATAGGCACAAACCACCACATCTGGCTAATTTTTGTATTTTTAGTAGAGATGAGGTTTCATCTTGTTGGCCAGGCTGGTCTCAAACTCCTGATCTCAGGTGATCCGCCCACCTCAGGCTCCCAAAGCACTAGGATTACAGGTGTGAGCCATCAAACCCGACCTCATTTTTTGATTTAGATCTTAAAGAATAGTTAGGGTTTTGTGTGTGTGTTGGACAGGGTCATTCTCTGCTGACCAGGCTAGAGTGCAATGGCACACTCATAGCTCACTGTAACCTTGAATTCCTGCGCTCAGTGGAGCCTCTTGCTTCAGACTTCTGAGTAGCTGGGGCTACAGGCATGTGCCACCATGCCCGGATAACTTTTTAATTTTATTTTTGTAGAGATAGGGTCTCACTATGCTGCCTAGGCTGGCCTTGAGCTTCTGGGCTCAAGCGATCTTCCAGCTTTGGCCTCTCAGAATGCCGGAATTACAGGCATGAGCCACTGTGCCCTGACAACATATTTAGTTTAAAATAATTCCTGTCCGTCTCCACACCTAAGTGTTTTCTAATTGTGTAGGTGGTTGGCCTGAGTGTGTGAATGCTGGCCTGTGCTACTCTTCTTACAGGTCTTGTCTTCCTGAAGGCATGCTAGATTTTCAGATTTCTTCTCTTCTAAAAAATAGAACAGTATGCTCTTACAGCAATTTAACCTACATTTATATGTTAAAAATGAAAAGAGCAGGCCAGGTACAGTAGCTCACATCTGTAATCCCAGCACTTCGGGAGGCTGAGGTGGGTGGATCACCTGAGGTCAGGAGTTCGAGACCAGCCTGGCCAACACAGCAAAACCCCATCTCTACTAAAAATACAAAAATTAGTTGGGTGTCATAGCACGTGCCTGTAGTCCCAGCTACTTGGGAGGCCGAGGCAGGAGAGAGAATCACTTTAACCTGGGAGACAGAGGTTGCAGTGAGCTGAGATTGCGCCACTGCACTCTAGCCTGGGTGACAGAGTGAGACTCCGTCTCAAAAAAAGAAAGAAAGAAAAGTCCATGAAATCTACGGATATCTACCCTTACTTCTCTCTAAATTGTATTTAGTTTGATTTTAAAATGCTCGAAAAATGATGCATGGTGTTAAAACTTCAGTTTCAGAACTCGGATTTGGTATATTTTCAGGGGTAGGAATAGAGCCCCCTTTCCTAAGATTTTATAAAGAGTTGAGTAAAAGCATTTTTCTAGGATTAAGTAAAGTCCTGTTTGGAAGTGAGTTTATGAATTAACTATGAATTAGGTATGGCTGGGTTTCAAGTATACGGTATTCCAGTCAACTGAGTCTATAAATCACTTGTACTTGTCAAGCCACATGTCTCAATTTTTAGTTTGGAAAATATGGTTCCTATATTAGTTTACTAGGGTTGCTGTAACCCAAAACCACAAACTGTGTGGCTTAAACAATAAAAACCTATTTTCTCACAGTTCTGGAGGCTGAAAGACCAAGATTAAGGTGTTGGCAGGTTTGGTTTCTTCTGAAGCTGCTTTTTGACTTACACATCACTACGTTTCCTCTATATCCTCACGTGGTCTTTCTTCTGTGTGTCTGTCCTGATATTCCCTCCTTATAAGAACACCAGGCATGTTGGATTAGAGCCCAATCTAAGACTTCATTTTACTTTAATTACTTCTTTAAAAGCCTACGCTAGTCTGTTCCCACATTGCCGTAAAGAACTACCTGAGGGCCGGGCACGGTGGCTCATGCCTGTAATCCCAGCACTTTGGGAGGCCGAGGCGGGTGGATCACGAGGTCAAGAGATCGAGACCATCCTGGTCAACATGGTGAAACCCCGTCTCTACTAAAAATACAAAAAATTAGCTGGGCATGGTGGTGCGTGCCTGTAATCCCAGCTACTCAGGAGGCTGAGGCAGGAGAATTGCCTGAACTCAGGAGGCGGAGGTTGCGGTGAGCCGAGATCGCGCCATTGCACTCCAGCCTGGGTAACAAGGGCAAAACTCCATCTCAAAAAACAAAAAGAACTACCTGAGACTGGGTAACTTATAAAAAAAAGAAGTTTAATTGACTCACTGTTCTGCAGGCTATAGAGCAGGTGTGGCTGGGGAGGCCTCAGGGAACTTATAATTATGGTGGACGGTGACAGGGAAACAGTCACATCTTCACATGGCAGCAGGAGAGAGGGAGGGTGAAGGGAGAGGTGCTACACGCTTTCAAACAACTATATTTTGGGTTGGATGTGGTGCTCACGCCTGTAATCCCAGCACTTTGGGAGGCCAAGGCAGGCAGATCACCTGAGGTCAGAAGTTCAAGACCAGCCTGACCAACATGGAGAAACCCCATCTCTACTAAAAATACAAAAATTAGCTGGATGTAGTGGTGCATGCCTGTAATCCCAGCTACTTGGGAGGCTGAGGCAGGAGAATGGCTTGAACCCAGGAGGCGGAGGTTGTGATGAGCCGAGATCGCGCTGTGGCACTCCACCTTAGGCAACAAGAGCGAAACTCCATCTCAAAAAGAAGAAAAACAAAAAACCAGCTATATCTCTTGTGAACTCTGTCATGAGACAGCACTTGGAGGATGGTGCTAAACCATTAGAAACCACGCCGTAATCCAATCACCTCCCATTAGGCCCACCTCTAACACTGAGGCTCACAATTCAACGTGAGATTTGGGTGGAGACACATGACTTGTGATGAGCAAGACATAATTCAGCCCATAACAGTCCCTATGGGACTGGTCATATTCTAGCTTCTAGTGAACTTGAACTTTTTTGGGTCATGATGGCCCTACTCCATGCGACTCAAGAACACTTAAGAACAATGGCAGCCTCAAGGGGTTGACACATTCCTTGATACCATGAAGAAATAATGAGTATTTTAATCCCAGAAAAAAATAAAATTAACTATAATAATATAAATAGAATATTATTATATAATAAATATAAGAAGCCCAAGTGCCTCCGGATAATAAATAGCTTAGGCTAAAAACAAGAATGTTAGGCTACCCACTAGAATGAATGACATTTAAGTACTTATTAATTAATAAAATTTGTTAGGTGATCCATTAACATTCTTTCATCACTCGTTATAAGCAAGCACTTTGGTTTGCTAGGAGAGATGAGTATCTTCTGCCTTTTGTTTTTGAGGAGTTCCTAGTTCAGGATCTCAACCGAGCTGAGATCCAGATACAGCGGGATCACATATCTCAGGTAACCAGGTGTCCGCTGGGGCTATCCGCCACTTCCTTCTCAGATCTAAATCACATCTGCTCAAACTCCTTGTCCATCAGACAGTGGAAGTTCAGTGAGTTTGCCAAACTTTCTGGATATTCCCATCACACTCCAGTCACTCTGTTTTCTGCTTCCAGCTTATGCTGGAGTCCACACAAATGTGGGACACAACCCTTGATTGTTTGCTCTTTCCTGGAAAACATAATGCATGTGAGGCAGCTGACTGTGGTAAAGTTTTGTTGGCAATTTGATGACAAGAAAGGCATACTGAAGAACAACAGAGCAATTCATCTAAACTTGAATAACACACTCCCCTATTCTTCAAACTGTTACTTGGGTGTTTCTAACCACTCTAATTTCATTCCACCACTATTTTGTTTGTTTGTTTTGAGACAGAGTCTTGCTCTGTCACCCAGGCTCCAGTGCCGTGGTGTAATCTCGGCTCACTGCAACCTCTGTCTCCTGGGTTCAAGCGATTCTCATGCCTTAAACTCCCAAGTAGCTGGGACTCCAGGAGAACGCCACTGTGCCTGGCTAATTTTTGTATTTTTAGTAGAGGTGGGGTTTCAATATGTTGCTCAAGGCTGGTCTTGAACTACTGACCTCAAGTGATGCACCAGCCTTGGCTCCCCAAAGTGCTGGGATTACAGTCATGAGCCACTGTGCCTACTACTGTGATGTGGACTCTTTCTGCCCTCCCTCTTCCTGTTCCTTTTCTTTTCTCCTCTTCTTCCTCCATTCTCTGACCCTTACCTCCCTCATTCCATCAATTAAATTCTCTTTTATTAATTAAGCAAAGCTGTGGAACTATATTTTGGGAGTTTGCTTCCAAATTCCATCCTCAGGGCCTCACCTTCTATCCGTTTTACATAGTTTCATCCCCAAAGTGAAACACTAGAGCTAGCTAGGAAAAATGAGCTTTCTGAACTGGATACTCATGCAAACCCATGAAATGATCGCATCCAAGTGGAGAAGATTTGTACAAATTCCGCGGAAATTTAAGAGAAGGTGCGAATGTCCCGTAGCCATTTCTGCAAATGTCTGAGCTTTGTCACACGAGGAGGTGACTCTTCCACAGGATCTTGAAGAATGAGAAGGAGGGGGGGCCCCCACCCTCACCCATTCTATGTGGAGGGACTACCCTAAATAAGGTGAAGAGGCTGGAGTGCAGGGTCCTCGTGGCAGAGACTGGGAAGAGAAGGGAAGAAAAAGCTTGTGGCTAAATTGCATAGCCAGTGTAGGTTTGAATGTCAAAGCTTCAATTAGAGTTTTTATTTGCTTCACCTTTAACAGAATTTTCTGCAAAGACGGAGGCAGCTGACATCTTAAAAAGAAGTTTAAGCTCTTCTACGGCAAAACTGCAGTAGCTCTATTACATCAAAACAGAAAGATGATGGGACGGAAATTTCTTTGGGTTCTTTGCTTGCCTATCTTGAGGACGGGTAAGTCTCGCAGGTTTTCCTGGCTTCTTGGTGCTAAAGAATACATTTTTATTAAGAAGGCAAAATCATGACTCTCATGAAAATGAACACGTGTAAAAGCTTTTATTTAACTCACCAATTAATTGAGATAACTAGTAAGATGTTACAACTGATTCAAAGGAAAATCCAAATGACACATACTTAGGCAATCGGGAATGCTGAAGTGAATCTCAAACATGGACGGAAACGTGGTCAGTGTCCATAGGGCAATATTATGGGCCACGTTCTAGTGAAAAAAATTCATTAGCATTTCTGTGGACAGGAATCATTTGCATTATTTTTAATTTCTTACAACTTACCGAGTTGTAAAATAGCTCAAAGACAGTGGAAAATGCAGGCCCTTGTAGAAGCAGATAATCTTGAAGGGCATGCTACCCAGGAGACACTCATACGTTTATTTATAACTTGCCCATTCAACATCTTTCACAAGTTACACTTGCCTTGGTAAATAGGCAGATCATGTGGGCCTGGCTTGATGAAATTAGAAGAATAAAGTTTTCTGGTTTTGCTCCACTCTGGGGTAAAGTAGCTTGCTTAAAGTTTTCCAACACTAAGTGGTTGACATAGAATGATACTTTATCTGGGAGAGGATCCATCCCATTCTTGCCTCCTGAACCCCTTTTGTGAAGCTTCTCCTCTTCTATATTCTTAGTGTTCTGGGTCCTTTGCTTTGACAAGTGACTTTTACTTAGCATTGCAGATATTTCTTCCTTGAATCTTTTTTTTTTTTTTTTTTTTTGAGTTGGAGTCTTGCTCTCTACAGGCTGGAGTGCAGTGGTATGATCTTGGCTCACTGCAACTTCCACCTCCCAGGCTCAAGCAATTCTCCTGCCTCAGCCTTCCGAGTAGCTGGGACTACAGGTGCGTGCCACCATGACCGGTTGTTTTTTGTATTTTTAGTATACAGGGTTTCACTGTGTTAGCCAGAATGGTCTCTATCTCCTGACCTTGTGATTCGTCTACCTCAGCCTCCCAAAGTGCTGGGATTACAGGCATGAGCCACTGCACCTGGCCCTCTTCCCTGAATCTTATCACTGTCAGTCCATGCCTTTCTCTGTCATTAGGTTTGACAGGTCACAAAAGCAAATTTAGATCAATTACACGCTCTAGAAGAGTAACACAAACAACCTTCTTCTATTTTCTAAGTTTCACACACGATGGTTTATACTCACCGTCAATATTTCCATAACACCATGTAACTAGAAGTAGAGTCATGGCAAAATAGGTCAAAAAGCCTTTAATGATTTGAGGAATTACTGCTATTTCTTTTACAACAGCAGTCAAAAATGCCAGTCTAAGGAGTTTGAATTTAATCCTGTGATCCAGTGATCCCCAAATGGGCTGTGTCTTCTCAAAAGATGCAAAAGGTAATCCAGTTGACAGTGGGCAACTATATTCCAACGATTTGTATTTTATCTCATACTTTCATTAAAGTTTAGTTTTTAAATGTATCTGCAGTAAAATTGAGGTTTTTTTTATTGGTGTATAGTTTTCTGGATTTTAACACATACATATAGGTTATTGGAACATATTATATTAACATCACTATAATCAGGACATACGACAGTTTCATCACTCCCTGCAATGACACGAGATCATGTTACACTTTTAAATTTATGTTTATATATATATAATTTTACAATATGCAAAATATATTAGCAAAGTAATGCATGTTTATAATTTTTAAATAACCCCATTTTAGAGGTGTGTGCTCAAATGTTTTTATTGGCTGGGTGTGGTGGCTCACGCCTGTAATCCCAGCACTTTGGGAGGCCGAGGCGGGTGGATTACCTGAGGTCAGGAGTTCGAGACCAGCCTGCCAACATGGTGAAACCCTGTCTCTACTAAAAAATATAAAAATTTGCTGGGTATGGTGACAGGTTCCTGGAATCCCAGCTACTGGGGAGGCTGAGGCAGGAGAATTGCTTCAATCTGGGAGGTGGAGGTTGCAGTGACCCAAGACTGCACCATTTCACTCCAGCCTGGGAGACAGAGCAAGACTCCAACTCAAAAAAAAAAATAAATAAATAAAAATAATAATTAAAAAAAAGTTTTTACTAAGAGGCATATGGATATCAGCTGAAATTTTGTTTAGGAAGATAATTAGGCAGCTGAGCCAAAACAGAGTGCCTGGAGGCTGGTAGACAAAGATGGAGATGATTGTAATTCCTTAAGCAAGACATGCCGCAGGCCTGGATGAATGAGTGGCAGAGGAGGAGAGATGGATTTCAGAGACTTCTCTGAGGCGGAGTTGGGGAGGTGTTGGTAAATAGATGTGGGCACGAAGGAGAGGGGGAAATTGAGCTTAAACGTCAGATTTTCTATGTGGAAGGCAGTGTTGGTGGTGATAGCATTCATGGGGAACTTGACTATAGAAGGCAGAGTCGGTTTATGAAGCTGGGGAGACACTGTGATTTACATGAGTTCATGTAAACCATGTGGAGTGGTTTAGGTGATGGGATGCGTATTGGAATCACCTTTTGGATTTATGGTAGATTATTCTAGCCAGTTGGAGCCAGGTAAAAGATGCCTGGGCTCATTTCCTATCTGTCATATAATCACCTCACACTCCTGGAAATGAGATTTTAAAAGGGACACTTTGTACTCTGCCTGAAAAATTACCATTCAGAATTTTGGCCAATTAAACCTCAGGGGCGCTTTCAACTGGAAAACAACTTGGCACAGGGCAGTCAAGAACTGCTGCTGGTAGGCAGTGCCTGCTCTGTCTTAGCTCCTTCCCTGCTGAAAGGTCTGTGGGACTCCAGCAAAGGTCTGGATACGCAGGAAAGAGGATGAGGGTGAGGATGGGAGGCGCATCTGTTCATCTGAGCCAGGCCCTGTCTAGCTCTATAGCCGGGTCTGAGGCTATGGTTAAAAAGGAAACTCAGATGGGCCTCGGGCTTATTTGAAAGTCAAAGCCGAAGACCATAATGGCAAGACTTTAGAGAGGGTCTCAATTATGACCTGATGTCATTTCAGAAACTTTTCTCTTGTAGCTGTTTTGAGCAGTGGTCTCTCATGTTGCAGGGGAGGCCTGTACCCCTAAATGTATGCAAGAAAAAGGGATACAGATGTATTCCTTAAGCTGAAAAAAAATAAGGGAGACGCTAAGCTTTACTGATACTTACATGTGAGTGAGAGCAAGCAGTGCATGTGTAGAGTTTATAAATAAGTGTCACACTGGGGATGCCTGCCAGAAATCTTCTACTGATAGGGGCACATGATCCAAAAAGTTGGGACTTTAATGGTGTATCAGAGAGACGAGAAGCAGGCAGGTTAAATGGAAGCACACAGGTTTTTGGAGATGGGAGAAGAGGGGGCAGTCTGGACAGTGAGATAAAGAGGAAGAGGCAGAGGGGATGGTATTTAAGAGGAAGGTTCTTCAGGAGTTGGTGACTGATGATTGATGGATTTTTAGTGAATCTTTGACAAAACTCTTACCCTCCATAAACAATTATTTTTGTCTTCTTAGTCCTTCTAGAGACCTGCCATCATTTCTGTGATGGCAACATTATCTACCTAGTTATTTATCAGTCTTTTTCCTCTCTCCAAACACCTTTGCGTTGTATCTCCAGTAATTTAGTGAATACTAAATACATGTTGCAATGTGAATATTACATGAAATGTTTAACCCCTCAAAAAATGGAAGAGAAACTTTTTTTTTTTTTTGACAGTCTTGATCTGTTGCCCAGGCTGGAGTGCAGCGGAGCGATCTCAGCTCATAGCTCACTGCAACTTCCATCTCCCTTGTTCAAGCAATTCTGCTGCCTCAGCCTTCCAAGTAGCTGAGACTACAAGTATGTGTCATCATGCCCAACTAATTTTTGTCATTTTAATAGAGACGGGGTTTTCCCCATGTTGTCCAGGCTGGTCTCGAACTCCTGACCTCAGGTGATCCATCCACCTCGGTCTCCCAAAGTGCTGGGATTACAAGTGTGAGCCACGGCACCTGGCCTAAGAAACATTTTTGAATAAGAGAGTGTTCTTGGTTAGACGCTGTGGCCCATGCCCATAATCCCAGCACTTTGGGAGGCCAAGGCAGGAGGACTGCTTGAGCCCAGGAATTCAAGACTAGCCTGGGCAACATGGCAAGACCCTGTCAGTATAAAAAAATTTAAAAATTAGTCTAGTGTGGTGGTGTGTGTCTATGGTTCCAGTTACTGGGGAAGCTGAGGCAGAAGGGCCACTTGAGCCGGGGAAGTGGAGGCTGCAGTGAGCTGTGTTTGTACCACTGCACTCCAGCCTGGGTGACGGAGCAAGACTCTGTCTCTAAAAAAAAAAAAAAAAAAAAAGAGTGTTTCATACAATTGTAGGTTTTTATTTCAAGAATAATATAACCATGCATTATGATATGCTGTGGAATCAGGGATCTTAACAGCAGCCTTAGGATTCTGCATTATAATTTGGAAATTACTAGAGATTTGTAAATGACTATTGTTTGAAATTTACATGGTGATAAATTTACATGGTGATTTACTACCTGCAAGTATGTAGTCAAAATCAACCATGAAAGTTGTTCTCTCCTTACGAAAATATAAAAGTTAAAATTAGCCATAAAAGTTATTTTCAAAGCATTTCCTTTTGGACACGCAAGGAATGCTGACTATTCAACAAACAGTAGTTGTTGCATAAAGAAGATTTTTGGTCCCATGATCTGGCTGAAGCTTTGCACGAACAGCTGCTTATCTCATGAATGGAATTTCCTGTTAATATTCTTGCAGGCTAATTGTTCATCAAAAGTACAACAAATGTCAACAAACATCACAAACGTGTTACATCTTAATATTTAAGAGACAGCAGAAATAGTTCAGATGTTTAACTTGGTTGAGCTTAAAAGGCAACAGTGCAATCTTTACCTTTTGTCACAAATGACTCTTGAAGGGATTCATGCTATTCATATAAACCATTTGTTTTAAATGCCCTCTTTCCTGTTAATGTATAACAACGTATGGCTTAAGATAGCACAGAATAAGGGAAGAAGCAAAACTGTAACTTCAAACAGTGTAGTTGAAAGCACCTTTGTTTTGAATGGATTTCATAGACTTTTCATCCCAATTACCAATGGTAATAAATTTTCTTAGAATAAAAATGCTTCAAATGGACTCAGCCTGGACGCGGTGGCTCACTCCTGTCCTCCCAGCACTTTGGAAGGCCAAGGCGGGAGGATCACTTGAGGTCAGGAGTTTGAGACTAGCCTAGGAAACATGGGCAAACCTCTTATCTACTGAAAATACAAAAAATTAGCTGGGTATGGTGGCGCGCGCCTGTAATCCCAGGTACTCAGGAGGCTGAGGCAGGAGAATCACTTGAACCCAGGAGGTGGGGGTTGCAGAGAGCCGAGATCGCACCACTGGACTCCAGCCTGGGAGACAGAGGCAGACTCCATGTAAAAAAATAAAGGACTCTTAAATTCTGTGGCAGCAACCACAAAGACATCTGTTTGTCTAAGTGAGAGGTGGGCTTCCTAGGATGGAGGTCCAGGAGAAAACGGTATTACCAGGCCATCAGGGTTCGGATCAGAGGTGAAAATTTAGAATCAGTAGACACTTCCTGAAACACAGACAACAGATTTTGTTTTTAAAGCATTTCCAGATTTTTGTCTTTTTTCCGTCAGTGAAAGTAGCATTTTGCACTGAGGTGTCAGTTTAGCAGCTGTTTCAGAAAGGTGCTCAGGGAAAATACTTTGGTACAACACCCCAGCCTCCTTCGTGATACTCATCATGCCCTTTCCTTAGCCCTAACAGATTCAGAGTGCTGAAACACTGGAAGCCAGCCACAGGTCTTTTTCTTTTCTCGTCCAGATGGTAGTCCTCTTGTTCCTCTTTCAGACATAGGTGAAAATGGAAGCTTCTAGAAACTGGAGCTTCCTTCCCGTCTTCTTGGCATCTTCTCCTGGGGAGAGGGGCAATACTTTTACAGGTACTGGGAAGCACTTTTTAGGTTATAAGGAGAGAAGTTTAGTTACCCCCACCTCTGCTATCTTCTCTATTCCTGTACATTTTAGGCAGGAAATGTCTCCATCAGATATTTGTGTTTAGTATTTTTTTTTTTTTGAAACAGAGTCTCACTCTGTTACCCAGGTTGGAGTGCAGTGGTGCGATCTCAGCTCACTGCAGCCTCCGCCTCCCAGGTTTAAGCAATTCTCCTGCCTCTGCCTCTCGAGTAGCTGGAACTACAAGCATGTGCCACTATATCTGATTAATGTTTGTGTTTTTTAAGTAGAGATGGGGTTTTGCCATGTTGGCCAGGCTGGTCTTGAACGCCTGGCCTCAACTGATTTTCCAGCCTTGGCCTCCCAAAGTGCTGAGACTATAGGCATGAACCACTGTGCCCAGCCCCGGCTAATTTTTTTAAAAACTTTTTTGTAGGTTGGATACAGTGGGTCAATCCTGTAATCCCAGTACTTTGGGAGGTGGAGGCAGGAGGATCACTTGACACCAGAGGTTCGAGACCAGCCTGGGCAACATGAGGAAACCCTGTCTCTACTAAAAGTACAAAACATCTTGGATCACTTGAACCTGGGATGTCGAGGGTGCAGTGAGCTGTTGTTGTGTCACTGCACTCTGGCCTGGGTGGCAGAATGAGACCCTCTCTCAAAAAAATATATAGATATGTGTGTAGAGACAGGGTTTCGCCATGTTACCCAGGCTGGTCTCGAACTCCTGGGGCTCAAGCACTCTGCTCACCTCAACTTCCCAAAGTACTGGGACTACAAGCGTAAGTCACCATGCTTGGCCTATTTAGTTTTAAGAACCCCCAACTCTGGCGTGATAAGTACCCATAAACCACCACTACCCTCTTCCCACCCCTGGACAAAAGTAAGACAAATGATTGGACATGGAGTATGGCTTATCTACAGGATCCTCTCTAAGTCATGCTCTGGGTTTACACAGAGTCTTTTTATTGTTCAGTATAGCTGTGTTTTCTGGAGTGATAGCAAAGTCTTGTCAGTCTGCGGGACAGTCGTCATATATGTCCATGAGTTTCACAAACATTTCGTGAGCGTCCTTCCTCATGTGCTCTGCTATAAGTGAGGCACAGGGTGAGTAAGAGATTTTTGCTGCCCGCAAAGTACCTGAAATAGAAAGATGACATAAGGAAGGTGTTGGTAAACTATGGGGCGAGGGCTAGATCTCAGGACAGCACTTGCTTCTGTAGGCCCTGCTAGCTGAGGATGTAAAGGGCCACAAACCAGAAGAGAGTATGCAACAGAGATTCATGTGGTCTGCAAAGCCTAAAATATTCACCGTCTGGCTCCTGACAGCCAAAGTTTGCCAACCCTTGACATGAGGACGGTAAAGCAAGGTAGAATATTTCAGGATCCCTATCAGGAGTGGCTAAAAGGCACTGCAGTGCAGAGGAGAGAAACATGACTCTTAACTCATGGGATCAAAGAAAGGTCTGTGGATGGAGGAAGCGGGTTTTAAAGAAAAGATGTTTCCACACAATAATAGCGGGAGACTTCAACATCAATATTAGATAGATCAATGAGACAGAAAGTTAACATCAATATCCAGGACTTGAACTCAGATCTGGAACAAGTAGACTTAATTAACATTCATAGAACTCTCCACTTTAAATACACAAAATATATGCTCTTATCAGTACTACATCACATGTATTTACAGGTTTAAATGAAATATTGGTTGGCTGCTTGTTAATTATTTTCTTCCCTCATTTATTTATTTATTTATTTATTTTTATGTCTCTATTATTAAACACAATTACAGGCATACCCAGTTTTAGACTGCATTCTAGCCCGGGCAATAAAGCAACACCCCTGTTCTCTCTCCCTCTTCCTCTTCCTCTTTCTTCCTTTCCTTTATTCTTTTTCTTTTT
>NW_016107350.1:6885023-6902982 GCF_001604975.1 Cebus imitator | reverse complement strand
AGCCTGGGCGACAAGAGTGAGACTCCGTTTAAAAAAAAAAGTAAAATAAAGTATATTCATGTCAAATTCTAAAATTAAAAACAATGGAAACAAATACACCTCGCTGTATACCGAGTTGGAAATGTAGCCATACCGAGATATAATTATTTCAAGTGACTTTTGACCTCAATGCTCTGACTAGACATCCCTTATGGGAAATGTTGTGAGGGTCAAAAGCACTGCAAGGGAATCTTCAGCTTTCCTCAGTAGTTTTATTAGGAGTTGTAAGGCTGGCACTGTACTTTTGAAACTAGTTTGTTTGTATTAGGGCATGTTGGGGAGCGCCTGTAGTCCCAAGCAAATTGGTAAATATGTTAATTGTATTAAAAATCAAGTTTTTGGGTATAAAAGAAAAGAAATACAAATTAAACAGTAAGAGGCATTAAGAAGGTGAAATATTAATTGGGAGTATTTGTATAAATCTGTCATTTCAGTGTATGCATAGCTCCTAGTTCTTGATTTAAAGTGTTTATGTATGCATGTATTTCTAATGAAGGAAACTAGAGGTGATGGGTGTCCAGTAGCCACGAGAACCCTGCTGCCCGGACTGGGTTTCTAAAGGCTATTCAAAGGAACCCCGTCATTTGGAGAATGGCTGATCCTAGGCTTGATTCAGGAAAGTTCAAGGTGAGAATGGGAATCTTATCGTGCCAGACGGCAAAAATGTGTCAAAACCCAATGAAGTCATGTCGAAAGGTTAAGGACTAACCCGACAGCCTTCCCACTAAGGAAGAATTGAGGAGAATTTAAGCATTATTAAGAATGATAAATGTAAGTGATCGTAAAATGTGGAGTAAATAAAAATACCTAAGTTTTCAGTTATAAAAAGGAAAGGGAAGGCCGGGTGCCTCACGCCTGTAGTCCCAGCGCTTTGGGAGGCTGAGGCGGGCGGATCACAAGGTTAAGAGATTGAGACCATCCTGGCCAACATAGTGAAACCCCATCTCTATTAGCTGAGCATGGTGGCGCATTCCTGTAGTCCCATCTACTCTGGAGGCTGAGGCAGGAGAATCGCTTCAACCGAGGAGGTGGAGGTTGCAGTGAGCTGAGATCACACCACTGCACTCCAGCCTGGGTGACAGAGGGACACTCTGTCTCAAAAAAAAAAAAAAAAAAAAAAAAAAAAAAAAAAAAGAAGAAAGAAAGGAGAATGACAAAAAAGAGGAAGTCTGGAAGTGTCTACTGTAAAACTCTTTCCTCTAGAAATGGGTAATTAGGTGGAAAAATCAGCATTTACTCTGCCTTGATAAACCAATCAGTGGTTCATCTCAAGTTGATGAGGAAATCCTTTTCATCATGGGAGAATGCCAGCTAAGAAATAGAAAGGATGACGAACTTAAAAATAATTATTAACTCTCATACACTGTGGGGAGAAACACAAGATGGTCCAGCCACTGTGGAAAAGAATTTAGCAGGTTCTTCTGGAGTCAAACACACATTTACTAAACAACTCAGCCATTCTACTTCTAAGTATTTACCCAAGTGAAATGAAAACTTTTGTTCACACAAAGGCCTGGAAGAGAATGTTTCTATGGCTTTATTTGGAATTGCTCCAAACTGAACACAACCCATCTGTCCTTGAATGTGGGGCTGAATAAACAAGGTGGAATACAATGGAACACAATGGAATAGTGCTCAGTGATAAAAAGGAAAAAACCGCTGATGTGTAGAACAACACGGAGGGATCAAGAATGCATTGTGTTAAATGAAAAAAAACAGACTCAAAAGGCTGTACAATGTATAATTCCAGGTGTGTGACATTCTGGAAAAAGCAAACCTAAAGGGACAGAACAAAGATCAGTAGCTGCCAGGGGCTGAGGCTGGGTGAGGGGCTGACACGGAGGTATTTGGAGGGGATGGTGGAACTACTCTATATCTTAATGGTTGTGGTGGTCCCATGAATGTATACATTGGTCAAGGTCTGAAAACAGAGGGTGAATTTTTACTGCCACGTAAGTTATTTCTTTCTTTCTTTTTTTTTTTTTTTTGAGATGGAGTTTTCGCTCTTGTTACCCAGGCTGGAGTGCGATGGCACGATCTCGGCTCACCGCAACCTCCACCTCCTGGGTTCAGGCAATTCTCCTGCCCCAGCCTCCTGAGTAGCTGGGATTACAGGCACGCACCACCATGCCCAGCTAATTTTTTGTATTTTTAGTAGAGACGGGGTTTCACCATGTTGACCAGGATGGTCTCGATCTCTTGACCTCGTGATCCACCTGCCTCGGCCTCCCAAAGTGCTGGGATTACAGGCGTGAGCCACCGCGCCCGGCCTGTAAGTTATTTCTTTTTAAAAAGTAAAAAAAAAAAAAAAAAAAAATGACCATTTTTTCAATTTCCAACTAAACAATTCTTTCAAAGTCACCAATGGATGGCAAAACTACCAGGTGAAATTTCATGGGGAAAACAGTATATTCATGTGCCAGACGATCACAGATTCCTGGCTAATTGCAAAATAGATAAACATATTGCAATGGAAAGATACAATGGCCATTCCTTTCATCAAGGGATGAAATTCAGCATCACCAAGAGTATGACAAATGCACAGCCCGTACTGGCTGCGATGGGAAGTTCCCATCTCCTGTGAATTGTACTTGCCCCAAATGCTTAATCTGAATATAAATTTAGACGTAAATTTCAGTTGACAGGACCAAGTGGAAAAACACACACAAGTTAAAAGACACCAGGAAAAGACAATCAGACCAATATAGATTGTCAACTATTCTATAAGAGAGCTGGCCTGATTGCTTTAAAAAGTCAAAATAAGAAGTAAATAAGAATGTCGGGTGAGGTGGCTCATGCCTGTAATCCTAGCACTTTGGGAGGCTGAGGTGGGCAGATCACCTGAGGTCAGGAGTTTGAGACCAGCCAGCCTGGCCAACATGGTGAAATCCTGTCTCTACTAAAAATACAAAAAGTAGCCACGTGTGGTAATGCACTCCTGTAGTCCTACCTACTTGAGAGTCTGAGGCAGGAGAATTGCTTGAACCCGGGAGGTGGAGGTTGCAGTGAGCAGAGATCATGCCACTGCACTCCAGCCTGGGCAACAGAGCATGACTCTGTCACACATACACACACACACACACACACACACACACACACACACACACGTAAATAAGAAGTAAATAAGTAAAGAAAGCAATAGACTAAAGAACCTTAACTATCAAATGCAATGTATAAAATTTGATTGGATTCAGTTTTTAGAAAAACAGCTGAAAAGGAGATTTGGGGGACAATTGAGGAGATCTGAATATGCTTTGTACATTAGGGAATAATTGTTTTTTTCTTAGACATGATAATGGTATTGTGGTTTGTAGGGCCATTCTCTTCTTGCTAGATAGTTCCATGCTTAAACTTAGGGGTCAAATGTCATGTCTGCAAATTATTTTCAAATAGTTCAGTTGTATCTATCTATTTGTCTATCCATCATCTATCTATCTATCGGCTATCTAGTTATCCATCTAGTGTATTGCAAAATAGTCACAATTATAATGGATCTATAGATTTTCATGCATTATTTGTCCAATTCTTTATATTAAAAATTATTATAACAAAAACTAGGGAAAAAAATTAATACCAGATCCCACTCCAGACTAAATAAATCCGGATATATTGGGAAGGGGACCTAAGCTACGGCACTTTTAAAAAGATCTCCAGATGCTTTTTGGTTTTTTGTTTTTTTTTGTTTTTTTGACATAAAATGACCATTTTATTGGGCTCCTGGATTCTGTTGGTCAGAAATTCAGACAGTGCAAACAGGTGATGATTTGTCTTCGTTCCACGATGCCTGGGGCCTCAGTTGAGGTGTGGTGGTGCCTGGGGCCTGGGGTCATCTTGGATGTATCTTACACACACACGTCTGGCAGTGCAGCCTGGCTGAACCTTAGCTGGGCTGCTGGCCAGACGCCTCCATGTGGCCTCTCCATGAGTCTCTCTGCAGACCCTCCAGGTGATTTTAATGTGAAGTCAGAATTTCCCCAAACGTGAACAGTCATTAGGATTACCTAAGTATTTATTCAAATTCAGATTTCCCGGCTGAGTGTCGTGGCTTATGCCTGTAATGCCAGCACTTTGGGAGGCCGAGGCGAGCAGATCACCTAAGGTTAGGAGGTTGAGACCAGCCTGGCTAACATGGTGAAATGCCGTCTCTACTAAAACTACAAAAATCAGCCAGGCATAGTGGTGCACGCCTGTAATCCCAGCTACTTGGGAGGCTGAGGCAGGAGAATCGCTTGAATTCGGGAGGCAGAGGTTGCAGTGAGCTGAGATTCCACCATTCCACTCCAGCCTGGGTGACACAGTGAGACTGTAACTCAAAAGAAAAAAAAAATGTCAGATTTCCTGACCCCTCTTCTGGGTCTGGGGTGAGGCCTATTAATATTAAAGTTAAAACTCACCAAAGTGATGGTAAGGGAAAAGGAAGTCTGGAAAGCATGGACCTAGGGCGTTAGCCCCGTAGTTCTTTTAAAGCCCCAGATCTGTCCAGACATCAAGTACCAACTACCACAGAAAATGGGAAATGTCACATACTGCTGTTTTATTTCTGAAACTTTGTTCTAGACTATTCCTTTGATTCCTAGTTTATCTTGCTGCCTACGGCTTTGTCTTTTCCTTGGCTATGAATATGATTCTCCCAAGGCTATTTATGTGGGTCTTGCTGCTCTATTTAAAATACTTGTCTCACTTGACTATGCCCTTGGAAATTCCTTAGGCAAGACATAATTTTCTTTCTTTTTTTTTTTTTTTTAATTTGAGATGGAGTCTTGCCTTTTCGCTCAGACTGGAATATAGTGGCACCATCTCAGCTCACTGCAACCTCCACCTCCCAGGTTCAAGTGATTCTCATGCCCCTGCCTTCTGAGTAGCTGGGTTTACCGGCGTCTGCTATCACGCCTGGCACATTTTTTGTATTTTTAGTAAAAATGGGGTTTCACCATATTGGCCAGGTTGGTCTTGAGCTCCTGACCTCAGGTGATCCACCCGCCTTGCCTCCCAAACTGCTGGGATTGCAAGCATGAGCCACCAAGCCCGGTCAAGATATGATTTTCTAGGTATAGAAATTAGATAAGTTTTGAGGTAAAATGGGAGAGAAAAAAAGAAGCTAGGTCACATCAATTCTTGAGGGGAGTTACACTTATTTTTTTGTCTTTTTTTCCCCCTTTTTGTGGAGAACAGGGTCTCGCCATATTGCCCAAGCAGGTCTCGAACTCCTGGGTTTAAGCTATCATCCCGCCTCTGTCTCCCTAAGAGCTGGGATTACAGGTGTGAGCCACAGTGCCCAGCCAGGTCATATCAATTCTTGAATGCCAGGCTGGGGAGTCTGACCTTAAGTCAATATGCAATGGTAATCCAGAGAGGATCCATCATGAATTCAAAAGGATCAGGGATGTGCATTCAGAAACATGATCAGGAGCAGTGAAAGCCTAGAGGCAGGGAGAATAGGCCAGGCCTAGGAGAAAAGTTATGGGGCATTTACCAAGATGACGACAATCTCCATATTAAGGAGAAGATGGATCTGGGACATGTTGTTTAAACATCCCCTACAGACCATTGTCACATTCCTTGGCATCATGTTGGTTTATTAAATAAAATGAATAAACATTTTAAGAAGAAAGATGACACTGATAGTTTCTAAGCTCCACTCGACTGGGCTCTAGGCTTGCCAATGTGTATTTGAGGTGATCAAATGGGATCGGACTCTCCTGCTTGCATTGTTTCCTTTTTGGCCAACAGGACTCAAGCTGAGCTAAGCTTTGGATCTGTGGACATTTTCCTCGGGAGTGTGATTTCCCAAAAACCGAGCCGCCTATCATAACCTAACGCCAAGAAAGACCTTCTGTCCCCAGATTAGAACCAGAGACATGGACTGTCTTCTGGAAGGTTCCCACTAGTGTCTGCTAAGTGATTACCTAGGCATGTGGGTGTGATTTTTGTTTTGTTTTGTTGTTGTTTTTTGAGACGAAGTCTCACTCTGTCTCCCAGACTGGAGTGCAGTGGTGCGACCTTAGCTCACTGCAGCCTCCACCTTCTGGGTGCCAGTGATTCTTCTGCCTCAGCCTCCAGGGTAGCTGGGATTACAGGCACACACCACCACACCTGGCTAATTTTTGTATTTTTTACTAGAGATTAGGTTTCACTGTGTTGGCCAGGCTGATCTCGAACTCCTGACCTTAGGTGATCCGCCCACCTCGGCCTCCCAAAGTGCTGGGATTACAGGCGTGAGCCACCTCGCCCTGCCGGGTGTCTTCTTTTCTTTTTTTAAAAATTTATTTTTTGTAAAGTTCTACCAAAAGTTAATGAAGGTATAGTTTTTCTAGTTATTTAGAAATAAAGAGTAACTTCTAGATGAATCCAGGACAGGTCATCAAATTATAGCCCACAGCTGAATAGGGCCAATGCCTGCTTTTGTAAACAAAGCTTTATTGGACATAGCCGTGCACATTCTGATTCTCACGCATGGGCTATGGCTGCTTTCAAACTACAAAGGCAGAGTGGAGTGGTTGCAATGAGGGCTGTACGGCCTGCAAAGCCTGAAATGTTTGCTATCTTGCTCTTTATGCAAAACGTTTGCTGACCCCTGATTGAGGAGACTGGCTTTCTCATCAACAGATGATGTGGTCTTCTGTACGTTGGTGATGTTGAAGAACAATGAGAAGATTGAAAACTTCTTTATCCATTTTCTTTTTTGTCTTGAAAGTCCGGCTGAGAGAGACTGGGAAATTTAAATTCTCCTTTTTGTGTGTTTTCTTTGAAGTTCTTACTCTTCTTTTAAGGGAACTGTTACTAGATTTATATTTGGCAGAACTACAGTCAGGCCTCATCTGTGATTTGTGGAGCGGTAGTTAAATCCGTGGGCCCTGGAGCCTGTCTGCTCATATTCACATCCTCACAACTCCACTTACTCCGCATGTAATCTGGGGCAAGTTATCTGACTGCTCTGTGCTTCAGCCCCAGCTGTATTAGTAGAACCTGCTGTCTATGGTTCTTGGGAGGATTAAATGAGTTAATGCATGAAATGAGCAGGACAGTGAGTGGCTGGCGTACAGTCAATGTTCTGTAAATATTAGCTCTTATTACTATTGATTTGATATAGGGTCATCTATAGCCAACATTCTTGAGTGCTAGCATTCCTCTTGTCAATGATGACTTATGCTTTAGGAGGGAGGGAAGAATCTGTTGTGTGTTGTCTGAAATCAGAGAGCCCTGAAATCACACAACAGATTTCACTTCTTCCAAGTGTTTCTCAAAGTGTCCCCCCTGGACTAGCAGAATCAGCCTTCCCTGGGAACTCATTAGACATGTAAATCATAGGCCAGGTGTGGTGGCTCCCGCCTGTAATCCCAGCACCTTGGGAGGCCGAGGCGGGCAGATCACAAGGTTGGGAGTTTGTGACCAGCCTGGCTAACATGGTGAAACTCCGTCTCTACTAAAAACACAAAAATTAGCCAGGCATGGCTGTAATCCCAGCTACTCTGGAGGCTGAGGCAGGAGAATCACTTGAACCCGGGAGGTGGAGGTTGCAGTGAGCCGAGATCACTCCATCGTGCTCCAGCCTAGGTGACAGAGCAACACTCCATCTCAAAAAAAAAAAAAAAAAAAGAAAAAAGAAATGTAAATCATCAGGCCCCATCCAAGATTTACTGAACCAGGGACTCTAGGGATGGGAGCTAGCAGGTTGTGTGCTGGTAAAGATTTAACAACCAGCTCTCCAGAAAGCAAATACCCTTAAGCTGCTGATTCCAGTGGTTTAAATTCTCACACTATGACTGGCTGTAAGTTCTCAACCTGCTGTTGTTGACTGCGGAGTTGGGAAGAGGTGTGCGTAAGAAGCTCTCCTGAGCTGAGAGGAGGAGCCAGCTCGAGCACACTGTTGGCCCAGCCATCTGCGCTTCAAAGAGCGTTTCAGATTATTCTGATGCACGCTCAGATTGGAGAGGCATGGAGTGTGCTGATCCCCAGAGAGCACACTCACCTCAAGTCCTGAGAAGAGAGTGCGACAGAGCCCTGACTTCGGCACCAGAATTTCTGGGTGCAAATCCAACTCCACCATTTCCCAGGCATGTCTCGAGCAAATGCCTGACATATAGTTACGCATAACTGCACATTCGTTGTTATTACTATTGCTCCAAATGCACGTTGCCGTAGTCAACCAACACCTTCTCAAATACTAGGAGGAGCTCCAAGGCCTTTGCTGTTGCCCGGGACCCCTAGGGAAGCGCGTGAGGCTGCATTTTGCCGGCAGATCTCCAGTACTTTCCCAAGGGCTTTGGTATGTTATACATTGTGCTTCACGGTGAGTATGTATAGTGGAAAATGGTTTTTATTCTCTCATTTTACATGACAATAGTAAAAATAGGCAACATCAGCGGGGGGATTTACAGAGTCTTATTCTCATGCTGGGTTGGGGTCCAGGATGTAGGCAAGGTGGAGGCTCATTTTTGCATTTTAGTAACAGAAACTACTTTGTTTGAGGGGAGGGGAGAGGACATCTAACAAATCCTTGTAATTCCAATTTCCACCACAATAAAATACCTGGGCTGTGTGTGTCAGGGTGCCTTGGGGGCAGAGAGGCCAGGATGGTCAACCTGAAGTCGAACGAGGCTTCTTAAACCCCGCTGAGCTTCTCACCCCATGGCTACATTCACGACCACGGTTCAGATCTCATCAGCGTCTATGCTGGTCTTCCCTCCTGCGTCTCCTTCATTGTCAATTACCAGCCCAGAAGCCACCTCGTCTTCTTCCTTGTGAACATAGCCCTGATTTTGTTCACACACCATGAGAAAATGTGCTCAGGGAAGATTTACCCCTCATCCGGCTGCATGGGTGAGCTCTGATTCCAGCACTGCTCAACAGAGCTTCGTGGATGATGGAAACAGTCTAGAGCTGCACCGTCCATTAGGAGACCACTGGCCCCATGTGGCTACTGAGCACCTGAAATGTGGCTCGAGTGACTGGGCAACTGAATTTTATTTTATTTTTATTTTGTTTTGAGATGGAGTCTCGCTCTGTCGCCCAGGCTGGGGTGTAGTGGTGTGATCTCAGCTCACTGCAACCTCCACCTTCCGGGTTCGAGGGATTCTCCTGCCTCAGCCTCCTGAGTATCTGGGATTACAGGCACCTACCACCACACCTGACTGATTTTTATATTTTTAATAGAGATGGGGTTTCACCAAGTTGGCCAGGCTGGTCGCGAACTCCTGACCTCAGGTGATCCACCTGCCTCGGCCTCCCAAAGTGCTGGGATTAAAGGTGTGAGCCGCCATGCTCAGCCTTAATTTTAAATTTTATTTAATTTTAATTTAAATCTAAATTGCTTTATGTGGTTAGGAGCTACCATGGGAGATAGCACAGAGACTCTAAATTATGATAATTCCACTCTCCTTTGACAGGTATTTGCTCAGAAAATGCTGCGTGGCCCAATCATGACCTAGAGGCTCTGACAAAGCATGAGGTCTGGGAAAGAGTTTTCTCCCTGCTAAAGGAGAGAGATGCCCATGAGAGGCTCGTGTCATTCTTACCCCTTGCCTTGTCCCCTCCAGTACTTTCCTTCCTGTCCTGCGTGCTGTCGTGTGTGGTGTGAAAGCCTGCTGCTTTGGAAACGCTCTTGTGACAATGAGGGATGATAAAAATAAATGAAGATGACCAGAACTAACACTCATAGTGCTTATTACATGCCAGGCTCTCCCTAAGCAGTTTACAGGTATTCACTAATTTAATTCTAACAGCAACTCTGGAAGGAGATACTACTGTTTTCTCCAATTGACAGAGGAGGGAACCGAGGCTCAGCGAAGTTCAGTAACTTGTGGGAAGTTTCTCAGACCACAAGCACCAAAGCTGAGATTTGAACTCAGGGAGACCCATGGCAGAGGTTGCGCTCCTCACTGGCACGCCATACTGCCTTTCTAGAACCAGGAGAATTGCAGAGAAGCTGCTGAACCTGGGAGCCATAAATCTCTAGACTTCTTGTTGCGTGAGATAAACACACATGGTTATGCTTGAAGCCACTATCAGTCGGATTTCCCATGCAGACATCCTGAGTAATACCAGTGTCTTTGAATGTGTCTCCTCCAACCCGGGTACCCAACTACAGGAGTCCACTGAATCATTCCTCTATCAGGGGCTGATTCACAGCAGACGTGGGTGAGGAAACCATCCCAACGTCCAAGAGAAACAATCCATCTAAGGCAGGGGAACACCGATGTGGCAATACCCAGTGATGACACCCACAGGAGGATCCCACTGGAACCCCACCCCAGAGCTCACAACAAAGCTCAGCTCTTTGGCATCTGCCTGTTATCTCTGATTCTAAAAAATAAAGTCTGTCCAAAGGCATTGTGGGAATGGGAAGTTCAAAGGTACAGGGAAGCCTGAAAGCCATCTCCAGAAGCCTTTTCACCTACCCCCGTTAACGTATCAGCTGTCATTATTCATTATGCTCTCATTGGTAGTCATCATCTGGGTTTCCCCAGGGCCCCGAATTCTCTCTTTGGTGACTAAGAATTTAGGATGACTTGCCACTGGATTTCACTAAGTAGGGTGTTCATCTTTCCAGGCTTATGAAAATGTGGAAATATATAAATGCTCAATCCTTTCAATCAGAGGCAAAAATGGGCTTAAGGGAATGACGCTGAGGACCACCTGTCCAAGGTAGCACGAGATACTTTGTATTGGGGACACAGCAGGCTCCCATTGGCAGGCAGTTGCAGGAATCGCCCTTCATCCCCATAACCGTCCTTCTTCCTTCCTTGTGCCAGGCTGGTCCTTTCTCTCAGCTTCCCACCGCCCTTCTCCCTCCCCAACCCTGGCATTCCCTTCTTACCACATCCCAGGATTAAGCAGGGCCTAGGTTGCAACGGCACGATGAATGGGGTCATCTAAGGAAGGAAGAACAAATCTAAGTGGCAGAGGGTCCCAGGGCCCACCTCTCGCCATGGTCTTTTACTCAATCAACGAAGAATTACTGAGCACCTATTGTGTACTAGGCACTGGAGAGGCTAGTAGAAAAACTCTTTTTTTTTTTTTTAGATGGAGCCTCACTCTGTCACCCAGGTTGGAGTGCAGTGGTGCAATTTCGGCTCACTGCAACCTCCGCCTCTCAGGCTCAAGCAATCCTTCCACTTCAGCTTCCCGAGTAGCTAGGATCACAGGCACACACCACCACAGCCAGCTAATTTTTTGTATTTTGGGTAGAGACGGTTTCACCACATTGCCCAGGCTGGTCTTGAACTCCTAGGCTCAGGAGATTCACTTGCCTCGGCCTCTCAAAGTGCTAGGATCACAGGTGAAAACCGCCATACCTGGCTGAAAAACTCTACCTGGAAGAAAATGCAAACTCTTTGAGTATCCCTCTGGGGTTTTATTTCTGAACCTTATTTCAGTTTTTGGTGTATCCAAAGACCCGGCATTATCTTTAGATCAAAGCTATGAGACAAGTAAGTTAGGCACCGTTGTCCCATTTTTCATGGGAGAGCATGAAGACTGATGCTAAGCAACTTCTTCATGGGATGTGAGTAACGGGTAGACTCAGGCTTCAAACTCACATCTTTTGACTCATTTATTTTCCCAACATGTCTCACCCCAGAGGCTGGCCTGGGCAGGACCAGCCACTGCAGGCGTCCACACTGCTCTGAAGCGGATTCTCCAAAGTTCTTTTCACCCAAGGCCCCTCAGTGTGGGGAAAGGCGGGGTTCACTGGCAGTCCCCTGCACAATCCCGCTGGCTAGCCTTTGAAGTAAAAAGTGTTGAGATCAAAGGAAATATTTTGTTGAACTCAGCTATTCGTCCTTGATCTGCTAAAAACCTTAATTTAATTAGCAATATAAACTTTGTAAAGGCTTCACTTTCTCAAGTTGGTTCAACTTATACCATTTTTTTTAAAATTTGGAAGTGAATAAGGAAGAAATAAAGAAGAAAAAGTGTCTAAAATATCTCACGTAAGTCATGGAGTATGCAATACTTATGTCTCATGAGTATTTTTCCGTGGTATTGACCTAAATTTTTATACTTATCCTCCAATGAGCAATAAGTTACAGCAGGAAATATTTTGGACAGAATTATCTAGTTGTGCTCTAAAAAGGCAAACTTCTCAGATTCCCTGAGGTTTGAAATCACAGCATTTTAAAAGGGAGGGTACTGGCATTATGACATTCCTGAAGTCAGGTGCCTTATAGATGTTTGAATAATTCAATCCTTACAAGAATCTGTGACATCGGTATTTTTCTATTTAGTTTTCAAAAGAAAGCAAGCAACAGTCTCATGGTCACACTGTGTGGAAATATGGATCAAAGATTTCAATCCACACTGGCAGATACCAAGCCCTACTCTGTGTTAATAGTTTACTGTAGTTTTAGAGCTACCTTTATTTATTTATTTATTATTATTATTATTATTATTATTATTTAGATGAAGTCCTGCACTGTCACCTGGGCTGGAGTGCCATGGTGCGATCTCGGCTCATAGCAACCTCTGCCTTCCAGGTTTAAGTGACTCTCCTGCCTCAACCTCCCAAGTAGCTGGGATTACAGATGCCTGCCACCATGCCTGGCTTTTTTTTTTTTTTTTTTTTTTGGATTTTTAGTAGAGATGGGGTTTCACTATGTTGGTCAGGCTGGTCTTGAACTCCTGACCTTGTGATCCGCCTGCCTTGGCCTCCCAAAGTGCAGGGATTACAGGCGTGAGCCACCAGGCTCAGCCATTATTATTATTTTTTAAGATGGCGTGTTGATATGTTGCCCAGGCTTATCTTGAACTCCTTGGCTCGAGCCATCCTCCCATCTCAACTTCCTGAGTAGCTGAGACTGCAGGTGAGCGCCACTGCACCCAGCCGGAGCTGCCTTTAGAACTTCAGAAATCACCTGGTCTACTTATTTCCCTTACGGCACAGCAGAAGAAAATGAGGCTCAGAACTTAAATTACCAGGAGTGGAGAAAAATCTGAGGACACCAACTCTCCAGACTGTGGTCTTTTCCCTTGCACTTTTCTAGATGGTCAAGAAAGAGAAAGTTTGTCCCAGGTGGGTGCAGGCTACCTCTGGGGTCCTTGAGAAAACTCATATTATGTTGGTGCAAAAGTAATTGCCTTATGTAATTACTAATGTGGGTGTGTTTGTGTGTGTGTGTGTGTGTGTGTGTGTGTGTGTGTGTGTGTGTGTGAGAAAGCTATGCGTCCACCTCTGTGAGTCTGCATTCATTTCAGACAAACATCTGCCCTAAGCATTTGTTCCAGGAAGGATTCCACGTGGAAGTGGGGAAGCCACTGGCCAAGATTTCAGGCCCTGATCAGTGTCATGCCAAACCTATGTTTGCTGTTATGAAGACGTGGTCGGTATTTTGGGGCAGTCATTTGAGTTCATCGAATCCCACAATGGGAGGTTTCAAATGACTCTGGTCATAAATGACATGGCTAGAAGACAAGCTAAAATCGACTGCCACTGTCTGTATTTTCCCCTTTCACCTGCTAACAGAAAACAGAAGATCCTGGCAAGTGACTGTGTGATTGTTAATATTGATGATATAAATTCACTTTTTCTTGATCAGACCTTGTGCTTCAAAAAAGAAAGAAAGACCAGGCACAGTGGCTCATGCCTGCAATCTCAATGCTTTGGGAGGCTGAGGTGGGAGGATTGCTTGAATCCAGGAGTCTGAGGTTAAAGTGAGCTGTGATTGCACTACTGCACTCCAGCCTGGGCAACAGAGCAGGACCCTGTCTCAAAAAAAATAAATAAATAAATAAAAAGAAAGGAGAGAAAAAAGAAAAAGAAGGAAGGAAGGGAGGGAGGAAGGAAGGAAAGAAGGAAGGGAGGAAGGAAGGAAGGGAGGAAGGAAGGGAGGGAGGAAGGAAGGGAGGAAGGAAGGAAGGGAGGAAGGAAGGGAAGAAGGAAGGAAATCCCGCCACACTTGAGAGAAACTCTCAACAGATAAACCAATGTCTTCTTTCACCTCGAGAATAGTAGCCAGCTCGGACTGCCTCTAGAATTATCTCCATCGATTCACCCTGAGATGATCTCCCATGAGGTGCTTTTCTTTAAACAATCTGAAGTGTAAACTTCCATGACTTGTCTGGAGTTTTCAGAAATCAAATGTTATTCCCCCCCTCCGCCCCCGTCTCCCATCACTCCCACCACCACCAGCATTTCTTTAGCCGGGAAAATTTTAAGCTTCTTACTGGAAGTTGCTGCCATGTGGTTAAAATCCCCAAGAAGTAAAATGTGAGCTTGGCATCAATAATCAGTTTTGTTTTAGAGTCGCATTCATAATAGTAAGTTGCAATGAGACAGATTCCTTTTTAACTAGGCTTCTAGTGATTTCCCTGAAATCTAATTGAAATTTTGAGTCTAGGAAGAATTTCGTAAAGCGAAAACTGTTTTAATTTGGGTTCCAAAATAAGAGGAAATAGGGAGGAACATGCTCCAAATGTGCAACACATTTTAACGTATTCTTCTTTCCTTTTTCTTTGCTCTTTTTATTTTATTTTTTTTTTAATAATAAAAAGTGATGGGGTCTCGCTCTGTTGCACAGGCTGGAGGGCAGTGGCACAATCATGGCTCACTGTAGCCTCGAACTCCTGGGCTCAAGTGATCCTTCTACCTCAGCTTCCTGGGAATACAGACACCTTCCAGCAAGCCTGGCTAATGTAAAAGTTTTTTTATAGAGACCGGATCTCGCTCTGTTGCCCGGCAGGTCTCAAACCCCCAATGTTAAGCAAGCCTTGGCCTCCCAAAGTTCTGGGATTACAGACATGAGCCACCACGCCTAGCCCTTTCTTCTGTTTTCTCCTTTCTTCTTTTCGTTTTCTCTTCCCATCCTTTCTTTCCCCTCTTTCCCTCCCTGTCCCCTTTCTTCCTTCCCCTTTTTCCGTTGTCATCTACTGAATATAGTGGCCGAAATGAGTTGACAGTTGTTGAATGTTGGGGCCAGGTGAGGGGTTTACATGGCACCGTTGTTCTTTTATCTATATTCTTGTATATTTGAAATTTTCCATAATAAAAAAGGAAAAATGAAACAGTGGCCAAGAGGAATAATCCTGGCTTGAGTACTGAGCTGTTCTTAGCTTGAAAGAACCACTGCAGAAAACTCAACAGAAGCAGAAATTACATACAGTTCAAACTCATTTTCCTAGGAGGCTTTTTTTTTTAAGAAGTATTTTGCTGGAACCTAAAAACCACACTCCCAAACTGTTTCAACATGATCCCTCCTGGCAGGAGTCAGAGATGGCTGGCGTACAAGACGGTTGAGAAAGCCGTGACCTACAGTTAGTGGCTGGTTGAGATAGTTTCCAAATATAAGTAAGTGGTTGCAGGACTAGACAAATCGGCAGAAAGCAGTGATTCTGACGTTAGTCACGTGGCTACCATACGTGACCTACTTTACTTGAGAACCAAAAATACCGTTTTAGGTTCTTACACGTTATAGTTCCTACCTGTCTTGCTGCTTGAAGGGGGAACTCCATGTCTGGCTTTTTCTAAACAAGCAGAATGTGCAACCATGCTTAGAGCAAACTGCTCTCTATTTCAGATTTTCCAGGGGAAAAGAGGAATGTACATTAGGCAGATTATTTTACCTCCCTAGTCATGCCAGGGTAAGCTTCCTAGACTAACTAATTCTCCTTTGAGGTCTGGCAGCTCCCAGCTTCCAGCTGCCAGCCAGGCCAAGCAGAGCTCTTTCCTCCTTCACCATCTGTGGCCCCAAAGATGCCCCTGCCACCAGGGCCGACGACCAACTGACCACACGCTGAGTGCTCCAGGCCCTGACAGCTCAGAGGACAGGGAAACAGCAGCACACTTGCGGCCCCCTGGAGTCTATCCCATCTGGCCTACCGTCCTGTCACCTCCGAGAATCACCCAAGCTCTGGCCAGGCCGGTAACATGTCTCCTTCGCACGCCCTTGCCCCCTGCTGCTCTGTGGGGCTTCCCCATGGACTCCTGACTCCTCTTTCGCTCCCACGCCAAACTTTTCCATCGGGCTGTCTGGGATTCCTGATCTTCAGTGAATACTTCCTTCTGTGTCCTCAGTATTCAAAGAATGTACACCCTTGCTGAAACCCCACTCTCTCCAGAGTACCCCGGCTTCCCCCTTTTCACATTTCATCTACTGGGTTGGGGACTGATTTACGCCAATACTCTGTGATCACTTGCAATCTATCACTCTCCCTGCTTTTGGAAAATACCCCTGCTCTGTTGAGTCCTTGATATTTAAGGGGGCTGTGTGTGTGTTTGTGTGTGTGTGCAAGTGCACTCGTGTGTGTGTACATATATAGTGCTGAGGGCTCCAGCTTCAATATCCAGTGACGTGGGTTCTAATTTTGGTTTTGTGCTCACTAGTTTGTGAGACTTTGGTCAAGTTACTTTTTACAAGGCTTGTTAACTCTTCTATAAAATGTGGATGGCAGTACTTCTATAGCACGGGAGTGCTGTGAGGAAGACGTGAGAAAATCCATATAAAGTGTCTAGCGCATCTCTGCGTAACTCAGTCAATGAGAACTATGCTCACATTTGGGCTGCTTACTTTCCTTTTCAAATTCCCCCTCCATCTTGAAAAATGTCAATGTTCTTTGGCACTACACAACCCACTCCTGACAGCTCCCGGCTTCCTTCACTCTGGAGCACGCGTTTCTGCTACACACCTGCCCCACTTGCTGGAAACGACCTCCTGGTCTACCTGCTCCTTCCCCCTGCCTGGGTCACCTCCTTCCTCTCCACCATGTCCTTGCCTTCCAGTAGCACTAGCCTGGGACCCTCCAACCTCAGCCAGATAGTTACTTTCACGGAGACCTACACAGTTTGTGATGTGTATCTGATTCATCTTGTGTGAATGTCATGTTTATTCTGCGGTTATATTTTTCATAATTCTTCCGTTATAAGGATCCATTTGAGGCTAAACTATTTCCCATACCCCACCCCCATTCCCACAAGCCAGATCGCATGTGAAGAATCTGATAACCTCCTCCTTATCTGAAGATTTGGTCTTAGTTCAGTAATGCCCCTGATCCCAGGGAGTTAGTTGTCTAGGACGCAGACTTGGCAGGGAGGCGAGGTAGCACTTTTCAGTGGCCATGACTCGGAGGCTTGGAAACAAGGAGGCTGCAAGGTGGTCTTGGTCATCTGGACCAAGTGCATAAGCTTGGATGAAGGGTGGAGCAGGGCTGGTGAGCGGTGGACACGCTCAGCTGTGTTTCTTGTGCTTCTGAGGTTTAGGCTTGTTACATTTTCTTGATTTGCTTTGATTTCCCTTTCTCTTTTCTTTAGCACCTTTGGAAATTCTAGTCTGTTTCACTTCTGCTGAAGCACAGCAAGAATAAGGGATTTTGCCCTGGCGTGGCTCCGTCTTTAGGCTGACACTTATCTTTGGGAAGCAGAATGCCAGGGGCAGAGGGAGTCCGAGTGAGGGCTCTGTATGTTGATTCCCCACCTGTGGCACACAGAGGATGCCCAGGTCACCGAGCTAAGACTTTCCTGTGCCAGGGACGTGTAGAGCCAGGGAATTTGGGGAGAAGATTTAGCTCCGCTGTGTCTTATCTTTCCCACCATTCTGAGAGGTGAGGTGACTCTTTCTCAGAATGGAACGGAGAGGAAGGAAGATTTTGGAGAATCAGAACATGACAAGATACTCGCTCCATTTTGTTTGAGGTTTTATGAATTCTCAAAACATCAGAGGCATTTCTATCAAAAAAAAGAGAAAGGTCACCTGGGGGCAGTGGCTCCTGCCTGTAATCCCAGCACTTTGGGAGGCTGCGGTGGGCGGATCACAATGTCAGGAGTTTGAAACCAGCCTGGCCAATATGGTCGAATCTTGTCTCTACTAAAAATACAAAAATTAGCTGGGTGTGGTGGCAGGTGCCTGTAGTCCCAGCTACTCAGGAGGCTGAGGCAGGAGAATCACCTGAACCTGGGAGGGGGAAGTTGCAGTGAGCCAAGATCACACCATAG
>NW_016107350.1:6874068-6884608 GCF_001604975.1 Cebus imitator | reverse complement strand
AAAAAAAAAAAAAAAAAAAAAGAATAAAATATAATTGTATAATACTGGTAAAAGACTGTACAAGGAGTTGGGAGATCTGCCTGCCAGGCTCTGTTCGCTCGCTGGAAGGCGGTGTGATTTACTCTAAGATCCTTAACTTTGCTCTCTATTTCCTGAGGTTTAAAATAAGATTTGTACTTATCTTTTCTTTTAAATTGTCCTGAACAACAAGGGAACATTTATGTCAAATAATTTGAGCAACTCAAGGGAGCTAAGTGCTTTAAAAATGCCGACCAGACTATGAAGTTTTTAGGTTTTTGAGGAGACCTATAAAATGCGCTGGAAAAAATAACAGACATGTGTCCAGAAATCACCAACAGCTGTGCGTTTACAGAGAAAGCAAAATCATATTTCATATTGAGAAATTGGAATATTGGGGTTGAGCAGACAGGAAAATAGGGAAGAAAAGGAGAAGATGCAGAAAAAAAAAAGCCTTTTAAAGCTTTGTGCCTGCCATTGAGCCTCTCTTCATTGTCATTCCCAGAATTTCATTCTACTTTTTCCAAATGTCTTTGTTTGAGGGGGATGAAGTTTTGCTCTGTTGCACAGGTTGGAGTGGAGTGGCGAAATCTCTGCTCACTGCTACATTTGTCTTCTGGGTTCAAGCGATTCTCCTGTCTCAGCCTCCGAGTAGCAGGGATTACAGGCACCCGCCACCAGCCTGGCTAATTTTTGTATTTTTAGTAGAGATGGGGGTTTCGCCATGTTGGCCAGGCTGGTCTTGAACTCCTGACCTCAGGTGATCCACCTGCCTTGACCTCCCAGAGTATTGGGTTTACAGGCGTGAGCCACCGCGCCCAGCCTACTTTTTCCAAATTTGGTCATGAGTTTCCTGGGGCTGCCATAATGAAGGACTACAAACCCGAACCAGGTGGCTTAAAATAGCGGAGATATATTTTCTCCAATTCTGGAGAACAGGAGTCTGAAATCAAGGTGTGGGCGGGGCTGGTTCCTTTCAGAGCTCCTTCCACCTCTCCCAGCTGCGGACAGTCCTTGGTGTTCCTTGGCTTCTGGACGCATCACCCCCATCTCTGTTCTCTGCATCTCGGTGTTCAAATCTCTCCTTATAAAGACGGCGGTCATATTGGATAAGCACCCCCTAGTGACCTCAGTTTAACTTGAGGCCAACTGCAAAAAGCCTCTTTCCAATAATGTCCCATTTGCATGTAAAGTGGTGTTAGGACTTCAACATATTTTTTTGGGAGAAGACATACAATTCAACCCATAAAACTGACCAAAACTTCACTTTCCCTGGGTGATCCAGGCATTAGCAAGTTTTCTGCGTGGATTAGGCTTCTGAGGATTTTTGTTGTTGTTTTCTTGAGACAGAGACTTGCTCTGTCGCCCAGGCTGGAATGCAGTGGCAGGATCTCGGCTCATTGCAATCTCCGCCTCCCGGGTTCAAGCGATTCTCTTGCCTCAGCCTCCCGAATAGATGAGATTACAGGCGAGTGCCACCACGCGTGCCAGGAGGCTCAGGGAGTCGGAGGTAGAGGGACCTGAGTTGTACTGTAAGCGACATGAGGGTGCCTTGCTGTAGTTTCTTTCCTGGGTCTCGTCACGCCTTCTCCTAGCCCTCAGTTGTTCTTCAGCTCTCAATTCAAAAAATTTATTTGAAGTTTAATGAACAAATCGAATGCTTTAAATAATGGGTTAGTTTAATTTTAAAAAATCAAAGCCTTTAAAAAATGGATCACGATGTGTGTCTTGCATTCACCTTTATCTTTCCTCCTTCATCTGCTACAGTCACAGGGAGAGCCTCCACTTGACCTGTAGTCAGGGACCACTGCTGAAGATTATATCCTCACTCAGCTGCCTTCAGCTGGTGACCGCAGATGCCTTATGAAATTAAATGTCCTCCACTTTAAAATCTTATTTTAAAGTTTCTATGAGTCGTTAAAATGTTTTTGTTTATGAATATCAGCAGGAGTGGTAGGGTGGAGGAGGATAAGGGAAAAAGAGGACGTTTTCAGCTGAGAGGAGCAAGAGAAGTTTGACATTTACAAGACCCGCATGTTATCTCTGGCCTGGCCGTTTTGGTTCACATTCTTGTGCGGGTTCAAGTTTCCTGAGCGCAGGCATATTGACCTTAGGAAGAGGCCAGTTCTGGATTGCCATGAGTCAGCTCACTTCTGCTGCCAGAAAACGGATTTTTTTTTCTTCGGCAAAAAGTGCGTTGTGTAATTTTTGCCCACTCATGTCTGAAAAATAGTGACCTATCATTTTTGCAAAAACAGTTCACTATTGACAATAAAAACACCTGAGTGTACCTAAGAGTTTGAGTCCATTTCTCTGTGCTTTGACTGCAGTGCCTCCTAGTGGACACTTTTATGTTATACAAGTTTCTCATGGTCAATTTTCACAGAAATGTGAGAATGCATTTGAACAAACTCATTGTTTTCTGCAGTGGGTTCCTCTTTTGTTTCTTGTTGGGTTTTACTTTTTCCCCAGCTAAGGTTCAATTCAATGCATGACCAAATTGTACAATCCTCTGATTGTAGGAAGTTTTCTATACCCCCCTTCCTCATCTCAGTAGAGAATGGAGAGATGGAATAAAATTCGTGCATGAGGAAGTTGTCATTAAGAACTTTTAAGCTGTGGTTGGTAACCTGATATATGTATCAAGAAAATTAAAATACTAAAAACACCATGATAACGAGGCTTTAAAATTAAGACGATTATGACTTAAATATTTAAAAGCAGGACAGGAATAGGAATGCCTTCAGCAAGAGTTAGATATCAATTCCATTCTAGTGGGCTGTGGCAAGCATGTGGGGAGGAGGGGTGGGTCCCCAGATAAAGGCCACCTTCTTGCTGCGTTGCAGAGGTGTCCTGCCTGTGACTGTACCCCCAGATGATTCAGGGAAGACTGGCTCTCCAGCTGCCCGCCCACATGTTCCCTCTCGCTGTGGATGTAATTGGGGTTCAGGTGAAAGTCCTCACCTCACTTCCCGGCATTGTCGCTTCAGGGGTCTGCAGGGCGGCAGAGTGAAGGGGTTTGAGCAAGGATTGTCTTGTGTGGGGCACAGCTTTGGAGGGTTCTGAAGGCTCCTTGAAAGTGACCGTAAAGCGACGGCAGATTCCCAGACTTTGAGATTTTACAAACACGCCAGGAAATAAAGCATGCTTTTAATGGGGGATTAAAAAAATGTCCAATTTTTAAAAAGACAAACAAATAACTTTTTCCCTTGGCATTAAAAATACACTAATAATGGACCGGGCACGGTGGCTCATGCCGGCATCCTAGCACTTTGGAGGCTGAGGTGGGTGGATCACCTGAGGTTAGGAGTTTCAGACGATCTTGGCCATTGCAGTCAAAGCCCATCTCTACTAAAAATATAAAAATTAGCTGGGCATGGTGGTGCATGCCTGTAATCCCAGTTACTCAGGAGACTGAGGATTACAGGCATGCACCACCACCTCAGGAGTCTGAGCCCGGGACGCAGAGGTTGCAGTGAGTCAAGATTGTGCCACTGCACTCCAGCCTGGGCGACAGAGCAAGACTTCGTCTCAAAAGAAAACTAATAATGAAACAGCTACCATCACCTACCATCATCGCTTCAAAGTGTTCAAAGAAAGAACATTTTAACACAAAAGGCATAATTTTAAAAGCTAGGACATTTCTTCCCAGGAGAACATGTTTTCTGTCCATGGTATATGAATATACATGTATATACCCACACATGCACACATCTGTTCTTACTTTTCTTTCATTTCATCGTGAAGCAGAGAAGAGTTTCTTGTGAACTGGCAGTTGTCTGGGGACTGGCACTGGGGACTGATGTGAGAACTCTGTCCCTGAACTGTCATGTTCTCTGTGTGATTTGCAGAGAGCCTTCGCTAAGTCCTTTCTTTGAAATCAGGACTCAGGACGACACAGTTGCTTAAGGGGAGATTTTGCCCTCTTGAGTTACAGAACTTGTTCCCTGCTGGCCTCGGCTTGCGGTGGAGAACACGTGAGAAGTTCAGACCTGAGAGGCTCTGGGGAACCACAGGACCTAAGGGGTCCGTTAATCCTCCCAATTCAATGCAGAACTGTACGTGATTATTCCAGACAGATGGGAATGTGCCCCCAGGTTCAGAACCTCAGAGGAAGGATTCCAAAGCCTCCCCAGACATCGCATTCCAATACTCAGGAATGCTCGCTCTCAAAGAGGAAATTTATTGGCCCGTAGACAGCCATTTACAGCCAGAATGGGCTTAACATCACTTGGATTGAATTTTCTTATATTACAAAGTTGATAATCAGCCTTGGAGACACAAAGGACGTGCAGGGGTTCACTCAAGTTGTTTTTGGAGAGACCAATCCTGCTCTATGTGACCCACACAGCCTCACGCTCAGCCTTGAGCAGGGGCGCACATCTCAGTTGACGGGATGTAAAATCCCACTTAACCCAGCCCGCTGAGATGATACAGTGATTCATCTGGAACCTAACCTCGCTCCCTGGAAATACAGCGATGCATAATTTCACATCTAACTTCACTGCCCCCCCATACAGTGTTGCATCTCACACCTACAGCGAGGCATAATTTCACACCTAACCTCCCCCCCACCCCCCTGAGATGCAGTGTTAAGCAGTGAATATCCCTGCCCCACATTTGAGCTGAAGGAAAGTCAACATTTCCTTTCCTGAGAGCCTTCACCTGATGGGCTTGGACCTGTTATTTTATTTTCCAAGCTTTTTTTTTTTTTTTTTTTTTTTTTTTTTTTTTTTTTTTTTTTTTTTTTTTTTTTTTTTTGAGACAGAGTTTCGCTCTTGTTACCCAGGCTGGAGTGCAATGGCGTGATCTCGGCTCACCGCAACCTCCGCCTCCTGGGTTCAGGCAATTCTCCTGCCTCAGCCTCCTGAGTAGCTGGGATTACAGGCATGCACTGCCATGCCCAGCTAATGTTTTGTATTTTTAGTAGATGTGACGGGGTTTCACCGTGTTGACCAGGATGGTCTCAATCTCTTGACCTCGTGATCCACCCGCCTGGGCCTCCCAAAGTGCTGGGATTACAGGCGTGAGCCACCGCGCCCGGCCTCCAAGCTTTCTTTTATTTACGCTTGAACTTTTCATCCTTTATTTAAAGGCCTTATCATTTTTTTTTTTTGAGTCAGAGTCTTACTCTGTCCCTCCCAGGCTGGAGTGCAGTGGCATTATCTCAGCTTACTGCAGCCTCCGCCTCCTGGGTTCAAGCGTTTCTCTTGCTTCAGCCTCCTGAGTAGCTGGGATTACAGGTGTGCGCAACCACATCCAGCTAATTTTAGTATTTTTAGTAGAGATGGCATTTCTCCATGTTGGCCAGACTGGTTTCGAACTGCTGACCTCAGGTGATCTGCCTGCCTCGGCCTCCCAAAGTGCTGGGATTACAGGTATGATCCATGGCGCCCAGTCTGAAGGCCTTAATATTTAATTGTTTGATGTTTTTTCAAGTTTAATTCTGTTTTCACGTGTCATTCAGAATATGCATGATATTCTAATGCCCAGTTGATACTGAATATTTACACAGTGTATGCATCCTCCTACTCTGCATGTTGAAAGTCTACACACTGCATCTTCTTACTTGCAGATATTTGCTGCGCATCTTTCAATTTGCTTTGTTTTGTCTTCCTAACCTTTGAATTGTTGTATATCTGGGCTATTTAACTGAGTTTGTTGGTTTTGGATAATGTCTTTATAGTGAGTTGAGTGACACCGTCCCAAAAGATATGCCCAGATCCTAATCCCTGGAACATATGATGGTACCTTATTTGGAAGAAGCCTCTTTGCAGATATAATTAAGGATCTCGTGATGAGGAAATCACCATGGGTTATGCTGGCGGGCGTTAAATCCAATGATAAGTGTCTTTGTGGGAGACATACATAAGAGAGACAGGCCAAGGAGAAGGTGATGTGAAGACAGAGGCAAAAGTTGAAGCGATGCGGCCATAAGGCAAGGAATGCTGACAACTGCTGGCAATACTGGCAGCTACCAGAAGCTAGAAGAGGCGAGAGATGGATCCTCTCCTAGAGCCTCTAGAGGCAGGGCAGCCTGCCAAAACATTGATTTTGGACATCAGAAGCGTACATTCTGTTGTTTTAAGCCATCACGTTTGTATTACTTGGTTATGGGAGCCACGGAAAACGAATCTGCTAAGTCTCCAGTATGCCAAGGCTGTGTTCAGCACATTTCCTATGAGATGCTAGTCAGTCATTATTTCCTTATTTGATAACTTCTTACTCTGCCGTTTGGGTCACAGATCTTGGTCATTTTGCATTTTCTAGTCATTACATTTTATTGGCCGACTTACGGGCTGTGTCTAGAATTAGAGACTTCTGTATCTTTACCTGTCAACAACAACAAAAAAATTGGTTTATTTCTAATTCTTACATTTTGGAGCAAAAGCCTAGAAAGCTTACAGAATTGAAGAGTTTGACATCTCAGAAGGAAATGTGAGTCACATGAGGGTGTTTTTGAGCATTTGCCCTCATTGTATTGTTTTCACAGTTAGTGTGTGTTTGGGAGCTGGACTTGCTGGGTGGGAATCCAGCTTTCTCAGTGGGCTGTGAGCAAGTTATTTGTTTTCTCTGCCTTGATTTCCACATCTGTGAAATGGGTACAATATAATTATACCAAATTGCAGGGTTATTTGGTGAAGATTAAGTGAAGTGATACATGTAAAATTTTTAGAACAACACCTGGGACATAGTGAACACCACAGAAGTGTTAACTAGCATTCATGTGTGTATGTTTAAACATCTAATCAGCATAAAAGCTCCTTAAGAATGGGAGGATCTGGGCCGGGCACAGTGGCTCACGCCTATAATCCCAGCACTTTGGGAGGCCGATGTGGGCGGATTACCTGAGGTCGGGAGTTCGAGACCAGCCTGACCCACATGGAGAAACCCCGTCTCTACTAAAAATACAAAATTAGCCGGGCGTGGTGGCTCATGCCTGTAATCCCAGCTACTCGGGAGGCTGTGGCAGGAGAATTGCTTGAACTCGGGACGCAGAGATTGCAGTGAGCCAAGATCGTGCCATTGTACTCCAGCCTGGACAAAAACAGCGAAACTCTATCTCAAAAAAAAAAAAGGGGGGGGGGGGTGGGGGGGGTTCTGAACTTTTGTAACTTTAAATTATTTCCTTAGGCTAAAGAAATCAAGAAAGTGCTCCTAGGTACATAATCCTTGATAACCCTGAAAACAAGGTTTTGAGTAGGATTAAATATACATGGATGAGTAAGAAATGACACACTCATAAAGCTAGTATTAACTATGCTTTATGCTCTTGATAGCTAACTAGCAGGCAGCATGACAAAGGCCCTCCCTTATTAAACCAGCTAGCCTGTCTCATTTCTTAATCCTTTGCACTATTTCTCAGATTTATTCCATCATTTCAATTCAAAGCCTGATTTGATTAATTTCATTGAGCTCATTATATCTTCATTCTACACTACTGTAAATCTTCATGGAGCTCATCTCCATATAACTATGTTCCCTTCTGCAGAATTTTGAGCACAGCATCCTGTAGTCCCCAAACCTTGTGAAACTCCCAAAGTCTACAGCATGGGCCTCAAAGCTCTTTTGATTCTGCATACAGCTGGTGGGAAAAAAAGTGACATGCCACACAAATAATACACAAATGCTATTAACCTAGTCATATGTACTTGATAAAACACACAACAGAAAGTTTTGAGGAATGAGTTTAAGCTGAAATGGGAAGTCTTTCCAAATGTCTGCCAATCATAGTGCTCAGACTTGTCATTAGCTACCGTTTCAAGGCACATTTTATGCTTAGGGTGAGTTTTCTTTTTAATAACAGTGGATACAAATCTCATGATAATGCATCTTCCTGGTAATTTAATTTTTTCCCAGCTTATTATTAGGGGTGATGGGATCACTGCTGCTTTTTTTTTTTTTTTTGAGATGGAGTCTCGCTCTGTCATCTAGGCTGGAGTGCAGTGGTGTGATTTCAGCTCACTGCAACCTCTGCCTCCCAGTTTCAAGCGATTCTCCTGCCTCAGCCTCCCAAGTAGCTGAGACTATAGGTGGGCCACCATGCCCAGCTAATTTTTGTACTTTTAGTAGAGACAGGGTTTCACCATGTTGGCCAAGCTGGTCTTGAACTCCAGACCTCAGGTGATTCGCCCACCTTGGCCTCCCAAAGTGTTGAGATTTTGGGTGTGAGCCACTGCACCCGGCCCACTGTTGCTTTCAGCTCAGGCTGGGACATAGGTGAGTCTGCTCTGCAACTTTCTTGTTGCTTGCCTGCTCTTGCCCTATTAGTACTGTTAGTACTAATGATCTGTAATTTCTTTCCAGGAATGTTTTTTAAGCCACTTGTCTATTTTTTGAGGGTTAATTAAGCTAACACATGAGCCATGTGTACTGCAGAACAGGACAATAAATAGGGCATGAAGGAGTGGGAAAGTCTGTACGTGAGACAGTTCATGAATCTATCTCCACTTCCGTCACCCAAACCACGCTGGGATAGATTCAGGCTGAGTGAAGGTATAATGTCAATTGCTGGAATTAATGTTGACAAAACAGAAGACCCAATGTGCTCTTGCTGTCTGTCATTTTGTGCACCTTTGGTGTGGATCTGCCGCTCTTCGGGGAACACTGAAAAGCTTTTTAACCTGACTTCTAAGACCTTGCAGAGCCTGGACTCCATCGACCCTTCCTGGTTGGATGGTTGAACAGCTCCTGTAGGACCCACATTGAGCAAAAGCAGTTAGTTAGTATTTACATTGTATATATAAAAATCAAGGTAATATGTATATATAATTTAAAAGATTATCAGCACAAAAGAGCTTATAATGGGCCAGGCTTGGTGGCTCACACCTGTAATCCTAGCACTTTGGGAGGCCAAGGTGGGTGGATCACCTGAGGTCAAGAGTTCAAGATCAGCCTGGCCATCATGGTGAAACCCCATCTTAAAAAAAAAAAAAAGACCTTATAATGGAAAACACCCTTGCCGTACTCACTCCTTCCCATCTTTTTTTTTTTTGCTTTCCTTAGGGATATGGTCTTGCAATACCTCATTGATTTTCCTGGCAAGTTCCTCAATATTTTACTGTTTTTTTTCTAATATTTGATTTGTTACATGTAGACATTGTTTACTGATTTCTGTTATGTGACCTAAGCATAGAGTGTTCTGATAGCTCTCCTTCTCATCTCCCCTTTCCTTCTTTTCAGACTTGCATTTTCCTAATATGTCGTAATTTGCTGCTAAATAGTTAGTCAGTATTTACATTGTTATGACTATATAAATATGGTTTACCACTGAGCCAAGTAGGGTATATTATTGTAATATATAATAATAATAATATATTGTAATATATAATAAAAAAAGCTGATGCTTTTTTTACAAACTTCTGTTGTTCCTAAAGTTGCCACCTTTTCTCATGTGTTTTGTTGTCTCTGAAACTGTAATTACTTCTGATTTCTGAGTATCTATCAGTATTAGTTTCCAAATTCTCAAATGTGTCATATAATCTTCCGGTTTAATTAATCTGACCTGGACCAGCTGTTGTCTGGAGGCTGTGTTGTTTCTATGCTGGGACTTCCCTCTGATGCTCCCTTGTGTTGGACACCCACCTTTTTGGATTCTATGTCTTTCTTCTCCTTGGCTTTGACCCTCATTCTGACAGGCTTTAAAAGTCTGAATATGTCTATAGTATCCTTTCTTTGGATGGATAGATTGGTTGGGTATAAAATACTAGACTGGTTGGGAATGATATCTCATCCCTGTAATCCCAGCACTTTGGGACACTGAGGTAGGCAGATCTTTTGAGCACAGGAGTTTGAGAACAGCATGGGCAACATAGCAAAATCCCATCTCTACAAAAAGTACAAAAACTTATCTGGGCATGGTGATGTGCTATGGTCCCAGCTGCTCAGGAGGCTGAGGGAGGAGGATCACCTAAGCCTGAGAGTTGAGGATGCAGTGAGCCATGATCATTCCACTGCATTCCAGGCTGTGTGGCAGAGCAAGACCCTGTATCAAAAAAAAGAAAGAAAGAAAGAAAGAAAGAAAGAAATTCTAGATTGACAGCAATTTGCCTTTAGAATTTTGAAAATCTTTATCTTTTTACATCTAGTATGGCCATTCTGATTCCTGATTCTAATTGTTTGTTTCCTCTCAGGAAGTCTTCTGCATCTTCTCTTTATCTCTAGGGTCCTGAGATTTCAAGATGATGTGCTTTCTTATGCTCTTTTTATTCATTCATTGTGCGTGACACAGAGTGTGCCTTTTTAATTCAGAGACTTGTGATTCTTGGTTCTGGGAAATTTTTCCACAATATCTTTGATAGACTCTTTTGTTCTTTTCCTGGAATTTCAGAATATTGGACCTCCTGTTTTGAATCTCTCTGTCTTCTTTTCACTCCTATTTTCTATTTCTTGATATTCCTGTTTTCCTTTCTAGCATTTCTTCCATGTTATAGTCTAATCCTCTACAGAAATTTATCTTCTACTGACTTCTCTAGTTCATGTTGCAAGTTTTCTTTCTTTTTCTTTCTTTCTTTCTTTCTTT
>NW_016107350.1:6862472-6874043 GCF_001604975.1 Cebus imitator | reverse complement strand
TTTTTGAGACAGAGTTTTGCTCTTGTTGCCTAGGCTGGAATGCAATGGCGTGATTTTGGCTCACTGCTCCGCCTCCTAGATTCAAGCGATTCTCCTGTCTCAGCCTCCTGAATAGTTGGGATTACAGGCACCTGCCACTATGCCTGGCTAATTTTTGTGTGTGTGTGTATTTTTAGTAGAGACGGGGTTTTGCCATGTAGGCTAGGCTGGTTTCGAACTCCTGACCTCAGGTGATCCACCTGCCTCAGCCTCCCAAAGTGCTAGGATTACAAGCACGAGCCACTGTGCCCAGCCGCAGGTTTTCTTAAACACCTGGTAATCCTTGGTTGTCCTTTTATAATTAAGACAAAAATACATAAAAGCAATTTGCAAGTTTGGGCAGAGCTTGTGAAAAAATGGGTTTCCCAGTAGGTGCAAAACACATTTTGGCTAGAGAGCCAGCTGGCCTCCTCATTAGGTCTCCGGAGAAGCCTCCAGTCTCCTACTGATGGGTATTTTCCTGGTTACAGACTTCTGGGATCAGACTGTGGGAAACAGAATGGGCACTGTCCCATCAATAGGCTAAGGTTAATTCCCCCATTCCCGGGTCTGCCCCTCAGTCTCCCTCCTCCATGCTTATCAGTAACAAACAATTAGACTGGCGCCTCTTGGAGTTAGTTTCTCCAGCCATGTTTCCAGACAAGGGTGGGAGTCAGGGCGTTGGAGATGCTACTGAACAACCGGGAGGGAACCCCTGCAACTTTCTGATATCCCTTGCCTCCAACTCCTGGACCTTGGAGGGCTTCTGTAGGTGACAGCCTTTCAAACTCTCCAGTGAAAGAATTACAGTGTAAACTGTTTTCTTCTTCACTAAAAGGCCCACATGAAGGAATATCACTGTGAAGTATCTAAATGGGTGGAGTCTGTGATGGGTGATCTGGGTGGGAAGAATGGATGGGAACTGCAGCTCAGAATCGACACCACCCAGGGAAGTTTTGTTAACATGCAAACATTCAAAGAGCATGAAGTAGACATCAGTTTGAAAGTCCATTTGCATTCCCTGGGACCTTAGAATGCATCTGCATTCTTGGCATTCAGCTATGTCAAGGGGATTTCAAAATAACTCTAATTTGGCACCAAACAGGCCTGGCTCTGTTAGCCTGCCCTAGCACAGGTAGGGGAGTGCCATTTTCCTTTCCTAGATGCCAAGAACTCACCATCAGAAGTGGAAAACAAAAATTATTCAATAGAATTGAATAAAAAAAGTAAGAGTATCTTAGGTTGAGTAATTTCTTCTTATTGGTTGTATTGAGCAGTCGAAGAAATGTGTACCTTCCGAACTACAAGAGGCCGCAAAGGCAGAGTTGCAGCGCCCGGAATTGAGCGCTGAGTGCTCGATAAATATTCTGGAGCGCCTGCGTCCCGTGAATGGCACTTCATCCTCTGCGCTTTCACTGCTTTCCATGGAGAGGATCTCGTAGACTCTTTTTTTCTGAGACGGAGTTTCACTCTTGTTACCCAGGCTGGAGTGCAATGGCGCGATCTCGGCTCACCGCAACCTCCGCCTCCTGGGTTCAGGCAATTCTCCTGCCCCAGCCTCCTGAGTCGCTGGGATTACAGGCACGCGCCACCATGCCCAGCTAATTTTTTGTATTTTTAGTAGAGACGGGGTTTCACCATGTTGACCNGCCCAGCTAATTTTTTGTATTTTTAGTAGAGACGGGGTTTCACCATGTTGACCAGGATGGTCTCGATCTCTTGACCTCGTGATCCACCCGCCTCAGCCTCCCACAGTGCTGGGATTACAGGCTTGAGCAACCGCGGCTGGCCTTCTCGTAGACTCTTTATTGGACTCTAAATCTCATTTTAAACCTCTGAATGATGCCAACACTTTATAAGGGAAATTAGTGCCTACAGGTGCTTTTATCCTGAATATGGCAGATAAATTGAATGAATGAATAGTGATCGAGGATATTAATAACTTAATATGTATTTGTTGCTTAAGATACACCACACATGGGGCCAGGTATTTACACGTATTAGCTCACTTATTCTCACAGTCACCATAGATTGTATCAGTTAACTTAGACTAAGTAATGGCTCAGTAAAAAATAGTCCCCAGATCTCCGATGCTCATAGCAATTCACGTTTACTTCTCGCCCACGTGCCGTGTCCGTTGTGGGGCTGTGTCACTGAAGGAAGGCAGCACTTGCGTGGAGATTGTTAGTCTCAAGGCAAAAGGAAAGGAGAGATGGCAAACCAGGAGCTAGCTCTTGAACTTTTGTGCAGACATGAAACACATCACATCTCCCCACAATTCAATGGCCGAAGCAACTCACAGGTCCCTCCTAACCTCAACGGGCCAGGGAGGTTTTATCCCACTGCATGGAAGGGCATCTCAAATCCCACGGCCACATGTGATATCAGTGGGTGGGGAGGCACACTCCTCCACCAGGGAGGGGCAGCAAATATTTTGGGTGATACAACCCCCCCACAGAAAGATACTGTTATTCCCACCACTTTACTGATGAGGACAATGAAGCCAGGGTAAGGATGACGTCCAATTCTCAGACTCTATAAAGGAAGCAATTGATTTGGACACCTAAAAGATTATAGTTTTTATCTAATTAAAATGCAAGCAAAGCAGAACAGAACAAAAATGCTGTGTCGGGGACATAATCACACAGAAACGTCAGAATCAAACCCTATATGTCACTTTTTTTGGAGACAGAGTCTCATTTTGTCACCCAGGCTGGAGGGCAAGTGGCGTAATCTTGGCTCACTGCAACCTCTGCCTCCTAGATTCAAGTGATTCTCCTGCCTCAGCCTCCCCAGTAGCTGGGATTACAGGCGCCCACCACTACCCTCAGCTGATTTTGTATTTTTAGTAGAGATGGGGTTTCTCCATATTGGCCAGGTTAGTCTTGAACTCCTTCCTGACCTAGGTGATCCACCTGCCTCAGCCTCCCAAAGTGCTGAGATTACAGGCGTGAGTCACTGCCTCCAGCCTACATGCCACTTTTTAAGAAAGGACAAAAATTAATTTTCACCTGAATTTTCAATATCCCAGGGTGTAGTTAGGGGGAAAAAATCAACTGTTGATATTCTCAGTGAGGAATAATACCAAGAGATTTCTTTTCAAAAGACCCAATCTAAGGCTGGTGAAGTGGCACACGCCTGTAATCCCAGAACTCTGGGAGGCCGAGGTGGGCAGATCGGTTGAGGTCAGACCAGCCTGGACAACATGGTGAAACCCCATCTCTACCAAAAAATACAAAAATTAGCTGGGTGTGGTGGCACTGGCCTGTAGTCCCAGGTACTTGGGAGGCTGAGGCAGGAGAGTTGCTTGAACCTGGGAGGTGGAGGTTACAGTGAGCCAAGATCGTGCCATTGCACTCCAGTCTGGGTGACAGAGCAAGAACCTGTCTCAAAAAAAAAAAAAAAAAAAAAAAAAGAGCCAACGGAAACTTATTTACACAAATTAAATTCACATTCTAAAATCAAGAGTCCAGACACTTTAGGTGGTCTCAGAGAAGATCCTGAGGGGGATTCTCTAGCGTTTTACATTTCTCCTGTGACTTTGAAATTTGCCAAATATAAGAAATAGCTGAGAGGCAGTAACTATTGTCGTTTATTTTTTTTATTTTTTTTTTTTTGAGACGGAGTTTCGCTCTTGTTACCCAGGCTGGAGTGCAATGGCGCAATCTCGGCTCACCGCAACCTCCGCCTCCCGGGTTCAGGCAATTCTCCTGCCTCAGCCTCCTGAGTAGCTGGGATTACAGGCATGTGCCACCATGCCCAGCTAATTTTTTGTATTTTTAGTAGAGACGGGGTTTCACCATGTTGACCAGGATGGTCTCGATCTCTTGACCTCGTGATCCACCCGCCTCGGCCTCCCAAAGTGCTGGGATTACAGGCTTGAGCCACCGCGCCCGACTACTATTGTCGTTTAAAGGTGAAATCATTTCTAAGAGAAAATAGGAAACCAGAATGAAAGCTGGTGGAATTCGGCAGGAAGAATGACCAAGAGGAAGGTGAAGATGCGGAGCTGGAAGCCAGATAACTGCGTCCGTGAAACCAAGCTGGACTTACAGAGGATTCCCAGAAACCGTGATCCTACCCTACACCCTTTTGCCGTCCCCTGAGAATATGTAAGAGATTTAAATGCTGTCAAACTGGAACAAGTATTTGCTAAACTTGCTTGCTTCCCTGGATGGTCACTGAGGCGGGGTCAATTGCTTGGCAAGGCATCCAAGGAGCCTGGCTCCTGTCCTTTCTGGGACATGTGATGGAGAGATTAGAATTTGGCTCAATGAAAATGTGTCACTTTTGTGAGTCTTCTTTTTTTTTTTTTTTTTTTTTTTGAGACAGATTTTTACTCTTGTTTTTCAGGCTGGAGTGCAATGGTGAGATCTCAGCTCACTGCAACCTCCGCCTCCCGGGTTCAAGCGATTTTTTTTGCTCTTGGTGATGATAGGACCGTGAAGCAGTGGGAAATGGAGGGACCGGGCTATGGAGAAGGGGAAGAGCTTTTGCATACGGTATTAGGGAAGGCAGTGGACACTGGGATTGACTGTCACTGGAAAGAAGCTGTTTTGCCACATGTGGACAGCAAGTAACTATTTGGGATGAACAAAGAACTAATCCTAGCTGGGTGTGGTGGCTCACGCCTATAATCACAGCACTTTGGGAGGCTGAGGTGGGTGGATCACCTGAGGTCAGGAGTTCAAGGCCAGCCTGCCCAACATGGTGAAACCCTGTCTCCACTAAAAATACAAAATTAGCCGGGCGTGGTGGTACATACCTGTAATACCAGCTACTCTGGAGGCTGAGGCAGGAGAATCACCTGAACTCAGGAGGCAGAGGTTGCGGTGAGCCGAGATTGCACCACTGCACTCCAGCCTGGGCGACAGAGCGAGACTCTTGTCTCAAAGGAAAGAAAGAAAAAAGGACGAATCCTATATGGGCAGTGACCTGGGTATCTGACAGTGTGAAGAGTGTTAGATTTAACCCAATCGAGACATGTCTCTCGGGATGTTGTGTGTCGGACAGGAGTATATCACGATCTGATGTGATGCAAGCTTCTCTTCTGGAAAAGGACTGCCTTGAAAAGGCAAGGGGCATTTGGGTCCAGGGAATAGTATCTTAGATATGAGACCAGATACAATCTGTGGGAACCCTCTGGAAGCTTTCATTTTTATTGTGACAAATGAAGACAATAACTGATATCCGTCTGAAAGGAGTTCACTGGGCACACCTACGACCCCTATGGCTCATGTATCTGCAGTGCTGGATGTAGATCACTCTTCCCATTGGGAAAGAGTGTGTGTCTGCTAGTTTTGATAAATCTATTAGAATCTTTCCTGTGGACAAAAGTCAATGCAGGGCAGTATATCACAGAAAGTGAAGGCAACATGGTATCCGTGTCAAATGGACTTCTGACAGCAAGCATAGTACATGTGGAGCTGATGAAATGAACGTTTGCCTGTAGAAAATTAAGGGAGAAATGTCAGCATCATCTTTATATAAAATGTATTGCTCATCATCGGCATCTATCAAAGTCTGGCCAGGTGCAGTGCGGTGCCTCATGCTTGTAATCCCAGCACTTAGGGGAGCTGAGATGTGCAGACCACCTGAGGTCAGGAGTTTGAGATCAGCCTGGGCAACACGATGAAAACCCATCTCTACTAAAAATACAAAGATTAGCCGGGTGTAGTGGCACATGCCTGCTAATCACAGCAACTCTGGAGGCTGAGGAAGGAGAATCACTTGAACCCAGGAGGTGGAGGTTGCAGTGAGCCAAGATTGTGCCACTGTGCTCTGGCCGAGGCTATAGAGTGAGACTCCATTAAAAAAACAAAACAAAACCGATCTACACCCAGATTCAGTAGCCGCACATCATGAAAGAAGATTTTGCCAAAAGAAAGTGAATCGTGTTAAATGCAGCAAGCCTGGATCTATGCTAATTGCGCCAGAGAAGAAACTCATAGTGGCGGCTGTAAAATAATTTTTGGTAGTCCTAGTAATCCTGATATATAATTATCTGTAACTTTTTATTTGAGAACTCTACAAATAAAAGTGCTGGGTCTAGTTTAATTGAGAAAAAAACAGGAAGTAATTTCACATCGCCAGATCTTAGCTTTTGAGTCCCTGGCTAATCTACATTTTATCTCCTTTCTCATGGTGGCAAAAAGTCTTGTCTGACATAAGACAAACAAGTACATGAACGTTCTAATGCTATGCTTTGCTTTCCAGTGTGTAAAATGTTCACTTAAAAGTCGTCACTTCTCTGGGTTTATTACTTACTACACGGTAGGAGTTAGCCAAGCAGGCCACACTGTGTTTTTTTGAACAAGCCTGCCACCTTGTGGTTATTTGGAAAACCAGACTGGCAAAACCAAGGCTCCTGCGGCGCCTTTGCTTCCCACCACACGTATTTATTGAGTGCCTAATGTTACAGTCAGCAAGCCCTGTGCTAGGCTCTGAGCTTACAACAGTGAATGAAATGGACAAGGATCCACACTATCCTGGAGTTTATATCAGAGCATAAGAACATGTGCATCTAAGTTAATATTTGGAAACGTAGCCCACCTTCATCAACCTGTTAACCTAATAGCCTACCTACGCGTCAGCCCTTCTTCCCTGTCATTCTTTCTCCTGTAGATGGGCAAAACACCCCTGTTCCTACAAAGCCCATTCCTTCCCTGTTTCTATTTCCTGGACCCAAACACCCCTTGCTTTTTCAAGGACTCAAGGATTTTGCACTGTATCTGGCCCTTCTTCCTCTAATCTTAGCTCCCTAGCCCTTACACACCCGTCAGCATATACACATGCTCTCACAGCCTTTATTACAAAACCTTTTCCGTAATCCAAAATTCTCTCTTTTTTTGTTTTGAGACGGAATCTCACTCTTGTCGCCCAGGCTGGAGTATAGTGGCGTGACCTCGGCTCACTGCAACCTCCGCCTCCTGGGTTCAAACTATTCTTCTGCCTCAGCCTCCTGAGTAGCTGAGATTACAGGCACGCACCACCACACCCAGCTAATTTTTGTACTATTATTAGAGATGGGGTTTCACCATGTTGGCCAGGCTGGTCTAGAACTCCTGAACTCAGGTGATCTGTCTGCCTTGGCCTCCCAAAGTGCTGGGATTACAGGCGCGAGCCACTGCGTCCTGCCAGTCCCAAATTCTCTCTAGCTAATGCTGCATTTTGCTGCTTCCTGTCACAATCAATAAAACTTCTGGAAAGTTTCATGTGTGTTCACAGTCTCCATTCCCCTCCACTCACCTTAGCCCATGGCGTCTGTTAGCATCACTCCCCTGGAATCTGTCCAGCTGGGGCCACACACCACCCTCATCCCCAAAGCATCCCTCTGTCCTCACCTCACTCTGTCCCTCAGCACTGAACACAGCAGATTGCTGCCCTTGCCTCCTTCCAGCAAGCCTTTGTGGCTTTCAACTAGCGGAGCACTGTATCCGCTACCACCCTCTCCTCAGGATCCAGGGCGGGCTCTCAAGGTTCAGCCTCCTCCTCCCATGCGCCTTCCCCGAGTTCATTTGAAAGAGGCCCCTCCTGAGAGGAGGCACCATCTGGAGTGATCTTGTTCTTTTTACCCCTAAGCCGGCAAGCCTTGCATCTGCCCTGTTTCTTGCTGAATTCCCAGCACTCAGGAATAGTTTCCAGCATTTAGTAGGTGCCCCCAAATTATGTTTAGTTTGTATATGTTTAAAATTCATGTTGCAATAGTGGCCACCCATCCCATCCTGGTGTAGGGGTAGTCTGGTATTTCAAAAACAGAAGCACAGAAAAACATTGAACTGACTGGCGCATCACATTCGGCACTGGGAAGATTCTTAACCTTAATGTGTCTTAGATGCCCAATTTATAATAGGAGGAAATTGGACTACAGTGGAGATGACAATGACATATCAGCTTTGGGGTGAGATCAGATTAATTGGCAGTAGAATCTGGGACACAGAAAGAATGCTTTGATTGATTGATACTGATTGATTATCAGTGTCTACCCCGGATGTGGGAGGGGACTTGGCTGTGTATTTTTGGACATGATTTCCTTCCATTCTAAATTTTAAAGAGGGATTTAAAAAGCTTTTCAAAACATTGTTGTTTCAATTTTATTTTATTTTGATATGGAGTCTCTCTGTCACCCAGGCTGGAGTGCAGTGGTGAGGTCTCTGCTCATTGCAACTTCTGCCCCTGGGTTCCAGAGATTCTTCTGCCTCAGCCTCCAGAGTAGCTGGGACTATAGGCACACACTATCACACCCGGCTAATTTTTGTATTTTTAGTATAGACAGGGTTTCACCATGTTGGCCAGGCTAGTCTCAAACTCCCGACCTCAGGTGATCCACCATCTTGGCCTCCCAAAGTGCTGGGATTACAAGTGGGAGCCACTGTGCCCAGCCTCAGTTGAATTTTTGATTTGAACTACACAAACTTTTGAAGGGTTCTCAAACATGTAATGATATAATAAAAATAAAATCCAGACTTAAAATTATTAAACTGCAGTCTTCAGGAATTAATCTAAGATAACTGAAAATAGATCTACATTTATTCATTTAGCCAGGAATCATCTGCTATCCTATATCATGAGGCAAAAGTATTCTATTGTAGAATATTTTAAAATGTTCCATTCAGAAAAATGTCCCGCATTTGTTCTGCCTCCTATTTTATTTCCTTTTATCTCCACATCATTTAGTTGGCTGACATTACTTGCTTTCTTTCCCCATTTTGCTTCTCTACAAGGAGATAATTCCAGACTATAATGGCAGATATTTCAAGCTATATTTCAATTACCAGGATACTGTGAAATTCATGAGATTTAAAAAAAAATAAATCTCAGAAGCAAGTATAAGCCTCTTCTAATGGAAATCGGGATTAAATTCAAGTTGTCATCACCTTATGTCATAAATGCATTGAGTAGATAAAAAATGAAATATATTTAAATACATGAAAGAATATACAGAGTTAACCTTAGTGAAAAGAAAAAGTGATGACTCGAGAATGTAGAAATATTCACATGAAATTCTCTAAATGACATGTTAAAAAATTAGAGAACTCTTTTTTCTCCATTTATTTGTTGCTTCCAAATAATTTCCTAAGGTAGGGAAAATAACACATATTAAAGCAATTTGAATTCTTTGAAAGGAACCTTCAAACTCACATTATTATAATTTAGGAGTGATTTTAGCACGAAGAAATTATTAATGATATAGATCAGGAATGGGCAAACTGCAGCCCTTGTGTCCAGAGTGACCTGCTACATACTATGTAAATAAAGTTTTATTGGAGCACAGCCATGTCCACTTGTCGACACATTGTCTGTGGTTGCTTTCCGGGTACAGTGGCACGGTGGGTAGTGTCAACAGAAATCTCACGGCTTTCAAAGCCAAATATATTCACTATTTGACCCTTCATGAAAAATGCTGCTGACTTCTGCTCTAGATTATCAACATCTCTATCAGACTCTATATTTTTTGAAGGCATGGCCTCTGTGCTTAAACTTAGTTTTCAATTGATCTTAAAAAAATATGTCGGCCGGGACAGTGGCTCATGCCGGTAATCCTAGCACTTTGGGAGGCCAAGGTGAGTGGATTGCCTGAGCTCAGGAGTTTGAGACCAGCCTGGGTAACATGGTGAAATGCTGTCTCTACTAAAATACAAAAAATTAACCAGTTGTGATTGGCGGGTGCCTGTAATCCCAGATATTCGGTAGGCTGAGGCAGGAGAATTGCTTGAACCCGGGAGGCGGAGGTTGCAGTGAGCTGAGATCTCACCACTGTACTCCAGCCTGGAAGAGAGAGTGAGACACTGTCTCTAAAAAAAAAAATATGAAAGTATGTCAGGGCTGCGTGTGGTGGCTCACACCTGTAATCCCAGCACTTTGGGAGGCTAAGGTGAGTGGATCACCTGAGGTCAGGAGTTCAAGACCAGCCTGGCCAACATGGTAAAACCCTGTCTCTACTAAAAATAATCCCAGTTACTTGGGAGACTGAGGCATGAGAATCACTTGAACCTGGGAGGTGGAGGTTGCAGTGAGCCAAGACCGAGCAACTGCACTCCAGCTGGGTGACAGAGAGAGACTTTGTCCAAAAAAAAAAAAAAAAAAAAAAAAAGCACCTTTGAGATTATCAGTTAATGACAACATTAAGAAATATAACGACATGGCCTGGTGGCTCACGCCTGTAGTCCCAGCACTTTGGGAGGCTGAGGTGGGTGGATCACCTGAGGTCAGGAGTTCGAGACCAGCCTGGCCAATATAGCAAAACCCCATCTCTACTAAAAAGACAAAAAAACTAGCCAGGTGTGGTGGCGGGCGCCTGTTATTCCAGCTGCTCCAGAGGCTGAGGCAGGAGGGTCGCTGGATCCTAGGATTTTGTGGGCAACAGAGCAAAACTTAGTCTCAAAAAGTAAAGAAAAGAAATTCAGTAACCCTTACAAAAAGGGATATATTAATACAGCCCTCTCAAAGTTGACTGATAAGATTTGCCCTTCCTGACACATTGGAAACATTTTCTTTTATTGGATAATAGGAGTTAAATAGTCCATGTTTTAATATTTTTTTCTTGCCTGCCAGGAAGCTGAGAGCTAAATTCCTTGTGCAAACATAGCAACATACTTCAGGTTTTCCATGATAACTCTCTGTGCCTTCCTTCTATCCTTTCTTATTCAGTACTTAGTTCTTTTCTTTTTTTCTTTTTGAGGCAGTCTTGCTCTGTTGCCCAGGCTGGAGTGCGGGGGCATGATCTCGGCTCACTGCAACCTCTGCCTCCTGGGTTCTGGCGATTCTCCCGCCTCAGCCTCCTGAGTAGCTGGGACTACAGGCGCCAGCCATCACACCTGACTAATTTTTGTATTTTCAGTAGAGACGAGGTTTTGCCATGTTAGCCAGGCTGGTCTCGAACTCCTGACCTCAGGTGATCCTCCCGCCTCAACCCCGCAAAGTGCTGGCATTACAGGTGTGTGCCACCGTGCCGGGCCCCCATATTCAGTACTTAGTTCTAGTTTTGTCCTTCCCTTAATGGTCCTGTTGGCGGCATTATAAAATCATCTTCACAGCATATTTTCTGAGTGTGTTATATGACTTGGCTAAGGGCTTTACATACATTTTCTTATATAATTCTTAGAATAGCCCAAGAAAGCTGGTAATATTCCTGATTTCCAGATGAAAAGATGAGGTTAGAGAGATGAAGAAATGTGCTCAAACTCACAAAGATAGAAAATGGAGCATTTTAACTTCCATTAAAATCTTAGGATTTTAACCCGTTACTACCTACTCACCAAGCTTGTCCACTTAACCACTAAGATGTGCCATCTCCCTAGTCATGTTCCAGTGGAGTTCAACATGTATGAAAGAGAACTCATGTGTAAGAACTAGATCAATTTTCGCATTTAAAACACAACTGTCAAAAAGATAGACAGTAGCCAGGCACAGTGGCTCACACCTGTAAACTCAGCTCTTTGGGAGGCCAAGGTGGGTGGAGTACGAGGTCAAGAGATCGAGACCATCTGGCCAACATGGTGAAACCCTGTCTCTACTAAAAACACAAAAATTAGCTGGGCGTGGTGGTGTGTG
>NW_016107350.1:6854186-6861112 GCF_001604975.1 Cebus imitator | reverse complement strand
AAAAACAAAAATCCAGCCCAGAGGGCTGGGCTTGGCAGCCCACACCTGTAATCCCAGCAATTTGGAAAGTGGAGGCAGGCAGATTACCTGAGTTAGGAGTTTGAGACCAGCCTGGCCAACATGGTGAAACCCCGTCTCTTCTAAAAACACAAAAATTAGCCTGGCATGGTGGTGGGCACCTGTAATGCTAGCTATTCGGGAGGCTGAGGCAGGAGAATTGCTTGAACCAGGGAGGCGGAGATTGCAGTGAGCTGAGATAGTGCCACTGCACTCCAACCTGGGTGACACAGAGCAAGACACCATTTCAAAACAAAACGAACAAAAAACCCCCTTGCTAAAAAAAAAAAAAAAAAAGCAGCCCAGGGAGAGCCGATAAAAAGGCAGGCTTCAATGAGTGATTTCTTAGCCCTGAACAGGAATCCTGTATGACTCCTAACATTATATGTTCTGATTACCAAAGTAACAAATGGTCATTGCAAAAATATTCATTCAACATAGAATTTTATAACATGGAAGGAAAGCTAAGCTATCCTCTATCCCACCTCTGAAATGACACCAGTTCCCAGCGACATCCGCTCTTAGCAGTCTGGGGTATTTCCCAGGGTTTTATTTATAACATCAATGGGACAGTCTCTACAAACTGTTCAGCAACTTGCTAGAGGCATCTAAGAAGTTGTTTTTGACAACTTCCCTAGTGTTTGATTTTGATAACATTAACATCTTAATTACCATGAAATTGCTTTTCTTTTTCTGTCCAAGTTTTTCCAGGTACAATGAGGCTTCAAGACAGTGACCATGATTTCCTTGTCTCATCAAGTACCCTGGTACATCGTATGTTCATTTACCAACCCCCTCCCCACCTCTTTTTTTGAGACAGAGCTTCGCTCTTGTTGCTCAGGCTGGAGTGCAATGGTGTGATCTCGGCTCACTCCAACCTCCACCTCTCAGGTTCAAGCGATTCTCCAGCCTCAGCCTCCCAAACAGCTGGGATTATAGGCACATGGCACCACTCCCAGCTAAGTTTTGTATTTTTTAGTAGAGATGGGGTTTCTCCATGTGAGTCAGGCTGGTCTCAAACTCCTGACCTCAAGTTATCCACCCTCCTTGGCCTGCCAAAGTGCTGGGATTACAGGCTTGAGCCACCGCGCCTGGCTCATGTACCTCATTTTCATACATGCCATTCTGTTTCCCTGAAAACTACTGACACAGTAGCTGGGTTTTGCTTGTTTGTTACAACCTGGCTCTCTTATTTCTTATCATCTTACTTTCTTCCTCTGGGAAGAAGTCATTCTTTCTGACCTTGAGTTGTACTTATCTGAGTAGGGGATTGCTGGGCTTTAAAAGCAAGAGGGTTATGGCATCTGTTTGGGAGTCTTACAGAGTTTATCAAAAGAGGAGAGTTAGCATGGTGAAATCCTGTCTCTACTCAAAATACAAAAATTAGCCAGGCATAGTGGTGTGTGCCTGTAATCCCAGCTACTCGGCAAGCTGAGGCAGGAGAATCACTTGAACCCTGGAGGTGAAGGTTGCAATGAGCTGAGATCGCACCACTGCGCTCCAGCCTGGGTGAAAGAGTGAGACTCCCTCTCAAAAAAAAAAAAAAAAAAAGAAAGGAATAAAGATGACTACTCCATTGGCAGAGCAGCGGCATGGGCTGCTTGGCTAAGGATACTTGTAGTTATTTTCTGATCATATTCTAAACAAGAGGTGGATTATTCGTGAGTTTTCGGGGGAAATGGTGGGCAATTCCAGGATCTGAGTGTTCCTCCCCTTGTTAGACCATAGAGGATGACTTCCTGATGTTGCCATGGCATTTGTTAACTGTCATGGTTCTGGTGGGAGCAATGAGGACAATCAGAGGTCACTTTTGTGGCCATCTTGGTTTTGGTGGGTTTTGACCAGCTTCCTTACTGCGACTTGTTTTATCAGCAAGGTCTTGGAGTATCTCATCCTGTGACTTAGAAGGCGTAACCTCCTGGGAATGCAGCCCAGTAGCTCTCAGCCTCACTTTACCCAGCCCCTATTCAAGATGGAATCGCAATGGTTTACATGCCTCTGACAATTTTATGTATTTTCTTACTAGAAAATGTTGGGCGGGGCGCAGTGGCTCACGCCTATAATCCCAGCACTCTGGGAGGCTGAGGTGGGCAGATCACAAGGTCAGGAGATCGAGACCATCCTGGCTAGCATGATGAAACTCCGTCTTTACGAAAAATACAAAAAGAATTAGTCGGGCATGGTGGCGTGTGCCTGTAGTCCCAGCTACTTGGGAGGCTGAGGCAGGAGAATAGCTTGAACCTGGGAGGCAGAGGTTGCAGTGAGCCGAGATCGCACCAGTGCACTCCAGCCGAGGCGAAAGAACGAAAATCCAACAAAAAAAAAAAAAAAAAAGAGAGAAAGAAAGAAAAAGAATGCTGGTGACTGGAAATGCATTTTGGGACTCAAAGGACAGGTGGAGGAATTAGAGTGTATGAAAGGGAGAAGGGGGTTGGGAACGAGCTGTTCAGGTAGACAGGATTGCTTTTACCTGCCTCTATCTTGGGCAAATGTTCCTAGCGTAGCTCCCAGGCCAGGCTGTCCCTTCCATTTCAAGTCCGGTGCTTCGTAGTAAACAAATGTTTGCTCAGGTTTCCCAGCTATCCTTTTCCAGTACATGAAGAGGAAATGAAATAGGGAATTGAGCTTAAGTCATTTTCTCCCAGTTACTAGGTGTGGGTAATAGGAAATGGAATTCTAAATCCCTGTGTTGAATCTTTGACATTCCTCTTGAAATTATTGCCTCAATTTTTGTTACCGTGGAGAACGGTGGTGCTCAGTGTGCACTGTGCATTGCAGGCCCTTGTTAAAAGGGAATTCTCCACTAAATGTTGTGCCTCCAAGCCTGCTGCCCTGCTGAAGATACCATAAACCACAGCAAGAGGTAGCTTCCCTCGCCAGCATGCGCTCTTAGAAAAAATAGATGAGGCATCTTCCAACGAGGTAGCAACATTACGCTCATTGCAACCTGAGTTTCTCAACCTTGCCGTTGCTGAGGCCCAGATGCCTGTCGCGGGGTTGTGCTGTGTACATTGCGGGGTGTTTAGCAGCAGCCCTGGTTTCTACCCACTACAGCCATAGCACGTTTTCCTCCTCACCCTTTGGCCTGCCATGGCGACAGCCAAAAATGCCTCCAGATATTCCAGTTGTCCTCTGGATAGCAAAATAGCCCCTGATTGGGGCGGATTTAAACAAAGGAAGTCCTTTCACTTTGCTGTGTGAAAGGTGAGGTAATAACCGGGTGGGGCTGGGGGTAGGAAGGAAGAAAGACGAATAGATTTCAATATTTTCTTTGGTTAAAAAATTATAAATATATTTAAGGGGGAAAAAAAGCTGTACACTTTCATCTGTAATAATACCGTCTGGCCTTTTGCTTGAAATTTGCAGGTGAGATTTTATAAACAAATTGCAGCAAGTTGGTCTTCCACTGAAAACTTACCAGTAGGGCTAATTTACTTTCCAATTCTCTAAATGGGTTTCTGAGGGTTTGGATTAAAAGCAGTGGCTCTGAACAGAAGATATCCAGAAGGATGTCAAGCAGAAGTGGCTAGAGTCACACTCAGGTGACACTAAGGTCACCATGCTTCTGGCTCATTCTTGCTCTACATCTTTTACTTGAGATTTTAATCATCTTTTTAGTATTTAAGAGGAAAGGATGGGGAACTGAGAAAGGTGCTAGGCCTTGGTGGATGATGTGGGAGGTGGGGAAAGGGAAGGTTAAGAGTGAGGTTTTGAGGCCTGATGAGGTCTGTGTAATAATCTGTTGTAGGTCTCTTAGTTTGACGCAATAGATACAATTTGAAAAACTGAACACACATGGAAATTTTTGTAAACTGACTAGTAATTTAAGTGACAATGAGTCCATTATACTGCAAGCAATGACAAATCTTTTAGAAAAAAACCAGCAATCATAGAATAATTCAGCTTTTGGATAAAGATTTTCATGATACAGGGTATGCTTTCCTGGAGTAAGTTATGCAGGCAATTAAAAATGACAATGGAATTTAGTATATAACTGATGAAATCCAGTTTTGTTTGTTGAAAATATATTCATTCCGTTTGGAGAGTAAAACAGTCTTTTTTTCATGATCATAATGGGGAAAGCTAATTAAATTCACCATTAATTACACCCTTAACATTTGTTCCCAAGTTCATTAGTCTATAATCTAAACAGATACATCTGCAATAGTTAATGTTAACAGTGTTCTAACATTCAGAACTTTCAAGATTTATTCATTTATTTCCCAAGTGTGTGCTCAAAAAATTGTTTTAAAGAGCATACACATTAAAAATGTGTGACGTTAGATGAACAACCAGCTAAAAATGAGACTACAAACATCACCAAATTGAATTTTATACAGTAATATAGTTGCATTGAGATGTAACATCTTGGCAATCATTTGGTGCAAACCTACAAATTCGGTAAAATATTTTATTCTTAAGATTAATAGCACTATCAGTCAATTGCATCTATCTCGTGAAGAAGAATTCTCACCACCCTTTAAAAAAAAAACCTTTAAAGAGAACAACTAAATCTGATGGAAGACAAAATGAAGGAGACCTACACTTCTCATTGCTGTAAGCTTTTGCCTCTGGTTTCTATGGTAACCTATGATCTGTATTCCAATCACACCTTTGAAAGGCTTGTTTCTCCATCATGAAAATTTAGCTGGATGCACTGAAGGTACTAAACATTAAGTTTTATGTTGTCTTTCTTTTCTTTTTTGGAAAAATTGGAGAAAGAGAATAGAGAAGGAAAATAACACCCACAGGCTTATACTGCAAATACAATGAGAAAATCTATTTGCCAATTTTAAGATGATTTACACTCCTGGAAGATCACAAGAATAAAAACCCTGAATGCTAAACGAACAAGTACACAGCTCCTCTAACAAACTCAGGAAATGCCTTGAGCATAATATTGCAAATATTCATCTAATTCAATAGGGTAAAAACCTAGAGACTTGCTCATAAAGGCTGAAAATATAGCTCAGTGGTTTTCAACCTGGAGTGATTTTGCCTCCCAGGAGACATTTGGCAATATCTGGAGACATTTTTGGTTGTCACCACTGGTGCTAGTACTGGTGGAGTGTGGAGAGGGTGGTACTGGCCGCTGGTAGAGGCCAGCGATGAATGCCAATCATTCTACAGTGCGTAGGACAACCTCCTAAACAAAGAATTATCTGTCCTCAAAAGGAGGTTGTGAAAACCTGCATCCTGTGTTTAGCTTTATAGATAGTGTACGGGTGTGAGGGAAATAAATGTTCAAAAGAATAAAAAGCTTTGGAGGCAACCTCATTTGTAATTTGCATCCCTGTTTTTTTTACCACACTAACTTTTAAATTTCACTTTAAATGGCAGAAAGAGAAAAAGGAACAAACAAAGAGTTCTCACTTTTTTCTTACCTTTGGTTTAAATGTGACATTTCCAGCTTGCATGTATTAATTTAATTTGGTGCTGCTTCCCACCCGTAAATGTGTACAGCAGAGTCGTCAAATGTAACCGCTGCAAAATCGCTAGTGAGGTTGGGTAGACATTGCCACTTTGCTTAATTTAAATATGTAAGTTAAAACTATGAGAAGTTAATTTTCCTGTTAAGTGAAAATGCACTTACCTTTACCCGGCTGAATACAGCTGCACTTGCCTTTGACGTCTGCCTCCCTAAGTATGGTTACAGTTTGTCGCTCCAGTTCTGGAGGGCGACCCTGTCCCTGAATTCGCACCCAGGTCACAAGGGCAGAACCATCCTGAGGACAACCTGCAACTCAATCGATGTTTTCTTTGCTGGGATGCAGGCGAGCATGAAAGCCATCCAAACACAGCCAGAGGGCGCCAAAATGCCGCAAATAAAAGTTCCAAAGGCGTCAACTGGCTTTTGCGGGAAGGTAAAATTGGCTTTTGTCTAATCAAAGAGCTACCGTTGTCAACGATGTCACGTTACGTTATTTTGCATGTCCCTCTTGCCAATAGGTAAGCAAAGTGAACGCATCTCCCAACCCCGGTGGCTATTCTGTGTCCCGGTGCTATGCCAAGTGTCCGCCCCCCAGGGCACCCGGCCACGCCGCGGCTGGCCCCAGCTTGGACTCGAGCGCTCGCGGGCAGCGGCGTGCGGGCTGCCTCGGGCAACCCCGTCTTCTCAGCACTGGTGGCCTCCAGGAAAGCACGGACATCAGAAACATCGACGGCCCCTTTCCCCTCTTCTCTTCCCTCCTTCCTCTCCCAAGTCCCGAGAGCATCCTCCGAGGGGCGACGTGGCTCCCCCAGCCAGCTGGACCTCGGCGGCCGCGCCTCCCCGAAGCTGCAGCCTTCGGGGCTCAGCCCCGCGGGTGCGGCTGCGGGTGCGGGTGCAGGTGCGGAGCCGCCCGAGGTGCGCAATTCGTTTGCAACGGCGCCGCCCAGACGCGCCTGCAGCTGGGGCTCACCCCAACCTCGCTGCCCGCGGGGGTAGCGGAATCGCAGCCAACGTCGGGAGCGGGCGGGACTGGGATCTCAGAAGGGTAGCTGTTGCCCGGGGGCGTCAGGCATCACCTCGAGGCAGCTCCCTAAGTCTGAGCGAGAGCCCGAGCGCTTCTCCAACCGTTCCGAATAAATGAGAAGGGGGGGAGAGAGAGAGAGAGAGAGAGAGAGAGAGAGAGAGAGAGAGAGAGAGAGAGAAAGAGAGAGAGGAGCCCACGGACAGCCCAGGCGCGGCGGGGGAAGGAGAAAGGGGGGCACCGGAATGGAGGGGAGGAGAGGGGAGGCGGAGGGGGGATCTGAATAAAGGGCAGTTAGGAAACGATGGCAGGGCACTGAGTTGGAGGGAGGGGGGACAGGTGGGGGGAAAGGAGGGACCAGGATGGAGGAGAGGAGAGAAATGGGGGTGACTGTGCTGGAGGGGAGGGGAGGTGGGG
>NW_016107350.1:6842994-6854026 GCF_001604975.1 Cebus imitator | reverse complement strand
GGCACGGGGCTGGAGGGAGGGGAAAGCGGCGGGCGGGGAGCGCGGGAGGAGGGAGGCTGGGCGGGCGGACGCGCGGGGGGAGGGCGCTGGGCAGGAAGGGGAGGGGGAGCGAGCGCGAGAAATGCAGAGGCTGCAGCGGCGGCGGCGGCGGCAGTAGCGGCAGCGGCGACGACGGCGGCGGCAGCGCTCCAACTGGCTCCTCGCTCCGGGCTCCGCCGTCGAGCCGGGAGAGAGCCTCCGCCAGAGGCCAGGCACCAGCCGGACGAGGCCAGCGACCCCGGCCGCTCGGCGGCACCGCGCTCACCCAGGGGCTGCACAGGCACCCAGAGCCGGTAAGGAGGCGCGCCCTGTGGCCCTGCGCCGCCGCGGACCCGGGGGCCTCTGTCCCCCCGCGCCCCGCCCCGCCCCGCAGCCCCCGGCTCTCCCTCAGCAAAGCGGGCAGCGGGGGTGCGGGCACACAGTAGACGGCGAAGGCCTGGGATCCCTCTGTGCACTTCGGGGATCCCGGGTAATGGGGGGGGCCCGAAGTGGGCGGCTTCGGCCGCTCGCAGGGTGGGGAGGGCGAGGGGGGCGGCGAGGCTGGTAAGCGGAGCTGGGGGGAGGGGGCTGTCGGGGAGAGAAGCTGCGGCTGAGGGAGGAATTGCCTATTGCGAAACGCCCTAAGCGCGTGGAGGCCGGGGGAGACGGTTCCGTGGGCTGAAAGGAGCGCTTCTGTCACTGGAGCCCTTCCCAGCCGGGGAGAAAGCGCTCGGGGCGAGGGGCGCAGCCGCCAAAGATGGAGGGTGGGGGGTGGGGTGGGGCGGGAGTCCGGGAGAAAGAAGACAGGGAATCTGGCTCGATCCGAAGGAAGGGGCCGGTTTTTGCTTTGGCAAACGGGTTTTCCCGACCCGTGGGACTCCGGGATCTTGGTTCTGGTGGCCAAGGAATACGAGGTTCATACGGCAAACGTGCCCTCGGAAGCACCTCCCGAGCAGATCGGAGCCCCAGCCTCATCGGTGGCGGAATTGCTGCCTTCCTACTAACCCTTGGGCAGCCTTGGAGCGATTTGCTTTTTCGAGCCTTCTGTTCGAAGAATGCGCAGGGCGCCTCCGCCCTGGGCCCCGGCCCCGGCCCCGGCCCGGGGGGTGTGGGCTTGAACCTGACAGCGCGCGGCCTTAGCGAGGCTCAGCCAGGCTGGGAGCGCGGGCTTGGGGTTGAACAGCTTTTGCCCAAAGCGCTAACGCTGAAACCCGACGCCCGGTTCCTGCTCCCCCAGTCCCCGTCCCCTCTCCAACTCCAGAAAAATAAAAATTGCAGAATCCTGGATCCTATCGCACGCACAATGCGCGGCTGCAAACCGCATTCTTTTCATGAATATTCATCGAACGCTTGGCCGGTCTTCTTATCTGCTTCCCCAGAGACATTTCCGCCTTGAAACGAACTCGGTGGACAGCCTTTGCCCGTGTAATTTTCACTCTGCTGAAATTAGCACAGCGCACATGTGTGCATTTTTGAGTACCTTGTGCAGGGTTGACACACCTCTGTCTCCCCCGCGGCCACTCGCACTGTGGGCGGGCTAAAACCCAACACTAGCATCGAAATGGCCTTCTGCTATAGGGGTGTGGACCGACTTACCCCCTTCCGCCCGGGATTACAGCCCGGGCTAACAGATCCCCAGTACTGCAGGCAAAATGAATGAATCGGGACTGTAATTACCTATTCCTTTGTCTTGGCCTCGCGCATGCGCCGGAGAGCTGGGTGTGGAGGGCCCGGCAGCCCCATCCCATCTCCATCATCCAGCCACCCACTCCCCTCCCGAGCCGACGAACAAAGGCGTTTGCCCTAAATGTTGCGGGAAATCCGTGGACACCAATGACAGTTTTTCCCGCCTGTGTGTATGTTTTTTCTTTTCCACGCTGTCTCTCATTTTTTGCTTTCTTACTGATTTCAGTTGACCAAAATTAAGATTTGCCTCGATGATGAGGGCAAATCGTGGATAGCACCCGAACGCTGCGATTTTTCCTTTCTAGTACTGCTCATTGTTCTTTTTCTCGTAACATATCTTTACCGCAGTGAGAGTGCTTTCTTAATTTGCATCAATTAAACATTTGACAGATCTTTGTTGGTCATTTGATTAAGGGACTGTGGCCTCAAAACTGTCAGTGGGCGTTGCCTCCAGTGACACCACTTGGGGAAAATTAAGACATCTTGGCGTTTATTCGAACAAGATGGCCTACGAAAACCAGAGAGAAGAAAATGATTACCTTGTCAGGATCCTAACACTTTCTGTTTTTCTCTGGACCCCTACCTCATTGTTTCGTTAAGGATTCCAAAAGGCGAATGGCGTCCAGATGGAAATCTACTGATAGGGGGAGGAGGAAGGCAGCCGTTGGGGTGAAGCTGGTTAACTTCGCAATGATCCTTTTTTTCCCCCGGTTACCTAACAGAAGCCATGATATACCTTTGATGGCTGACTTTCTTTCAGATCATCTGTTTTCCAGGTTCTGGCCATTTAGATTTCTTTTTGGGCTAGTTTGTTTTTACCACCCAAAAAGGGATTTATTGTGTATATCAAATAGGAGACAAATATGAAATTTTCTGCAGTGGTAGGTTATGTTTAACAGGGCTTTATGCTTAAGTATTGTCAGTACATCCTGGTGGAATAACAAGTGGCAGCAATGGAAATCATCTCTTTTGTCCTTTTTGATGAGAACTTGATATTGACCACCTTCAGGGCCCATTTTCTGGCTGGGGTGGCTGTCTAGCTTTCTTGTAGGTGCCATGGATTGTACCCTCTGTACTCCTTAGTACTGAGCTTCATTATGATTTAGAGAGCTACGTGTAGGGCCTTCTTTCTTTTTTTCTTTTCCTTTAGGTTGTGTTTTTGGCGAGGGGTATGTTCGAATATAGAACAAATGCAATAGCAAATATATACCAGCATGTTGCAAATTCAATAAGTCTTAGGTTTTTGAGTGAGGTGGTATTTAAGTCGAATTTTAAAAATTATTACAGAATTAAAAAATTTCTATAATTTACGGTAATCATTTAGCCAGCTAGCTTTTTGCCAAGCTTCAGCAGGTAGAGAAATTGAGGCTTTTGAGAAAATGCACCAACAATGACAGTGGCATTTCTGTTCTTGAACTGGTCCTCAGCCTGCCATTGTGACGTGTAGAAGAGAACCGTTTCTCCCCACATCACCCCAGTTTAAAGGCCCAATGGGAGAGCCCTAAGCATTTTGGCTCTCTATTCTTGGAGGTCTCTTCTAATCCTCCTGGGTTTACCAGGATCCATAATCCTCCTGGATCCGATGGTACAAGAGGTGATGTGTTCTGTCTCTATTTTTTAATTTCACAATTAGGAACAATTTTTAGCCATTTTCATTCCGTGGTCAAGATAAGTGGAGTATGACATCAGAGAGAAACTTTCATTTGGGGGAGATTTGATCACTCTAAAATGGATGTCTGTGTTAATCATGGTAGTTTTGTAAAAATTGCAAAATCCACAGCCACTTTTAAAAACAAGGTGTCATGTATATACACATGCACACATACATATGTGTTTATACACACACTATAGAATCTTATGAATAGCTTGAAACAAACTGGTTGGCATAGAATATTATTTTATAGTGCTTTCATACTGGTCTTTGGAACATAATCAATTTCTTCCTTTCTAAATATGTGTTTGAAAGGCAAAGCCTACCTAGTCTTTTCCTCACTTAATAAGCTCACTTCCCATTTATCCCAGTGTACCTGGAGCATTTAGCTAAGAGGTTCATTTACAGGCTTAGAAACTTACATCAAGCACTACTGAACTTTACAAGCTGGAATAAACAATGCCTACTAAATAAAGGATTTATAACATTGTTCTGTCTTATTTTTGTGATCTCTAGTAACAATTTTTTTTTCAAAAATATTCGAAGAAGACCTGTGAACTATTATTTGTCACAAGCAATTGCCCTTGATATCTGATTCTGTGGAAAGAAATGCTTTGATTTGTCCAGGCCTTTACCTTAAATGTAGTTTGTACCTACTCATTTCACACCTTCTTTCTCTTCTTAATGATGGTCTTAGCTGGTAAGCTGGAAACCAGGTAACTGCTGAGGAAAAACGCTGAGTGGGTAAAAGACAACTTGAATGTTCTCTCAGAATGGGTATGGAATCTTTATTGTTTTATCAGATCTTCTCAGTTCACCTAATCCTTTGCATTTATTGGCTCTCTCAAGACTTTAGATAAACCATGGACACGAGCTTTTCTCTTTGTCTTAATTATAGTGGACAAATATTTGAAAGTAACAGTGAGGTTGCAAATATAATTTTTTGAGTACTAAAGTGCTTTTTATGAGTTTTGGGGCAATGTTTTTGGGGTGACTTCTCAGGAAATAGTGTAAAGACACTGGATTTGAAGAATCTCTAGGCAGTGGGTATCCACCTGGGCAAATTACTTCAAATCTCACTGAATTTCACTTTCTTCAATTTTAAGATTGGGATAATAATTTAATTCCTATGTTGGGGTAATAATAATAATAACTACACTTGATGTCTGAAAATGAGTAAGTGTGCAATGGCTGGCTCCTAAGGGCTCCTCAACTTCTCAGTCTCAATTATTTAGTGATGTCAATTACATTACAAGTGTTTTCAACAACTGATAGTGTCAATCAACATTTGCAGTGTAATTAACATCACTAATTTCAGTAGATTCACCTGTATTTTTCTTTCAGCTTGATTAATGAAGTCCTGGGGACCCCCAGAGTATTAAGTTAGAAGTAGGATGTCTCAATCCCAAAGGGGACCAAATATCATAGTTCCTATTTACTGCCCTTGTGTTGGTAGATAGTAGAAATTCTGTGAGACCTTGTATGGGAATTTCATGATATCAGGATGACCACCTTCCTTGAATTCCCCAGGTCTGCTTATGCTAATGTAACTCAAGAGGTGACATTTACTTTCTCTTGAGAAAAATACAAGGGTGGTCTTGAAACCCCAGCAGTGCCCAGCCTGCCCAAGGAAGGCTTTTGTGAAATGCCTTTCCTGCCACAGCCATTGAAACAGATGTCTAGTTGAGTGTCACATGAGAGCAAGTGTCTGGTAAACGTTCCCAAGAGTAAAAATCAACCATACAGAGTCCATTTCTCATCAGAATATAGTTCAATTGTAATTTGGAGGAGCCACAAGCCTAAGAAGGAAACTGATTAAAACAGCATTCTCCTTTTCCCTGGAAGTCAGGAACGGGATGAAATGGAGGCAGAGAGAATGAAATAGTATGTTTTTCTTCTGCACTCTAAGGACTTAAGTAACATAAATTATTCTTTAATTTTTTACAGACTTTCCATACTTAGTACATTTTTGAACAAAAACAGGGAAAGCTGAGCTGTTTTGACTCACCAAGGCCATCGGTGCTGAGAGGTGGTGATTGAGCAGGCTTGGAAGTCTAGGAATACATTCCTGAAAGCTTTAGAGATTTAGAAATAGAAACCATCTGCAAGCACAACAGGGGCCCAGGGCATAAGGAAACACTTCAGGATAATATAGGAAAATGGTGTGCAGTGGAGAAAGCCAAGCATTTACACGATATTTTCCCCTTATCACTTAAGCATTTTATGAACTCTTTTTTTTTTTTTGTTTCATTTTGAAGGAGGCAGAGCTGGACTTCATTGGTTTGTTTTTAACTTCTCTTTGAAATAGATATTGCAACAATTTGTATATTGTGTAGGGAGTATGATATTTAGAAAGCATGATTTTGGGGGTTAGGCATGGTAGGGGTGAACGTGGGAGCCACAGCACCAGGTGAGAATCTTCTCTCAGTCATTTACTGCTTGTAGGATCTTTGGCAAATTGCTTACGTTCTCTGTGCCTCAATTGTATTTAGAAAATGGGGATTGTAAAACATGGTTACTGTAAGGATTAAATGAAATTGTCATGCACTTAGGACAATGCCTCCTTACATTTAGTGCATCTTTTTAATCACAGTCATCATAAAGGAGTGAGAATATCAGTTTTCTTTGCTGCGTCCTCCATCTATAGGTATCCATATGTTTGTTTCGGAGAGACCATTATTGCACGACAGGCTAATGGTGGTGCCTTGGACAGTAGTTGTTAGAATAGGGAGTCTGTGGTTTAGAAAAGTCCTCCCGGCAGAGCTAGGATACCCTAAATATGTCAGCAGTTCACTTGGACTGAGTTTCAAAAGTCCACAGTAGGTAGGTTAATATAACCCCAGCCTCCATCCTGAATTTGTATTTTTCGAATGGAAGAAAAAAAGTGAAGGTTCTTGGAACTTCAGAGACAGGATCACTGCTTTGATATGTTGAGGCCTGGACTCACCTTGATTAGCTGTATGACCTTGGGCGTAGATATAATTCATTTAGATTCCTGAAAATCCTCAGCTTTGTCGTGTCTTGAATCAGATGTATCATTAGCATTTGAAAGTTGTCTAAGTCGTTAGTACTAAGGTTGATGATGTTTTACATTCCATTTTAGTCCCCCTACCTCCACCCCGCCCCGGCCAACATGCATCACGTGACCACTGCCTCCATACCTGGAGTAAAACTGAAGCGTGTATTATGTAGGAATGTAAAGAGGTTGTGATGTACTGACAAGCCTTTGGAAGCAATTATCTTCATGGAGACCTTAGTAATCAGGAACTCTGAACAACAAAACAAAAGAAGTCCTTTGGAATTTCAGATGTTTGGAGTGGATCAATTCTGAAATTGGTTTTAACATTTCAGACATTTACTTCAGGGATATGCCCAAGGGATTTGCCTTTGTCCTTGTGGACACTTTTTTGCTGATGAGCAAAGGTGAATTCACTCTTTTGGGTAAATTGTTGTTTAATAGCTTCTTTAATCAGGATTTTGAATCTTGTGGATTCTGGGGGGAGGAGTTACATATTTTACTTTATCTGTCAGGTATTTTCTGTAAGGAAGGGGATTTTGGATTTAGTGGTTATATCTTTAAAAAAGTTTCCTAGGATTTCAACCCATGTCTGAGGGAACCACACTGTACTTCTAAGCCTTGCCGTTTTATCTTAGGTAATATGGACTCTTGAGGGGGGAAAAAGGGGGGGCGTTCTTGGATAAAATGGGTAACCGTTTCATATTGACATCTTCAGTATTAGAGCGATATTAACTTCTTCAATGAAAAGTTATTTATCATGGAAAAGATTCAGTATATACCTTTAAAATTTAATCAGTATTATATCAAATTACTTGTAGATTAGAGGTGCTTCTGTCATAGTGAACGGAGGCTGGTACCTTAATTCATCCCTCTCTACTATGATGATGGCGGTTGCTCTTAGGACTGTAAGTGGAGATTGGTTGACCCCTTCACGTTTCTCCTTGCACGTTGCAAATGGAAGTCATAAACCCAAATGCCTTATGTCCAGTTCTGCTCTGAGACACGAAACAGGTTCTGGTAGACCCTCTGCCACTGTGTAGTGTTGCCTGAGTAGAAATAAACCAAGTCCTACCTAAATTTGTCAGTCTGTTTCGTTCTGCGTCCACGCAGGGTTCATTTACAGAAAGCCAATGGCTGCTTTTAACCACTATCCAAACCTCAGTCCTTTGTAAATACCTTCCTTGGAGCAGAAGGTTGAAAAGCTCATGACTAAACACTTATTTTGGAACTCAAAAGAATCTTAGAGAAGTTAGTGGATTGCTCAAGGTCTCATGAGCTCCTTATCGGCTCCGTGGAAACCCAGGTTATTTCCCCAGAAAGCCTCACTCCTGCTGCCCCTCCCTTCTGAGACAGAAGCAGAGAATATCTAATTGAGTCAAACATTTACTCATTGTCTGCAACTTAAAAAATTTGTGTCCATTTTTTTTGTAGCCTAGAACCATTTAAAAGAAATCCAGTCTAAAGCCTATATCTGTTTTACCCTCTTACTCAGAGAAGACCTCTTTGGCCTTTTAATACACCAACCATGCGGGGGGTGGGGGGTAGGAAGGGGAGTTGGGTGGGGGGTGGGGGGGACGACTTTTGCAGTCACTACCTGCTGTCACTTCATCCACAGGTCATTTGCCTTCAACTGACCCCTCTCTGCTGCTTACGTTATATTCACAGGCTTTCCTTTATATGACAAAAAGTGCTGGGTGCAGTGGCTGACGCCTGTCATCCCAGCACTTTGAGAGCCTGAGGTGGGCGGATCACCTGAGGTCAGGAGTTTGAGACCACCCTGGCCAACATGGTGAAACCCTGTCTACTAAAAAGACAAAAATTAGCTGGGCATGGTGGCATGCACCTGTAATCCCAGCTACTTGGGAGGCTGAGGCAGAATTGCTTGAACCCGGGAGGCAGAGGTTGCAGTGAACAGAGATTGCACCACTGCATTACAATCTGGGCGACAGGGTGAAACTCTGTCTTAAAAAATATATATATACATATTTTTTGTATATATATGTATATATATATATGCCAAAAAGTGTATGGCATGCACTAAAACAACTTTCTTCAAAAACTAAATTTTAATTTTTTTTAAATTTAAATTAAATCCTTGTTTTTCTCCCAAAAGGCAACAGTGGCTGGGGGTTGGGGAGCTGGCAATGGTGGGTATGCGTTTGAAAATAATGCTAACTGTTTTTAGACTTATTTGGGGGCTGTCTAGCCAGTGGAGCAGTCAGGCATCCCACCCCAGAAATGCTCCAGACCCTCTTGGCAGATCCAGTGTGCACATTGCTATGGACAGGTGGTAGATGGAGAGCTTTTATGCTGGTTCCTAGCGTTATCTGGCTTATTGGTTTGGGAGCTGCATAAAACGGGATGTTTAATCTTTTTTATTTAAAATGACCATTTATAGTATTTGGGGGTGATTTGGAGGATTTAAAAAATCTGATGGATTTTGAAGTAGCCCTTAAAATATGGAACTTAAACGCGTAAGTTGCTAAAACGCTTTCTAAAGCATACTGTTGGGATGTTGAAAACTGATGTTTGTGTAAACTGTGTGCATTTGTTTTTGGATAATCTGTGATAAGTTTAGTTTTTGATGAGACACAATTTTAATTTCACATTGAAAATGATATATTTAGTTCAATAAGAGGAGCTTTGAATTTACACTTTCCAGAGAAACCCACAATTAATAGGTAACTTTAGTTTTCATAATGCTTTTAATTATTACATTTACATAGATTCAGAAATGGATATATTCCTGAAATAAACTCATATTAAAATTTCTTTTTCCTTTTAAAAAGAAAGCTGCGGTTCTATTAGGGAAAAACACTTCTTTTTTAAGTTTATGAAGAAATAGATGTTAGATAAAAACTTTTCCTGGTTGAACTTTCTAAGTTACAAGTTTCCTGAATTGCTTGGCAATGTGAGTTTGAAAAGACCCATTTCATTTTTCCTTTGACAATCTGTTCCAAACACCATTACACATATGCTAATACGGTAGCCAAGGTAAACAGTAAGGAGATCTAATTGGGGAAATAGTGTATCAAAAGGGGAAAAATAGTATCCACTGACAGAGAGAATGAGCTGTTTCTTAAAGAGACAGAGAAATTTCCTCGGAGTTCTGGGGTCTTCATAGGGTGCTGTCCTGGGTCTCTCTGAGCTTACCTTGGAAGCTGTAGGAGCTGTAGGAATATTTGCTTCTTTAACCCTTACAAATGTTCTCAGCTGTTACAGTAGAGGAAAACTGCCTGTATTTGCCTTAGGTGTAAGATGATTAGAGAAAAAGGAAAATGTAGAGAAATCAGATTGACTTTAGATTGACAGGCATAGAGTTCTGAAGTGACTTCCCACTTCTTTATACTGCAGTGCACCCAGAGGGCAGGGTGAGGGTGGTGACCACCTGGGTATTTACTAAAGCCATTACTGTGATTAGATAAGTATGGAATCTTCTCTGAATAACTCATTTTTCTCTTTTTCTTTTTCTTTATTTTTTTCTTTTTCTTGCCCTGTCACCCAGGCTGGAATGCAGTGGTGCCATCTCAGCTCACTGCAACCTCTGCCTCCTGGGTTCAAGCAATTCTCCTGCCTCAGCCTCCTGAGTAGCTCGGATCACAGGCAGTGCCACCACGCCTGGCTAATTTTTTTGTGTTTTTAGTAGAAAGAGGATTTCACCATGTTGGTTAGGCTGGTCTCGAACTCCTGATCTTGTGATCTGCCCGCCTTGGCCTCCCAAAGTGCTGGGATTACAGGTGTGAGTCACCACGCCTGGCCAATTTTTATATTTTTAGTAGAAAGGGAGTTTCACCATGTTGGCCAGGCTGGTCTCAAACTCCTGACCTAAGGTGATCTGCTCACCTCGGCCTCCCGAAGTGCTGAGATTACAGGCGTGAGCCACCACACCCCACCAAAAATTCATTTTTCTAAGGAAGAAAGAAAAAGAATCTCAGTTAACAATTGGTGATGACAGTGACTCCCGAGGCATCTCATAATCACCCAACCTCAAGTAAACAGGGTGAATGGCACCCTGTTGACAGAGGTTTATTGTGGTACTGGGTTTTCCTCAATAGCCCTGGTGATCTATTGTTGAGAACCCAAGCCCAGATTTCCCAAGGCTCACCCAACTGAACTTTAGAAACCTGGTTCCAGAATTTTCAAGGTTTTTCAGACAAATAGTCACCAGTGTTTGTACCAGTGTTCTCCAGAAGGTTGTTAAGACAAGATTGATAATGCTTCCCAGGTATGTGTGTTTTTTTCTCACTCAGAGCTTCATGTTACTAATTTTCCTCATCCGACCTCATGATTGATTGATGGAAAGCCTCTTTGAAGGTTTGGTTATCCTTTCGTTGGTGGAGGAGAAAAAAGCAGAACATAAAAGGCTCCTTCTGTTCACCTCTCCTTTTCTATTGTAACTGGATTTATTTCTGCCATCCAGAGAGCTTGGGGTTTGATTTCATCTGTACCAAAGTTTGCTGGGTGGGCAGGTACAGGGGGTCATCATAAGAGGACTCAACTGACCACAGTGCAGAACGAGGTGACTATCCAATGGAATGGTAACATGGTCCCCACTAAAGTAAGAACCGTAGTATGACATGAAATGAATTCTTTTTTTTTTTTTTTTTTTTTTTTTTTTTTTTTTTTTTTTTTTTTTTTTTTTTTTTTTTTTTTTTTTT
>NW_016107350.1:6818221-6842769 GCF_001604975.1 Cebus imitator | reverse complement strand
TGGGATTACAGGCTTGAGCCACCGCGCCCGGCCTTGAAATGAATTCTTAATGGGAAGGGAGTTACTACATTTAACTTAATTAACTCTTAAATGCAGGGAAAAGTGAATTTAACAAATAAGTGAATTAAAAAGTCAACCAGCTTCACCACTTCACTCCAAACCTGTATTAATTAGACCTTTTGCTTAAGCGAAATCACCTTGTTGAACTTTAATGATGTGACTAGCAATGCATCCTTTTACCATATGCATGTTTCCAGCAACAAATACTACCGTGTTTAGGGGAGAAGGAAGTGATGGATAGAGAGAATAGTCGGCAGGTTGGAACCCATGTACACACGTTATCCCTTTAATTTGCTTTCTTTAGACCCGTGGCTGCTATCTGTGAGTCTCATTTCTGTATTGATCCCCACTGGCTAAGCATACGACTAAAGAAGGAACCTTTTGTCATTTCTTCAGTGAGCTAGCCAGGAATCTCAGATAAAGGGCAAAGAAGCCCAGAATGACGTAATGCTGCAAAAAACGTTACTGCTGTTTCTAAGGGGAGTGGAAGAAACCCAAGCCAGTTTTGAGTTGGGTGTGATTCCTGTTGGAAGGGGGTGAGAATTCAGAGATGTATGCCTATTAAAAAAAAAAACAAAAAAACTCTTAGGATATTAAGCCAGTTGTTCCTATCAGCAGCACACAGCATGGGAGGCCAGCATTCCCTGACCTGTCAGCAGGCGTTTGCATAGTTTACCTGGTAGAGAAAGTATCCAACAGATAGAACCAAATGTTTTAGGACACTAACAGGCACTGTGGCTAGTGTAAGGTTTAATTGGCTGGACGCATTTCCATTTAAATCACATTCTGATAACACATTTAACTACCTCCCTGGCTAATTACACAGTCCCAGGCTTGAGGGAGGAAGAGGCATCTGTGAGCCGTGTCAGGTCTTGGTGAAGGGTTTGAAAGCCTTTCCAAAGAGGAAGAAATAACTGTACTGGGGAAGTTTGAGCATGGTAACTGTGCTCCTGGCTGGTGGGGGAGCAGGGGGAAGAAAGCCCTTCCTTTCTGCTCCAAGAAGTGTCCGGATTCCCCTTATGTGGGCAGAATTTTTGGTAAGTGCAATACAGGAAGCAAAACCGCATGGTTCTAGGTCAGCAGTCAGTGACCTCTTACTCTGAGCCCCACTGTTCCCTCCTCATTGTGTGTGCAGGGGACAAAGTCACCGAGCAGGAGAAGAGGAGGGGAAGGCTAGGGGAGGCTGGGAAGACGCACCCGCATTAACACACGTGGGGGGGAGCCAATGCTCTGTTCCTGTGTCTACTCAGGCTGCCATAACAAAATAACAGACGGTAACTTAACCGAAATACACTTTTTCATAGTTTTGGAGGCTGGAAGTCCAAGATCAACATGTTGGCGGGGTTTTTTCTTGGGGGGGGGGTGGGGATGGAGTCTTGCTCTGTTGCCCAGGCTGGAGTGCAGTGGCGCGATCTCAACTTACTGCAACCTCTGCCTCTCTGGTTCAAGCAATTCTCTGCCTCAGCCTTGTGAGTAGCTGGGATTACAGGTGACCACCACCACGTCTGGCTAACTTTTCTGTATTTTTAGTACAGACAGGGTTTCACCATCTTGGCCAGGCTGTTCTTGAACTCCTGACCTCATGATCCACATGCCTTGGCCTCCCAAAGTGCTGGGATTTATAGCCATGAGCCACCGCGCCCGGCCAGGTTTTTTTGTGGCTTCTCTGCTAGGCTTGGCAGGTGACAACCGTCTCCCTGTGTCCTCACGTGGTCTTTCCTCTGTCCATTCACATCCCTGCTGTCTCTTTGTGAATCCGAATCTTCTCTTAGAGGGACACCAGTCGGGTTGGATTTGGACCCACCTTCACAACCTCTTTTTAATTATATGAAAAAGGCCCTATGTCTAAATATAGTCACGTTCTAGGGTGCTGGGGGTTAGAGCTTCATCATGAGTTTTGGGGAGACACAGTTCAGCCCGTGACCTTTCCTCTTTTGTATTCAGAAAGAGTGTTTACGGTGAAGAAATCTAAAGCTCCTGTGAAACACGCTTCGCTAGTGCCTGCCCTTAACAAGGGGGCGACAGGGAATTGGCAACTTGTAGCCCTGGTTTAATTCTTACGAATACATGTGAGGCAGTCATGAGGGTCCCCATATGACACATGAGATGCAGAGGAGTTAATTCCCCAAGATTCATATCACGAGGAAAGGAGAGCCTGGTGTGAGAGTCGGTCAGGGTTCTGTGGCGGCGTGGTACTGAGGGTGCAGAGGGTGTGTGCAGGTCCCATCCTCACTGTCACACTCATCAGGAACATGGGCATATGGCAGAGGCCCCAACACAGAGCTGTAGGCAGCTGCCACCCATCAACCAGCATTAACACACAATGAAGCCTATTTTTTGTTCTGACACCATTGATTTTTTTTCTTATTTTTCTTTTAGTTATTATTATACTTTAAGTTCTAGGGTACATGTGCAGAATGTGCAGGTTTTTTACATAGGTATACATGTGCCATGATGGTTTGCTGCACCCATCAGCCTGTCATCTACATTAGGTATTTCCCCTAATGCTATCCCTCCTCAATCCCCACACCCCCTGCCATCCCTCCCCTAACCACCCACCCCCCGACAGGCCCCGGTGTGTGATGTTCCCCTCCCTGTGTCCATGTGTTCTCACTGATCAACACCCACTTATGAGTGAGAACATGCGGTGTTAGGTTTTCTGTTCTCGTCTGGCACTGCTGTTAAAATGCTTTCTTTCTGCTTGAAGACTTTCCCATTTGGGTATGTGTATACTCAAATGAAGTCACGCATTGCGTAATGACAGAGCTACATTCTGAGAAATGTGTCATTCGGCCATATCATCTTTGTGTGACCATCACAAAGTGTACTTACACAAATCTAGATGGTAGAGCCTTCTGCACCTCCAGGCTATGTGGTATTATAGCCTGTTGTTCCTTGCTTACAAATCCTGTGCAGCACGTCACTGTACTGAATGCCATAGGCATTGTGACATCATGGTAAGTATTTGTTTATCTAAACATCGGAAAGATACACTAAAAGTATCATGTCCTTTGTGGGGACATGGATGAAGCTGGAAACCATCATTCTCAGCAAACTGATGCAAGAACAGACAATAAAACACCGCATGTCCTCCCTCTTAGGCTGGTGTTGAACAATGAGAACACGTGGGCATAGGGAGGGGAACATCACACACTGGGGTAGGTTGGGAGCGGGAGCTAGGAGAGGGAAAACACTGCGAGAAATGACTGATCTAGGCGATGGGGGTGGCGAACGGAGACTACAAGCCACCATGGTGTGTGTGTACCTATGCAACAGCCCTGTGGGATGTGCACATGTGCCCCAGAGCTTAAAGTACAATAAAATAATATATATGGTATGATAATGGGACCGCCACCATATATGCGGCCTCTTGTTGACCGACATATCATGTGGCACATGACTGTCTTATAGGAGAGTGGATAAAGAGAGGAAGTTGTGCTTAGTGCAGATAGCATGAAGTCATAGCCAGACTCGACTTCGCTAAATCAGAGTGGAATTATCCAAGGAAAACTCATTTTAAAATCTCTTACCAAGAGTGGCAATGGTAGAGAGCCCTTCTTGTTCTAGACGGAAGAGCCGACCAGATGCCCAGGCCACTTTAAAATCCTATTCTAGTCCAGGCACGGTGGCTCACGCTTGTAATCCCAGCATTTTGGGAGGCTGAGGCGGCCAGATTACCTGAGGTCAGGAGTTTGAAACCAGCCTGCTCAACATGGCGAAACCCCGTCTCTATTAAAAATACAAAACATTAGCCCTGTGTGTTGGTGGGCACCTGTAATCTCAGCTACTCGGGAGGCTGAGGCAGGAGAATCGCTTGAACCCGGGAGGTGGAGGTTGGAGTGAGCTGAGATGGCGCCATGACCCTCCAGCCTGGGCAACAAGAGCAAAATTCCATCTCAAAAAAAAAAAAAATTCATATTATAGCATCTGTGCTTTCTGTTGGGGATTCATCAGACAGACTCTTACTGTGGAACAGATTTTACTGGATAGAGACTTGGGGTTGAAGATAGAAGACAGGGGCTTGGGTAGAAGCAAGTGCAGGAAGAGTGGTGGAGGTTTTGACAGCAAGTGTATGAATCAGTGGGACGCTGAGGAAAGGGAAGGAAGAGTGTCGGGAATCATGAAATCCTCTGACTATAAAAACCAAGGCTAATGAATTTTGGGGCCTTTCCAAGCAATAAAACAAGTAGTGATACTTAAAGGGATTCTTTTGAGGAGCATTCTTAACAAATGTGGGTGTGGGTATGTCTACTCTTAACCCTTTTGAAAGGGTCTTTTTTTTATTATTATTTTGTTTTGTTTTTTGAGACAGGGGCTTGCTCTGTGACCCAGGCTGGAGTGCAGTGGTGCCATTTCAGCTCACTGCAACCTCCGCCTCCTGAATTCAAGCTATTCTCCTGCCTCAGCATCCTGAGTAGCTGGGACTATAGGTGTGCGCCACCATGCCTGGCTAATTTTTGTCTTTTTTTGGGGAGAGATGGGGTTTCATCATGGCCAGGCTGATATCCAACTGCTGACCTCAAGTGATCCACTGCGTTGGCCTCCCAAAGTGCTGGGATTACAGGCCACTGTGCCCAGCCCAAGAGGGTCTTTTTAAAACAGTTTACAACTTTTAGGCGTACCCTGTCAAGTAATTCAGTTATTGCTTTCCTGTCTCAAATGTTAGGTCATATCACATTAATTATGGCAATAAGAATATTGCCTCATGAATCCCCAGTGAAATTGGGAATATCAATTTAATTTTACTACTCTAGATAAACCACTGGCCTTAAAAATAATTGAAACTTGATGCTGTTTATTATCTTTTGTAAAAACTTTCACTGGTGAATTGTCTTCTACATAAAACAATTAAGTTATTGTAGAATTTAAAATATTTAAGTCTTAAAATTGATGCAGCATCTATTTTCAGCTCAGTGTCAGTGAGGGCCTTTAGCGCTCACTTTCCTAATAGGTAGCACGTTCTTCCAGTCATGCCAGAAAACAAGGCTTGTCTCCTGGAATTCCCCATATGGCGTCCTTCCTGGGTAGCGAAACTCACATATGTCCATTTCCCTCTTCTTGAAGCCTTGCATCTAGTGTAAGCTTCTATCCCTCTCTTGGATTGCTGCCCTAATACTCTCCTAAATCGAAGCATGACATGGCTCTGCTTAGACTTTATAACACAACTCTCCATTATACCTGCAAACAAAGGCAAAGCTCTCAGCATGTTCATCTTCTGTTTTCGTCGTTTACCTCCTTTCCTACACACACTCTCACCCACGCTCTTCAGCCATACCGGTACCTTTTGGGTCTCCCAGGGCACCAAGCTCATGCCTACTATTTCTTCTGCCTGGAATATTCTTTTCACCACTATTGAAGTTACTTCTAGTTCAGATCTCAGTTTAAATGTCACTCTTGCAAAGATGCCCCCACACCTCCTGGCACTGGGGATTTTTGTCCCTGCATTTAGCAGAATTGATGAGATTATATAATGTCTCTGCTCCTCCAGATTAAAACATCCAGGAGGAAGGGATGTGTCTGTTTTGTGGACCCATTAACAGTGCCCTATAACCATTTCTGATCCATACCAAGAACGCCGTGTCTGTTCAGTGTTGAAGGCTGTCTATGGCACCTTATGTTCATGGAGAGCACGTGTCTTCTGAACATCCCCTTTGGCAGCTGGGATGACTTCCATAAAGGGACCAAAATTTCACCTCATCAGTTGTGCTTACTGTGAAGATGAATAGCCGATGAACTCCAATTAGAGTAATTATTCTGTTTCCAGGCAATAACCTTAGTAGTAATTGTTCTAAAGCCCTGAGACTTTACAAGTAATGAGTACTGATGGCGCATGCTTCTGAGTGTCCTCCCAAGGTAGAGTCTGAAATGAAAAATGAAATTGTGTATTATTTGAGGGAGACAAATGGTACTGCATTGTGGGAACCTTTCAGAAACACAACACTAGGAGTGAAAGCGGAGGGTGATTGTAGTTAACACTCCTCGCCTGCCCTTCCAGGTTATTGAATGCCATTGGTCTGCTTTGGATGAGTCGTTATTGAACAACTTAACCGAATATATTTTAGTGACAGTCTTTGTGAAGTTGCGGACTATCAGGCTCCCAGAAGAGCAGGTGGCTTGAAATCTTTACACATTAGTCAATTATAAACCTAATGAAGTGAAAATGGCTTTGGCCCAGGTTCTGCGCTGTGATTACTTTACATTGTGAGTTCTGTGAGGTTAGGACGTTGCTTTGTTCATCTTTGGATGTTGGTTTCTAGCACCTAATGGAACCCGTGGTCCAGTACAGGGCTGGGTACGTGGAAGGATATTTTTCGTGGCCATGTGACATCATGCTGTACAAATAAGGCAAATTTCAGAATGACATCCTTTGCTTTACTTTCACATCTAGGAACCAGCTTGTAACGAACCTTTGGCAAATATCACTGGGTTTTGTTTTTTTTTTTTCCTTTGGAGGAGGAAGTAGGGCGACAACTAAGACATCATTTGTGATTTACTCCCCCTCCTCTTCCGTGTCACATACCTCTTAGATGGCCAACATTCAGCTTCTGCTGTCTCATTTCTGAGTACCATCGGCTTTAGTTTTCACTAGGATTATTAGAGAGAAATATTTTTGTGTCCGTCTTGAGATCTCTCATCAGATCAGTGTCTAGTTTTCTTTAGCTGATTATTGGTGGAATTCTTATTAAATAAAAAAATGTTTGTAGCTTTTCACGATGGTGTGAAATTGATTTCTAAAGTAACCTGTAGTTAAGAAATAATAATGCAGGGTTCCACTCAGCATGTCTAACTCTAGCGATACAATTTACTCATTCCGAAACCTATCTGGAGTGGATCCTTTATTTGCAAAATTTTTATTTTAATGGGCCTCTGGTTTAGATATTAAAACTGTAGTTGTAGTTGAGGTGATGGTAGGGTTTTTATTATACATGTGAGCTGGGTTGAAGTACCAGGCATTCTCATACCATCTGTTGTAATCTGTGCCATAAACGCTTGGCACTTGAGCTCTTAAATCAATACTTTGTCTGAAAATGGCCTCATTTTAAAGGAATTCAGCTCATGAATTGGCCAATGGTAGCCTCTTCAGCTGAGACTCCTTTATGTCCTACACTTTCTTCGTGTTCCTTCCCTAACACACTCCCTGGGTAAGGTCTGAAGGCGCTGGCTGTGGGTCGTCTAGTTCCAGGGGCCACGTCCGTGTGACGTAAGTCTGGTAGTAGAATGGAAAGGGCAGTGACAGCTCCTTGCAGTTAATTTTTTGTCTTAATGTTTAGAGTCCCTACTGAACCATACTGCCTCTTGGTTTCTCACAGGCTGTACTGTATGTTTTGTTTGGAAACCTTGGCTCATCTTGTGGATTGTGTACTTGGGGTATGCAATTAGCCAGAATGACACAGTATCGATGGTTGAGCAGCAGTTTATGACACAGATGAGTGGGTGACTGATAACGCGTTTTGATGTGTCTTTCTAAGCAGATGTTATTATTATTTTTTTTAACCTTCTGTTATGATTTGCTGGTGATGGTGATGGAAATCATTTTGGTTTTAAAACTGGAAAATACAGGCTGGGCGCGGTGGCTCACAGCTGTGATCCCAGCACTTTGGGAGGCCGAGGGTGGATTGCCTGAGGTCAGGAGGTTGACACCACCCTGGCTAACATGGTGAAACCCCCTCTCTACTAAAAATACAAAATTAGCTAGGTGTCATGGCGCACGCCTGTGGTCCCAGCTACTTGGGAGGCTGAGGCAGGAGAATCGCTTGAACCTGGGAAGTGGAGGTTGCAGGGAGCCGAGATCGCGCCACTGCAGTCCAGCCTGCGTGACAGAGCGGTGACTCACTCTCAAACAAACAACTGGAAAATACAAACAAGCCCAAGAGTGATTGACAGATGTTAGGTCCTACCATTTCTCAACTTTAGGAAATGTTCTATGTGGGTCTCAGCCTTCCGCTTTGCAGGCACTTACCACACTTCACCCCCTTCAACTGTATGCAGATTATTCTATTTCTGCTCTGTAAATATGTTATTGGATTGGATGAATAAGATGTACACTTACACATTTGAAGCTCTAAGTAAAAAAAAAAATTATACAGTTAAAAGGTACAAGTAATTTTGTGATGAATTTATTCTTTAAATGAAAGATCAGTGGCATTTGTTCACGTATTTCTCAAAGCTTTCTAAAAGCGGTTCAAGTGGCTCCGAAATGCTAAGAATATGTAGAAAACTTGTTTTTCTGTATACAAATGAACAGCTAACACGAGGTGTTTCTACTTTGTTAAATACAACGTGGGAACATACAAACCACATTAAAATATTGTGATGCAGAATTAATGTTTGTTTATTGATGGAGCTGGGAGATGTAACTCCATTAAGTAGCTTACAATTGGTGAAGGCAAACAAGGAAATCAGTAATTACAGTGAAGCAGGTGTTGGTCTGTAGATACTGGGTAGAGATATAAACAGCAGATAGTCATTAAGTTTACCACTCTGATCAATTATATTCTTTTTCTTCCATCTGTCTTAAAATCCACCTCTTTTGCCTAAGCCATGTGAGATATCCCAGTTCAACTGGCTATTATTTAAAGAGTTTTAAGTAAATATCACTGTAGAGAATATGGGAGAATTCAGCATTGATTACATTTAGTTGAAAGGCCTTAATCACTAGATAGAAAAGAGATTCACACATCTTAAATTTCCACCAAAAAGCAGGTATTTTTGTACTAGAAATTAAGGAAAAGACTTCCAAGAATAGCTAGTTCTTAAAACACAGTAAGAATGAATATGCTTAGCTCTTGAGCACAGTGTTTTTGTTTTGTTTTGTGTTTTGAGACAGAGTTTTCCTCTTGTTGCCCACGCTAGAGTGCAATGGCATGATCTCAGCTCACCGCGGCCTCTGCCTCCTGGGTTCAAATGATTCTCCTGCCTCAGCCTCCCAAGTAGCTGAGATTACAGGCGCCTGCCACCACGCCCGGCTAATTTTGTATTTTTAGTGGAGACGGGGTTTCTCCATGTTGGTCAGGCTGGTCTCGAACTCATGACCTCAGGTGATCCTTTGGGAAGTGTTTCCAGCTGGTGCTGTTTCCTGACAGGTTAACTGCATTAAGATGGGCCACTCAGCTTGAGAAACAGGAAGATTTGCTATTGCTCTCATCTTCGAGTTTAAGAAAAGCTCACAATAGTTTGCAAAATCTTTTAAATCTTTTCTCTAGGGAAGTTATTCCCTAACTCCAAGGAGTGAATGATATTTCTCTGTCACTCTAAAGGAGGGTGTCATCTCTAGGAAGCTGGAGGTACCTGGAAATGACTCTGAAATTGCTTGTGACATATGATGAAAGGGGGTATCTCATTTCATTTTGATAAAACGTGCTTTGGAAATATTAATGCTAGAGTTTCCTTGTGGGCTGGGTGAATTTGCAGTGCTAGTGTTATCAACTGGTCTTTTTTATATTTTTGTAGGAATTATGTTTCCTTACATCCCTATTTTGCTCAGAAGTGCCCCTTTCTCTTGATTCCTGAGTTGCAAAGAGCTTACCAAGGTAGCTGGGACTCTTGACTATGATATTTAAATTTTTTAATTTTAATTTTTATTTATTTATTTTTTTTGAGATGGAGTTTTGCTCTGTCTCCAGGCTGGAGTGCAGTGGCATGTGATCTCAGCTCACTGCAACCTCTGCCTCGTGGGTTCAAGTGATTCTCCTGCCTCAGCCTCTCGAGTAGCCAGGACTATAGGCACGCACCATCACACCCAGCTAATTTTTGTATTTTAGTAGAGACGGGGTTTCACCATGTTGGCCGGGATGGTCTTGATCTCTTGACCTCGGATCCGCCCACTTCGGCCTCCCAAAATGCTGGGATTACAGATGTGATCCACTGCGCCTGGCCGACCATGATATTTTTAAAAATGAAATCTGTCAACAAACGTAGGGCAGGATTGGTAACTAGTATTTTATCATTCACCTTCCAGCCTGATTGGTACTACCTGCCATTTGTAATTGACTATTGTTTCTCATGACCCCACAGGAAACTCCTTAGATGTAGGAACTCCACCTGCCTGAGTTTTGTTTACCTAGACCTTCTGACACTGCTTGTTTCAGAGTAATTGCTCTTTATGAATCACTCCTTTAGTCCAAGCTGGTCCAATCCTCTGGCCACGACGGCTTTGAACGTGGCCCGACACCAATTTGTAAACTTTATTAAAATGTGATATATATTTTTTTCTTTTTTAACTCAGTAGCTATTGTTAGCATATTTTATGTGTGGCCCAAGACAATTCTTCTTCTTCCAGTGTGGCCCAGGGAAGCCAAAACATCGGAAACCTGTACCCTTGTGTTTTGTCTTTGAAACTATTCCACCATGGGAGGGAAAAGCAAAAATGATTTCTTATTACATGTATTTCAACCAGTATTTACATTTGTAGGGGTCTTGGGCAGGTTATCCGGAGAGCTAGGCTAGTTTCTTTTTCTTTCTTTCTTTCTTTTTTGAGATGGAGTTTTCACTCTTGTTGCCCAGGCTGGAGTGCAATGGCACAATCTTGGCACACTGCAGCCTCCGCCCCGCGGGTGCAAGTGATTCTCCTGCCTTGGCCTGCTGACTAGCTGGGATTACAGGTCCTCGCCCCAGGCCTGGCTGATTTTTTTTTATATTTTTAGTAGAGACAGGGTTTCACCCTGTTGGTCAGGTTGGTCTCGACCTCCTGACCTCAGCTGATCCGCCTGCCTCCACGTCCCAAAGTGCTGGGATTACAGGCATGAGCCACCACGCTGGGCCAGGAGCCAGTTTCTTGACTGATAAAATGTTCACTCCTTGTTGATGTCCTGTCCTGTGTAGTTAGATGGCTACTGAATATGTCCTGAGAGCAGGTCCTAAGAGTTTATTTTTCATGTCATTGTTGGAAAAGAAAAAAAAACAAAACCAGTAATATTTTAATAACAGGAATTAAAGATATGAAGACCCTGATATCTGAAAGTTGAGTGGTTCAAATATGGTGAGCAGTGCACTCTTAACTAGACCCATATCTTATGGGGGAAAAAATGTTTTCAGTATTTTTCTTGGTATCCTCTAATCTTAATAAAAACTTTGTAACAGGCAGACTTGATGTAAATAAATCACAGTTCTGTATATTTAAAAAGCTGCTTGTGCTACTGTGTCATTCCCCTGGAATTTTCAAAAGCTGGGATTTTTCTGTGTATACTTTGAAAGCTAATGGAATTTACCAGCCCACGCAGTAGTAAACAACCAAGAATTCTTGATGGAAAGGAAAGGTGATAAGACTATCTGATGAAGGACCCACAGAACTCTCGCTGAGCTCACCCAGAATGCTCTTCTGGAAACTGAGAACCTGTTCTTAACGTTAGTGACTTGGGTATTATTCCCTTTGAAGAAGGAAAACTGCCTAAATCTATGTTTGAATGTGCACACATTACAGGCCTCTGGAAATAAGATGCTTAAACAGGTTCTGTAATCTGGCTCTTATTAGGTGAGTGTCCCCTGACATTGCTTTCTTTCTTTTCTTTTTTTTTTTGTGTGTGTGATGGAGTCTCTCTCTGTCACTCAGGCTAGAGTGCAGTGGCTCGCTGCAGCCTCCACCTCCCGGGTTCAAGTGGTTTTCCTGCCTCAGCCTCCCGAGTAGCTGTGACTACAGGCATGCGCCACAATGACTGGCTGATTTTTGTATTTTTGGTAGAGACAGGGCTTCACCATGTGGGCCAGGCTTGTCTTGAATTCCTGACCTTAATGATCTACCCACCTCAGCCTCCCAAAGTGTTGGGATTACACGCATGAGCCACTGCGTCCGGCCCCCTGACATTGCTTTGTAAAGATGACCTGTAGTTCTCCGCGTTCGCCAAGCAAGTAAGAAACAACATGTGTTAAGAGGCTGTTTAATTACATAAACGCTTATTTGGGGGATTCTTGTTCTCAGTCGCCGTCTCTCGTTCGGATGGATACAGGCAGTGTGATTGGCACTCCTACTGACACTATTTGGGTTGTGACTTGTTTGTCTAGGTGCCTTTCTATTAATATTTTTTCTCCATTTAAACTGCTCTCTTTTTTTTAGTACAGCACTGGATGTTTTCTTTAAAAATCTTCCAGATTCATTTGATTGTCTTCATCATCTCAGCTTTCTTACGCAGGAAAAGTGATCACTGTTCAGTCAATTCAGTCTGTGTAGCTGGCTGAGTTTTTTTTTTTTTTATTGAAACCAAAATAAAACTTCAAAGAAACGGAAGAAGCTGAGCCACCCTCCCCTCCCTTTCAATTAACACGTATTGATGTTTATCTTGGAAATAATTTGGTGTTTATTTGATGCAACCTGTAGTTAAGGGTTAATGGAGACTAATGTCAAGCTTCAGAACAGTGTGGAGAAAGCTTTAGTGTTCTGTGTCTAGCGTCTGATGCAAGAGATCTGTGGAACCGATGGAAGCTGGGATAAAAATGTTCTCCTGATACCCAAATAGCCTCCTGTGACTGTACCAAGACATCACCGCGTTCATTCCAAATCTGAACCTGACCTGCTTTTCCCCTTCTTCTCCTGCATCTCTTTCCCTAGTTTGTCATCTTCTTTTCCAGCACCACGAATGGTTCATACTTTCCGATACATATCTGATGTATGGCGTCAATTACATGACTGTTTAAACATGACTCATAATGAACTGCACTTAAATATTGATATGACCTCATGCGTTTTTGAAGAACCTGTGGAATGTTTTCTTGAGTGTAGGTTACTAATCACCTGTTTTCTGTTCAACTTTGGTTATCTTCAGTAAATTTTAATATCTTTCCCTTCAAATGACGACTTCCTAGCTGTCTGATCAATTTGGTTCTGTGCTTGCTCATATTAGCCTGTAAGAAGCCAGCTCAGTTTAGCTCATCTAATAGTTGGGGAATAAAACCACACAACTCCTTTCCTTACTTAATATCAATCAGCACTTGACTAAATCTTACACCCTGTCTTCAGCTCTTTCTTAAAGAAATCCTTGGCATATGTGAAAATTCTCCTTATTCACTATGGTAAGTAATTCTTGAGGTCACTAAACTCAGGATCTAAATAAAACAAGTCAGTGTGTTAGTACATGGAACAGAAGACCATATTTTTGGTGATAATTGTTGACTCCGTACTCACCCTGGAGTTTTCCTGTCAGCGACCTAGTATATGTTTAGATAGCCTGGGCTGTCAATCTTGTAATACAGCTTTGCTTAGCTTTCTTCTAGAGCCTTGCAAAGTTAAGCTGATCCTAGTTAGGACCCAGTTAGGAATTCATATATATGTGATATGTTTGCATGGGATACTGCTCTTCATTTGAAAACACAGGCTTAAATTAGTGAAGTAAAACTCTTTTGGTCTGGAATCCCCCCCAAAATCTGTGAAGTTTTACTAATTCAAAATCCTCTTTGCTGGTAACCACTGTAGTGATGTCTTTGGAAATTTCACCCCAGTAGCACGGTGGTGTTGCTTTTTCTCTTGATTAGTCTAGTTTTACAGTCAGAACTGTTCATAGAGATGTAATTTTAAAGTGACCCTGCGCTATGGTTTGAATATATGTGTTCCTCTAGGATTCCTATGTTGGAACCTAATGCCCCATGTGATAGGATTAAGAGCTGGGACCTTTTGGGAAATGCTGAAGTCATGATTGTTCCACCTTCGAGAATGGGATTAGTGCTTTTATAAAACAGGTTGGGAAAAAAAAAAATAAATAAAGTAAAAACAGATTGGAGCCCAGGAGTTTGAAGTTGGAGGCAGTATAGAAGCCATGATCATGCCGCTGCACTCCATCCTGGGCAATAGAGCAAGGCCCTGGCCAGGCGTGGTGGTTCATGCCCATGATCCCAGCATTTTGGGAGGCTGAGGTGGGCGGATCACCTAAGGTCAGAAGTTCGAGATCAGCCTGGCCAACATGGTGAAACCCCGTATCTACTGAAAAATACAAAAAATCAACTGGTCATGGTGGCAGGCACTTGTAATCCCAGCTACTTGGGAGGCTAAGGCAGGAGAATCGCTTGAACCTGAGAGGCGGAGATTGAAGTAAGCTGAGATTGTGCCATTGCACTCCAGCCTGGGCGACAAGAGCGAAACTCCTCTCAAAAACATAAAAATAAAATAAAATAGTGAAACTCCTCAAAAAATAAAATAAAACAATTAAAAAAAAAACAGAGTGAGGCTCTGACTCTTAAAAAAGAGAGAGAAAGAATGTGCTCACTTCAGCAGCACGTATACTAAAATTGGAACCCTGTAGAGATCAACAGGGCTGCTATGCAGGAATGACAGTGCAAATTTGTGAAGCATTCCGTGTATTTTGAAAAATAAAAGATAAAAATAAAACAGGTTGAAGGGAGTGCCCTCGTCCCTTTTTGTCCTTGTTCTTGGACTTTCCAGCCTACAGAACTGTGAGAAATAAATTTCGATTCTTTATAAATTACCCAATCTAAGGTAGTTTGATAGAGCAGCTGAAATATACTACTAAACAAAAAGACAAAATTGTTGTGATTATTCTAAGTTGGAAACATAAAACCATCATTGCAGAGCAAAGCTTTCTTTTTTCAATAGCATTTAAAAAATATTTAATAATCTCTTGATTATAACATTACAAAATAAAACCTTTTAGTCTGTTACGCACAGACTTGCTTAGTGCTGACCATGTGCCAGGAAGGCCATGTCCTAACCTTTACACAGATTGACATTTTACCTCTTTTTCTACTTTTTTTCCTTTTTTCTTTCTTTTTTGGCGGAGTCTCACACTACCACCCGGGCTGGAGTGCTGTGGCGAAATCTAGACTCACTGCAACTTCCACTCCGCGGTTCAAATGATTCTCCTGTGTCAGCCTCGCAAGTAGCTAAGATTACAGGCATGCGCCACCACACCTTGCTAATTTTTTGTATTTTTAGTAGAGATGGGGTTTCGCCATGTTGGTCAGGCTGGTCTTGAACTCCTGACCTCGTTATTTACCTGCTGCGGCCTCCCAAAGTGCTGGGATTACAGGCATGAGCCACTGCTGCTGGCCCTACATTTTTTTTTTTTTTTTTCCTTGAGTCGGTCTTGCTCTGTTACCCAGGCTGGAGTGCAGTGATGCTATCTTACCTCACTGTAACCCCTGCCACCCAGGTTCAAGCTATTTTTGTGCCTCAGCCTTCTGAGTAGCTGGGATTATAGACGTAAATACAATTATAGATTGTATTTTTAGTGGAGATGGGGTTTCACCATGTTGGCCAGGCTGGTCTCGAACTCCAGGCCTCAAGTGATCTGCCCGCCTCAGCCTCCCAAAGTGTTAGGATTATAGGAGTGAACCACTGCACCAGGCCTAAAGATTGATATTTTAAAATACAGCAGCTAGATGAGGTGGATTCTATCATTATCCCATCGTAGAAACGAGGAAACGGTGGCACAGAGAAATAAATAACAGGTTACGTAGCCTGTGTGACCCAGTACATCTTAGTTCATGTGCCATGCTTCTCATTTGCTGGAAGCATTCTCAACAAAAAAAATTAATTTTTTTTTTGCTTCCAGTTTGAGTAATGTGTCTGACTTCTTTAAATAAGTGCTGTCTATTTGCTGCATTTGCTGGGAATGAACGAAGCCCTGAAGCTTTCCTAGATCTGTGCAGGAACTGGAGTGAGCCAGTGTGTGCCACATGGGTGTCCCTCGATGTCCTCTCCTCCTGTCCCTTCAGCTGGGCTCTGTGGGAGTCAGGCCATGGGGACAGTTCACAGGAACAAAACAGAAGCCCCAACCAAGAGCTGCAGGATTTGAGGACAAAGCTGCAAAGCAAGAACATGGCGCTGGCATGCAACCCAGTGCTTTCGGAAACTCAAACTTCAGCGATTTTGTTTTCTTTAATTAAATGGGGGTAGGAGGGGACTCTAAATGAGATATTGAACTGCACTGTGTCTCTACAAAATGTGAGTGTCCTGCATTTTAAGGGTGAATGGATATCTGTAAAAGAAAACACCTCTCCTATTCACGTCTATTCTGTATGCCTTCTCGATTGGCTGGGAAAGGAGTGAAATCATCATGCTCTCCTTTCATGCCCCTCCTTCGACCTTGAAGGCGTTCTTTGAGGCACCATTAATAGTTTTAGCAATTACTCTCAACTACAATGAATGTGTAACTCCTTTTTTCTTTTAAATTTGATCAATGACACAGCTGTTATTAAAATGTAAGAAATAGTAGAAGTTTTTGTATGTATACCTGTGATGAGTGCAGCTGAGAATGGTCCTGTGGTTTTATTTCTCTTTTTTGTTCAACTTTATTTTTCAGATCAGTTTCACAGTCACACAAAATTGAGTGGAAGGTACAAAGATTTCCCACACAAGTCTTGCCCCGACACGCCTAGCTTCCCTCATTATCTTTTTTTTTTTTTTTTTTTTTGAGACAGAGTCTCCTCTGTCGCCCAGGCCGAAATGCAGTGGCACGATCTCAACTCATGCCAACCTCTGCCTCCTGGATTCAAGTGATTCTCCTGCCTCAGCCTCCCAAGTAGCTGGGACTACAGGTGCCCACCACCACGCCTGGCTAACTTTTGTATTTTTAGTAGAGATGGGGTTTCACCATATTGGCCAGGCTGGTCTTGAACTTCTGACCTTGTGATCCACCCACCTCAGCCTCCCAAAGTGCTGGGATTACAGCATTGAGCCACCGTGCGCTGCCATTTCCCTCATGATCAACATCCCCCAGCAGAGTACATCTGTCAAAGTTGATAAACTTGCATTGCCAGTCATTGTCACCCAAAGTCCTTTGTGTACATGAGGGTTCCCTCTTGGTGTTGTACCTTCTATGAGTTTGAACAAATTATAATGACACGTATCTACGATTAGAGTAGAATAATTTTCTCTCTCTATAAATGCTCAAGTCAGGGCTTCTCATTTTAATTTAAGGGGTATTAAAAGATCGTAAGTGCATTTATGATATTGTGCTTATTAATAATCTGTTTATCTGTAGTGCTTTGTGTGATGACTTTAAACAACAGAAAAGATTGTTATTTGTAACAGCACACCCTTGCTCTGCTTGCTAATGTCCTTGAGGAGTGGAAGTAAGCCTAGGGAAAAAAAAAGTCAACTCAGTTTGAAAAAACGAAGAAAAGCTCATTGGAAGCATTTTTTTCTTCTAAAAGGAATTCTTTGTGTGTGGGGCAGGGAAGACATGTCTTCAAATAAGTAAACATATGCTTGTAATGTTTTTTAAGTGTTCTCATCCCTGTAAGTCAGTGCCTTTCTTAAAAATCTGGGTATGGAAGCAGATCATGTGAGTAAAGGGAAAGGAACATTCTGGAACACTGTAGTATGTTGCCCCCAGCAGGTCCGCATGCTAGGTGACAAAAGGGCATCATGATAAAGCCACTGAGACTTAAATTCTTGCTTTTTTTTTTTTTTTTGGGAGAGGGAGTCTCATTCTGTCACCCAAGCTGGAGTGCAGGGCCATGATCTCGACTTACTGCAATTTCCGTCTCCCAGGTTCAAGCAATATCTCCTGCCTCAGTCTCCCGAGTAGCTGGGACTACAGGCATGGCATACAGCACCACACCCAGCTGTTTTTTGTATTTTTAGTAGAGACAGGGTTTCACCACATTGGCCAAGCTGGTCTTGAAGAGCTGACCTCAGGTGATCTGCCCACCTCGGCCTCCCAAAGTGCTGGGGTTACAGGCGTGAGCCACCACACCCAGCCCCTCCAGCCTCCTTAACTTCAGTTTCCCGTGTCTAACTGGACACTACTGATGCCTACCTCGTGCTGTGAATTAGCAGAAGGTGAGGACTGGCCAGGAGTCATGCCTCCATAAGGGTTGGATGTTCCTGCCTTTCTCCCCGTTCTAATCTAGATCTGTTTCCTTTATTGCATCACAACACAGGGTAATATTTTGTGAATTTGTCTCACTTTTCGTGGACTGTGTCTTACCATATGATCTGGCTGCTGGTGAGCTTGTCTTATTTATGTGTGATTCTAACCATTTCCCTTCCTCCTCTGTCCTGGAAGCTCTGTGCCTCCAGGCCCTGTGTCTGTCTCACAGGCTGGACCCCTAACACCCTGCACCTTGGTTCTGACAGAATGCTTGTCCACTGCCAGCAGAAAACAAAGCACTGCTGCCTCCCTGCAAAGCACTGCCGCTCTTGGAACGTCCATCGGGTGTGAATTTTCAAGTGCAAAAAGTCCTGGGTACTATGTGAAATTGGCTAGAAATAATTTTTTTTGCAAATATATCCTTACATTGTAAACTATGATATAGGGTTGAAGCTTTCTAACTGATATTGTAGGTGTTAATTTTTTTTGACAGAGCCTTGCTCTGTCGCCAGGCTGGAGTGCAGTGGCATGACCTTGGCTCACTGCAACCTCTGACTCCTGGGTTAAAGTGATTCTCCTGCCTCAGCCTCCAGAGTAGCTGGGATTACAGGTGCACGCCACCATGCCCAACTTATTTTTTTAGTTTTTAGTAGAGATGGGGTTTCTTTATGTTGGCTAGGATGTTAGGTTCTTAAATATGGAAGATTACTTTTAATTTGGTGAGAGTCAATACATGAAAATATTTCCAATGTGTTAAGAAGGTATTCTTGATAGGATTATACTCATTGTGCATTCTCAAAATCTGGGGGACACAATACTTAAGTGAAAGGTGACTTCAGCACCATGTATGCTTTTTCGGACAAATACATGAGTCCATGCCAGTGTAATGGGATCTGTGCTTGTAAGTGATCTACTTTAACATCAGACTGGATTCTCTATGGTGTCAACGTGTTGTTTGATTTGTTTTGTGTATACAGGTAACAATGATATCAAACCTCAAATATAAATAGAACATAATAGTGTTTTCCAGTATGAGGAAAACAGGTTCATTAAGGATCCTTTATGCATGAATGTCTAGGGGGCCTAGGTTCTAGTGAGTAACTCCATGAAGTTGAGGGTCTGACCCTGGACACAGCCAGAGGAATCTTGGGAGTCATGTTGACAACTCTGAATTGTAGGGTGAGGGAGCTTATGACAGAGGGCCTGGGTGTGACCCACCAGCACGCTGCCACGTGTACATTGTCAGACTTCGAGTTCTAGTTTAGCCTTCATGAGACTTGATATGAGGGTAGGCATTGGATATATATTTGTGTTTATGTATATAATAATAATAATTTTTTTTTCCAGACGGAATCTTGTTCTGTTGCCCAGTCTTGAGTGCAGTGGCGTGATCGCGGCTCACTGCAACCTCCTCCTCCCGGGTTCAAGCAATTCTTCTGCCTCAACTTCCTGAGACTACAGGTGCATGCCACCATGCCCAGCTAGTTTTTGTATTATTAGTAGAGACAGGATTTCAACACGTTGGCCAGGATGGGCTCCATCTCTTGACTTCATGGTCCTCCCGCCCTGCCTCGGCCTCCCAAACTTCTGGGATTACAGGCATGAGCCACCCGAACCTGGCCAATACTAAAATTATGGTTTTAAAAAATGTACTTAAACATCAGTGTTGAAATAGGACATTTTTTCCCCTGTAGTGGCTGTCAAATAATTTATATTCAAAATTATTTTTGCTTTCTCCCATTTTGAAGATGGATTTTTATGTTACAATTGTTGATATTACTTTGTCTCAGTGGAGATAGTACATTAATACTGTTTGGTATACTGCTGCATTCTAATTGTTAACAGACGTCAATACTAAATCTAAATGCCAAATATGATATATTTGTATTTAGAAGACCAAATCTATCGATATCACTTTGTTTCAATGGGTAATTCCTTTTTAAAAATAAATACTCTTAGCCTGGGTGCAGTGGCTCACACCTGTAGTCCCAGCACTTTGGGAAGCCAACGCGGGTGGATTACGAGGTCAGGAGTTCGAGACCAGCCTGGCTAACATGGTGAAACTCCATTTCTACTAAAAATACAAAAATTAGCTGGGCGTGGTGGTGGGTGCTTGTAATCCCAACTGGATGGGAGACTGAGGTCGGAGAATCGTTTGAACCGGGAGGCGGAGGTTGCAGTGAGCCGAGATTGTGCCACTGCATTCCAGCCTGGGAGACAGGGCGAGACTTTGTCTCAAAACAACAACAACGAAAACAAACAAAATAGACACTCTTACCTTAGCAATTTAGAATGAGATTAATGATAATAAATTTTATAATTTTATAGGCCTTGAAAAATTAGTAGGCGCTGTGTAGAAAGTTACTTTTGTTTCTCTAAGGCAGAAAAATCTCAGTTTTTACTGTTTGGCTCACTTTTTTCAAAAACAAAAACATACATAGAAAAATTGCTGGAGTGGTCGAAGGAAAATGGAGAAAGGGATAAAAGAAAGATGGAAGAAGAAATGGAGGTCAGAGTGAATTAAATACATTGCTCAGGATAACTCAGGGGTTAGCAGAAGCTCCAGGATTCAGATGCCAGTCTAAATCATGCCTGAGCTGTGTGCTGGCTTTCACGGAGTCAAAACGTAAAACTAGGGGACAGTAGTGGATTACTAATAAATCAAAATAATATCAACATGTGGATAGAGAAAAAAATATAAGAAAAATCCCAAAAAAAAAAAAAAAAAGGTTAGATATTTTCTAGAATTTTCTAGAATTATTGGAGAAGCCATCTCTGGGTTATTTGGAGGAAGTCTTTCAGCCAGAAACAATAGCCACAGCTGTGGGATGGGCTTGGACTCATTAAAGGACAGCTGAGACTGCCCTGACAGGAACCGAACTCTCCCTGTAAAACAAATGACCTTTGGAAAGGTCTAGACTGCCTGAGATGTGGCGGCCCTGAAAACCGGCAGAACTTTGTTAAATATAACTCGTGATGAGAGGAATGAATAGTGCTGTTTTGTGTCAACTCACTTCTCTGTGACTAGATGCAGGCTTCTTAGGATATGTGTAACTTGAAGAAATCTGGAAGGACCTCATTCTCTAATTGCCCATTTTCCCCAATTTGCTTTACAAATCCTTCTGTGGAAAGTCTTTTTTAAAATAGCAATTTTGCTCCCTCTTAGCCTCCAGGGTCTGAACGCTTTGGCTGTGGCTATGGCGTTCACAATTTGTGAAATTGTGAAATTGTGTCACCCTGCCTTCTATCAGTTACCTTGTCTCACCTTATAAAAGTCATTTGGCCATTGCAGTGGCTCACTCACGCCTGTAATCCCAGCACTTTGTGAGGCCAAGGCTGGTGGATTGCTTGAGCACAGGAGTTCAAGACCAGCCCGGGTAACGCCGCGAAACCCTGTGTCTACAAAAAATACAAAAATTCGCCAGCATGGTGGTGGTGTCTGTAGTCCCAACTGCTTTGGAAGCTGAGGTGGGACGATTGCTTATGTCCAAGAGGCAGAGGCTGCAGTAAGCAGAGACGGCGCCACTGCACTTCAGCCTAGGCAACAGAGCCAGGCCCTGTCTCTAAATAAATAAATAAATAAATAGATAGATAAATGCCATTTGGATTTTTTGAAAGCAGAGTTTATCTTTTAAAGGTCATTTGGATTTCTGAATGGTGGGTTCTTAAAGTTCTGAACATGTAAAGTGAGGCCACTGGATCTGAGAGCTTTTTATCCAGGTACTCAGAGGCTGAGAAAATGCCACAGAGGTTCTAGAAAGGACGTGGGTCGTGATTTCATACAGGTCAACAACTATGTTACTGTGTTTTCTTCTGGTTTAGAGGATGGGAAACCATCAATGTTACTATGCCGTCATTCAATTATGGAAGAAATGGGTTGAATGCCAGACCGCCCAATGGATGTAGTTTCTGTATATTTTCAGGCTTTGAGGCCTATCTGAAGTTGTGCCTCTAACCATGAATGCTGTTTCTTCAAAAGGTGCCAGTGGTTGGGGATCAGCTTTGATGTGGCCTATCAAGTTCCTGGACCAGCACTTAGGCCTGCGTTTCAGGACATAACTCCTCAGTGGGATTTAAGAAATTGCAGCTCTTTCAGTGTGAGACAGAGTTTCACTCTTGTTGCCCAGGCCGGAGTGCAATGGCACGATCTTAGCTCACCGTAACCTCCGCCTCCTTGATTCAAGTGATTCTCCTGCCTCAGCCTCCCAAGTAGCTGGGACTACAGGCGTGTGCCACCACACCTGGTTAATTTTTTATATTTTTAGTAGAGATGGGGGTTTTACAGAGTTGGTCAGGTTGGTCTCGAGCTCCCAACCTCAGGTGATCTGCCCACGTTGGCCTCCCAAAGTGCTAGGATGACAGGTGTGAGCCACCACGCCTGGCAAAAACATCATAACTTTATAAGAATCAGAGGATCAATGCACTGCAGAGGATGAGAAAATGTTTAGCATTTTTGTGGTCTCTCTTCAGCAGTGCCTCCCTCTTTCCTGAAAAAGGACATTGGTGACCAGAGAAATTGTGACTGTTTGTATCCCAGGCCACCATGAAGTTGCCTTACTTGTAGACTGGCCACAGCCCAGGGTCATCCCGCCTCTCTCCGTCTTGTTGTCAGTTGCTTATCATCATTTCCATTCAAACACTTGATCTGGTAGAGTGGGCAGATGGTTTCATGCTATTCAATATTCTAGTAAATGTCTTTTCAATGGTTGCCTATAGTCAGTCATATTGTCAGAATTCTCACTTTGGCTGTAAATGTGACAGTCTTAAATTTAGCCCAGTGCTTATAAACTGTTGAAATTAAGGGACCTAGTTACTACCTAATGTTTGTTATCTGGAGTAGCTTCCGTCAGCAGCTCGATGTATTCATTTGATGCAGAAACAATTACGTGATAGTTGAAAATAAAAGAACTTTTTTCAACATATGCTGTTGCTGTGTATGCTGCATAAGACTTTTGTAATTAAAAATTTCCCTGAATGGGTGGGTCATGGTGCTCACACCTGTCTGTAATATCAGCACTTTGGGAGGCTGAGGCAGGCAGATCACGAGTTCAAGAGATTGAGACCATCGCCGTCAACATGGTGAAATCCCGTCTCTACTAAAAATACAAAAATTAACTGAGCGTGGTGGCGTGCACCTGTAGTCCCAGCTACTCGGGAGGCTAAGCCAGGAGAATCACTTGAACCCGGGAAACGGAGGTTGCAGTGAGCCGAGATCAGGCCATTGCACTCCAGCTTGGACAACAAGAGTGAAACTCTGACTCACAAAAATAAAGTAAAATAAAATTTGCCTGAATGTTAATACATAACATGGCATTAATTTTATTGTGGACTATACTGTGTTACTTTAGATGGAAAGGCTATTGCAGCAGAACCAACAGAAAATGTCCGTTTCAGCCCCAGTTGGAAATGACTCAGGGGTATGTTGTTGTTTAATAAATCATTTCATTCCATGGTTCAGTGTTTATCCAATGATTGCATACATTTGAGGGTTAGTAAAATCAAGCTCAGACACTCCAGTCTTATTTTAAACTCTGAAGGATGTCCTCTGTAGAGTGTGGGTGATTTCCAGCCCGAAGTAGGGCACCATGTCCTAAAACACACATATTTATGGGTGCCTGCAAGACGGCACAGAATGACTCAAGACCATAATCTCTTCAGAAATACATACCACACTGCAATTGTGCTTGTTGATAGTTTGCAAAGCACCATTTACATGTGGTGAGCCTGTGCTAGGGCTCCTTAATTTCCTTCTTTCCATCATATTCCACCGTTCTATGTATGGGTCTAGCATCCTTTTAAGTATGGAGGCCCTGCTCCATGTCATATTAAACTTCAACACTCACTCCCATCCCCAATTAATTGTAATTTGCAAAATTATATGTGTTGAGTTGTAGAGGCTAGTTGGCATAAGTATTACCGTAGACAAATACATTAAAATCTAGAGGTCTTCTTTTTTTTGTATTTTGGAGGCACTCTTTTATCTTTTGAGATCTCAAACTTTTACACTTTCAGGGTCCTTGTGAGCTCAGATCCCCTTATTCTGTGGCTGCATGCCAATGCAGGAACCATGCCTGTCGATAGCCTTGCACTGATGCACCCCTTGGCGTGCCTGGCTTGTGTGGCGTGCAGTCTGTGTGTTTTCCTGCAGCCGCCTTGCTTTCATCCAGAAGCAAATTTGGTCAAAACAAGAAGCCATCTGCTCGTCTCTCGGGCATGCCTGTAGCAGCAAGTCAGGATTTTCATCTCCTTGGATTGCAACATTCAGGGCCTTCTGCATGATAGATCCCTCTTGAGCTTTGGGGCCAGCAAAAGTCTAGATGGGTGTGATTCACTGATGAGGAGTTTCAGAAGCCAGATGCAGTTACTGTTAACACCACGAGGCTTATCCAGGCAATGGTAAAACATTTTCCTGGCATACATTTTGTTTTAACCTTACCTAAAATCTCTTGTTGCACACAACCTTTTTACCTTTTTTTAAACTTCAATTTAGACTCTGTTTTTTTCCTATAAATGATTCTTTTGTCTGTATCAGCATTTCTCTATCTTTGCATCTTCTGACTTTATTTTTCTTCAACCCACAACTTGAAGTCTTTTTCTTGACCATTTATAAGGCTTCTCATTCTAATGTGTTTTAAGGATTTTCTTTTATTTTTGTTTGCTGCTGAGACCCCTCTTGCTAGTGCTGTTTTGTCCACCTATGCTAATTGTCCACCATCAATTTTAATTTTT
>NW_016107350.1:6804065-6818176 GCF_001604975.1 Cebus imitator | reverse complement strand
AGAACAGTCTCGATCTGTCATCCAGGCTGGAGTGCAGTAGTGTGATCTCGGCTTACTGCAACTTCTGCCTCCCGGGTTTAAGCAATTCTCATGCCTCAGCCTCCTGAGTAGCTGGGGTTACAGATGTGTGCCACCATACCCAGCTAATTTTTGTATGTTTTTTAGTAGAGACGGGGTTTTACCTTGTTGGCCAGGTTGGTCTCAAACTCGTGACCTCAAGTGATCTGCCTGCCTCGGCCTCCCAAAGTGCTGGGATTTAAGGCATGAGCCACTGTGCCTGGCCCTGATTTTAATTTGAGGCATATTCCACTTGACTTTAAAAGGTCACTTTGTTCTTTATAAAAACTTTGCACTTCATAAAAAGTGTGTACTTTGATGAACTTGTCTACTCTTTTTTAAAGTTTTCTGCATCGACTTTATGATAACTATAACAATCAGCCTAATTTTTTGATACTATTTATTTTTTACAGCATCAGTATATATTTCATGTGGAGACTTCGTTGAGCAGAGTTGGCATTTTTAAGTGATCCTATACCCCAAATACTAGTCATTGAGAAACGTTTGTTTGAGATGGTCATAGGAGGAGGGGCCACATGGATGATGCATTGTCAAATGTATTGAAATATTTTAACCTGAATTTTTGGTGTTTGAAGAGTGGTTTTGAGAAATCTACATGCTGTTAGATTTTGCTGCATAGAACAGAAAGTCTAAAATTACAATGGCTTACATGAGAGAAAAGTGTAACTCTTCCTATGTTAAATTCCAGAAATGGGTTCTCGGGCTGATCTGGTAGTTGACAGGTGTGATCAAGTTTCCAGATTTCGGAAATCCCAAATACCCTAATTTTATCATTGTATACAAGTATCAAAATATCACATGTACCCTCAAAATATATAAAATGATTATACATCAATATAAAATAGTTGAATATCCCAAATGCCCTGATTTTATCATTACACATTGTATACAAGTGTCAAAATATCACGTGTACCCTCAAAATATATAAAATGATTATACATCAATATAAAATAGTTGAATATCCCAAATGCCCTGATTTCATCATTACACATTATATACAAGTGTCAAAATATCACATGTACCCCCAAAATACATAAAATGATTACACATCAATACAAAACCATTAAATATATGTTTAAAAGATTTCAGACTCATCTCTCAGCTCTTCCTTCCACAGTGCTGGTTTCTGTCTTTAGATGCAAAATAGCAGCTGGAGCTCCAAGTGTCTTTGTCTAGCAGCAAGAGGAGGTAGGGGAAGAACAAAATCTTTCTCAGAAGACCATGCAGTATTTCAGCTCCTGTTTTATTTTCTAGCACCTAGCAGTGGAGTTATGTACATACTTTAAGTGGAAGAAGAACATAAGCATTGGATGTCAGGGCAGTGGTGGTGGTGGTGAAGGTTGGTCCAGAAAGACCCCCACATTTCTGGCTGAGCAGTGGGATGGATATGGTTCTATCTCTTGGGTAGGAGCACAGGAGAGGGAGAAGGTTTGAAGGTGAGAAAGGTAATGATAAGCTCACTTGCAGAAATCTTGAGTTCGAGGGACATTCCATTGGGTTAGTTGTAGACCACTGTGTACATGAGTCTGAAGCTCAAGAAATAATCCAGTAGGATGGAGAGTGTAGACAAAGAATCCTCAGCATCCCAGAGAGCTTTCAAAACCCTTTAAGTAGATGGGTCTCCCAGGAAGTGCAGCAAGACTGAATTGATGAGCACTAAGGGTGACATCCCCGTGAACCTTTGGAGGAAGTCATGGACAGAGGGCAGAGGAGAGGGGCTTAGGCTGGGTCTTGGAGATGAGAAAGATACGTCTGGGAAGAATTCAAGGGAAGCTGTGACTGGGGAGTAAGCTCGTGATAAGAAATAGCTATGTTTTCTTTAGCTTCAGTTTTGCCATTGGGCTCTTGTTTGGTAGAAATATGGAAACATCGCAAAGATGAACATTTTAACCTAAGAGATGGGCAGGCATGATGTAATCAGGAGGGCCCGTAAGACCATGTCATCTGCTCAAGAGGGAGCATTTAAGTCTTTATTGTCTTATTTAATTTTTATAAATCCCCTCTCATGGCAAGATATTGTTATTCCTATTTTGTGCTTGTGACAAAACAGGCTTGGAGGTTAGGTGACCTGCTGTATGCCATGCAGCAGAAGGGGATGGAACTCTTGCTTGACACCCAAGCACATTTTTCGGAGCTGTTCTCTGTGGATTTTGTGCCTTGGCGCCACACCTCTTGGGGAGTTTAACCTGACCTGTCCAGAGTTTTCGACCAGTGTGTGCTGTGTAGCAACCTCTCTTTGATCTCAGTCAGAATACATAGAAGAAGGAATTAGAGTTAAGAAACAAAAAAACTATCTTGTTTCCCAATCTTAAAACCTTCCCATGTGACATTCTTTTTCACTGATAATATTGTTGCAAACCAAAAAGTGCCTGATTAATCTTTGCAGCATCCTTTAGACCTGAATCACAGTCTCATCTGATCATGGGAACTGAGTCACTATTGAAGTATGTTCATCTAAGACTCTGGACAGGGGTCAGTCAAGTTTTTCTTAAAGGGCCAGATAATAGTACTGTAAATACTTTAGACTTTCCCAGCCATGCAGTTTCTGTTGCGACTTCTCAACTCTTACTGATAATATGTTAATGAATGGCTGTGTTCCAATAAAACTTTATCAGGCAGCCCAGTGTACTGACCTCTGCTCTAGAAAAAAAGACTAATTCTAGAATTTCTAGCTCATAATCTGGCAAGTAAAGTCATCTGACAAAATCGTAAAATAATGAATTGTTTTTTTCTTTATTTTCAAAGTTTAAATGTTTAGTTATTTTTAAAAAGACATCTCTATAATGATTATTTATTTATTTATTAATTATTTTTTAAGACAGGGTCTCGCTCTGTCACTCAGGCTGGTGCAGGCGCTATAATGGCTCACTGCAGCCTCAACCTCCTGGGCTCAAGCAATCCTCCCACCTTAGCCTGCACAGTAGCTGGGACTACAGGCGTACACCACCATGCCCGGCTAATTCTTTGTATCTTTTGTAGGGATGGGGGTTCTCACCATGTTTCCCAGGCTGGTCTCGAACTCCTGGACTGAAATGATCCTCCTGCCTTGGCCTCCCAAAGTGCTGGGATAACAGGCATGAGCTACCATGTCTGGCTTATAATGATCATTTGCAAGTGTAACAATGGTTTTAGGAGAGCAGATGCAAAGTATGACGTTAGATTCCCCACTTGCTTCTCCATTTTGTTTTTTTCTGTGTAGTGTTGGTGGAATTTTGCTTAATCATGGTCGTTCCCAATCGCTGAAAATGACCCATGTCTTTCAAAACTACCTTCTAAATCATAAAGAGCCTCAATTACCAAAGTGAGAAGTTTAAGTTGCCTTGACCACCGTCTGTGTGTATCTGAATACCTGGGGTTATCGACTAGAATCTGTGATCGAGGGAAAGCTTGGATACTCACTTTATTAACAGATTTACATGCGTTTTACTCACCAATGATGAGAGGACCACTGACACATTCAGGAGGCTTTATGGAACAGAAAAATCCTTCAACATTAATTACTATATCTCGTGTTTTTATTTGTATTATGCAGAAGACATACATAGTTATTTTGGAAAAGCATTATACGTAGAACCTGCCTGTTGATAGCTTTACGATGTGTTCAGATTACAAATCTTCATTTGTACTACTCTTGAGAGTTTTTGGTAATTTGAACTAGACTAGATCTTTAAGGGAAATTTTTTTTTTTTCTCAGAGAACAAACCAGGAACACTTTAACATCTTGTAGATAAATTAGTGTTGATTATGACAAACAAGAATAATTAAATTTGCAAGTAGTCATATGCAGATTCTCTTATTTTTAGCAGTTAGTTCTCATTTACTTGTAATTGAAAAAACCAATAATCTGCTAACATCACTGCAATACATCTTTTACGTGCATTTTTAACGTGCCTTTTCCTTTCAGGCAAGCCGCACTCATGGCAGTGATACAAGGGTGGGGTTTGTAGACTGACTTTGGGGAATGCTATGAATCTATTGTGATTGCCTATTACAATCGAGGTTCAATAATTCCAAGTAATGGGAGACAGTTTTGCCTGACTTCGGTGATGGTTCAGATTCCAGCATAGTTTCTTTGGAAGTGCAGTTCTGTCACTTTTAAAGCTATGTTACAAACGGACTAAGTCTGTGTGAATAAGTACAGGCAGGTAGGTTGATAAAAACATTCAGTTTGCAATGAATCTTTAGGGTATTATGGAGTACTTCATACAGTTTTGACTAAATTTGAATCCTTACAAAGTATGGATCCTGTCATCTAGAATACTGAAATGTACTATGTACCATGCTTGGTACTGATCTGAAGACATTTTAGATTTTAATTTAAAAAATGGGCTGGGCGAGGTGGCTTACGCCTATAATCCCAGCACTTTAGGAGGTCGAGGTGGGCAGGTCACCTGAGGTCGAGAGTTCAAGACCAGCCTGACAAACTGGAGAAACCCCATCTCTACAAGAAATACAAAGAAAATTAGCCGAGTGTGGTGGTGCACACCTGTAATCCCAGCTACACAGGAGGCTGAGGCAGGAGAATCACTGGAACCCGGGAGGCGGAGGTTGTAGTGAACTGAGATTGTACCATTGCACTCCAGCCTGGGCATAAGAGCAACTCCCCATAAAAAAAAAAAAAAAAGAAAAAGAGGCCCAATATAAAAACAGAATAAATCTTAAAGCACCATCTATGTTGAATATTCTTATTGTGATAGATCCCACATTGGACAGAGGATTTCAGCCGACATCAAATGAAGTAGGAATTTTCTGAGACTGACGAGTATCTTGGTAAATGCTTTCTCTTTGCAGATGGTCGTTGATAATTTCAATTCATCCCCTGCTTCCTCTGCTTTCTTCCAACTGACGAAGGTGTACCTTTGATTTTTTTCCACCTCTTCGTGTTACATGATCATTTATTCTAACTTCTATTTGTTGATTTATTTGGACTAATTGTTCCAAACATTTAACTGTCTTGGATCTGCAAATGTTTCTATATTGGTATTTATTGTATTCATGTTTGAGATACCTGGAATTTTAGAGACAAAGTGGCTCAATTCTGTTCATTTTATAGAAGGAATCTTATAGATGCAGAGATGTGAGGGACAGGTGTAGGTTCACAAGAGCTAGGACATGCTGTTCTAACAAAAATCCTCCTTCCCTTTGGTTCAATTTTTAATCTATTTTAGGTCCTTCCATCTCACATTAATGACGTAGTAATCTACCCACTTAATACTGTAATAAGTTCACTAGGTTTTTTTCCCATTAAAGCAGACTCATGAGTCATAGTTTACTATTACTTTCCAAGGTTTTATTCTATATTTTCCTTAACATCTGAGAATCATGTGGAATCTGTGGCACCTGTGCTAATCTGAGACCACTGTGTATTCTGAAACCTCTTGCCCCACACTGGATGCCTGGCGTCAATCAGGAAATGTTGTAACGTGTAACACATCACTCACCACTCTTGATGGTGTTACAGGGTAGGAAGCTGTGGGGGTTTGAGGCTGGCTGTGGACGTAAATAATAGAACCTTCAGAATCATCATGGAGGCTGAGTTTTGCCAGCTTGTATAATCAGGTAAATTTGTTCATGTGGAATACATCTCTTTCACTTCCACCTTCTGTTTCAAGTTGACAATATGTTTGCATTCAACTCTCTTATTAAAACAGTATGCCTTTTCTCAAACATACCTGTTGCAGTTTCATGATTGCTTAAGACTAATGCTGTCACCAGTATATTCCATTTAGCAACATCCTATGGACCAGAGTAGGTTTCTAGACAGGGAACTCCAGATACCCACATGAAGGAGGCATGGGTTGAGTATATAGGGTAGAAACTTGATCTGTGAATCCAAGGGTATTTGCACCCAGCTGAGGGAATCTTGAGGTGTCCTCTTGTTGACATCTGAGATTTCACATGCTCCTCATTTGTCTGGTATCTGGATGTCTTGCCTGCACCCCACTTTTTTGCAGCTTCTACCTTGGCCAGTATCTCAGAACACAAACAATTTGAAGGACATTCCAAGGAGAGTCCAGAAAACTTCATTAGGAAAGATTTAGGAGCCTGCCTAGGTCTTTTCTATTCTAACTCTTATGGAATAGATAGATTTTTCTGTTGCAGTTTACTTGTTAAAATTGTTTAAGCCACACTGTCAGAATTTAGCCCACAGGCTAGCATTGGCTCTGCTACCTTTGACCCTTTTAAGAGGCACAGTTTTCCTATGATGTTGGCTGGAAAGATCTATGTGCAGTCGGGGTCGACCTTGATTCCCTTTGGATGCCCTGCTTGTAGTGCAGAGCCTGGATATTTGTGTCATTTCTGAAATAAGTAAGTGAATTTGAGTGCTCAATGGACTCTAGCTGTGTGTGTACATTATTACTGCATGTTTGTGCAAAAACTAAAAATTATAGACATAAAGGATACAATTCTAGTCATTTATATTACAGATGAAGTAACCAGCCCTGGGAAGTAAACAGTGACTTGTTGAATGTGAGCAGCTAGTTCAGTGGCTGTGATGAGACTCAGTCCCAAGTTGGACAGAAAGTGTTTAAAGATTCAAGTTTTAAAAATCACGTACAGGTTGGGCGCGGTGGCTCACATCTGTAATGCCAGCACTTTGGGTGGCTGAGGCGGGCAGATCACCTGAGGTCAGGAGTTCAAGACCAGCCTGACCAACAGAAACCCTGTCTCTACTAAAAATACAAAATTTGCCGGGCGTGGTGGCACATGCCTGTAATCCCAGCTACTTGGGAGGCTGAGTCAGGAGGATTGCTTGAACAGGGGAGGTGGAGGTTGCGCTGAGCTGAGATTGTGAGATTCAGCCTCGGCAACAAAAGTGAAACTCTGTCAAAAAAAAAAACGACAATGAACGATGTTGGCTTCTTTCTAAGGAGAGTGATTTGGGTGTTACTGGGCTTGTGCAGAATGAGACGAACTCCACTGAGGAATTAAGTCACATGTGGGGAGGTGTTAGCCCTTGGTCAGCAGGCTGTGTACCAGTGCGAGAATTGTATGGCTGGGAGTGCACGGCCACATTCCCTGGTGGCTCCTAATTCCAAGAGCAGTACTCCTGGATTTGGGCAGTCTAGTTTTCTTGACTTGCTTTCTCTAAGGCTATAGGAAAAAAATCGTGGTGGCTGACGGTGGCCTGAATTGCATGCTAAGGTTGAGGAAAGATCTCCAGTAATTCTTTGCTTTACTTTGTGTTTGAATATAGGATTTTATAGCTGTGGGTGAAAAAAAAAATATTCTTAGGGAAAAGCTTTACTGATAATTTAATCGAACCCCAAACAGGTGAACTGGGTGAAACAGAATATGACACATAGTCCTTTGTCCCAACCCCTCTACCTAACCTAAAGCCAGTAAGATGGAAATGAGTTCGGAAAACACAGTCTTTCCTGAGGTTGCTTTAAATGGGGTCTCTCTGGGGACTTAGAACACATTTTAGGGCTCGTTCTCCCTTTTAGATTGTTCCTTGGCAATGTTTTTCTGTATATACTGGACGCAGGCATTTGTATTCCTGGTTGGCATTCATCTATTATCAGTGTGAACTGGCTGTTTTCATCATTGTGAGATTTAGTAACATTTACTTGCTCTTAGAATCTATAGATTAGTAACGGATATTGCAGGCTGTAACCTAGAGTTTAAATATTAAAAAGTGTGGTTTAAAAAAAAACAAAAAAAGAAGAGTGATTGTTTTTGTTATAATGGCATCAATCCCTATTGTTTGCCTGTTTTGAACACCGTGGTTGGTCCCAGCCATCTTTCACTTAATCTGTAATTCAGGGTTACTCTCTATTCCACATGTACGAAGCTGGGAAATGGTTTTAGGTAAAGGAAAGTAAGATACACTGAAAACCTACTGTGTGTCGTGAACTGAACTATGTCCTTTATTGCAAATATTCCACTTAATGCTATTACCAATCCCCTACCCTTCTACTTTCTGCTGCAGGCAAGGTTGAGTTCACTGAGGCCGATTCCCTGCCCCAGGTCACATAGCCCAGTGTGGTCTCTCACCCCCTTGCCTATGTGCTTTTTTTGCACAGAGTACATTGGATCAAGATTCAAAACTTATTGGCAAGCCATCAAAGTTCTGTTTGAACTAAAAGAGGAAAACCTGTTTTCTGAAATGTGAACTCTAATTACGTAAAATGGAGGCTTCTGAAAACAGTGTGGTCTCACAGCACAGGGTGTAAACCTTGAACAATGGAAGCCTCATGTTGTGGAAGAAAGGAGCTTACACAGCACTGTTCCTGTGTTTCCGCCACCAGGGACAGGAGTGTCTGGGGTAGCAAAGGGACTGCCCAGGGCCTGATGTAGACATGGGGGGGTTCTCTAAATCACCCACACTGCTCTTGCTTTTCCATACAGGCTGCTTATATCTTGCGTCCTCCGGCTGAACTGTGGCACTAACACTAGGAGCTGTAGGAAAGCGGAGGGAAGGATAGTAGGGGGTGGTGATGGCAGCTGGCTGCTGCGGTGATTCTGATAGGGAGATTAAGTCTGGGTCATTCTATTTATTTGTGGCTCTGGTAGCAAAGAGAACTCAATCTATCTCTGTAGCTGATGAGATTGCACTGGGGCTGACACCACCTGTTCCGTGCATTCTCACCTCTGGGTTAGACCTGGCTAGGTTTTCTGCCGTGCTTGTTTAGCTTTAACCAGCAGTAATCACGTTGGTCTTTGGGATTTTGATGTTTCAGGTTTTACAGATGATGCGAAAGCATTAGTTGATTCAAAGTCACTGCACATGCTGTGCATCTGTATTTCACACTACAGGTGCAGGTGTATGGACCCTGCACTCCTTGTTTGGGCTTTATGTGGTCAACTTGGTAGAAAATAGATTCTTAGGACTCATGCTGAGCCCAGTAATTAACCTCTGGAAAGAGATAACACTCCCCTTATCTGTATTTTTAACAAGCTTCTCAGATGACTCCTGTATACACAAATTTCACTAGTACTATTGGACATGTTATACAGAAATATTGGCAAATAAGAGGTTGAAGTGACTTTGTTCTGAGTCACATCATGAGTAAGGGACAGTTGGTATTGAATTCTAATTTGTGTTTCATCCCCTGAGTCTAAGGATGAAATGCATCCTCTCAGGAATTCCATGGGTGGGGACAAATACCCTCCATTATGTTTTTAAATCTCGTAGCACTCTGGGATTCACACTTTGGGTGTTACCTTGTGGCTCAGTGCCTGTCTTGTTAGGTAGCTAAAAGGCTCGAATTTGAAGAAGGCAAAAGTGTGGAGCAGAAAGTGAGCATGGACAATTTGGGGTGAAGCATTTGCTTAAGAAATCTGGGGAGATACATTTGAATTTATAAGGAGAGGCCGGGTGACAAATGTCACTGAAAGTCACACTATGCTGTTTGAAGTCATCGTGGCAGCGGAGTCTGAAAATGGCACAGTGCGTATGTAGGAGCCCATTTTTCATGCTGCTGATAAAGATACACCTGAAACTGGGCAATTTACAAAAGAAAGAGGTTTATTGGACTTACAGCTCCACATGGCTGGAGAGTACTCACAATCATGGCAGAAGGTGAAAGGCAAGGAGGAGCAAATCATGTCTTAACATGGATGGCAGCAGGCAAAATGAGAACTTCTGCAGGGAAACTCCCGGTTTTAAAACCATCGGATCTTGTGAGACTCATTCGCCATCACGAGAAAAGTGTAGGAAAAACTCGCCCCATAATTTAATCACCTCCCGCCAGGTTCCTCCCAATGCACATGGGAATTGTGAGAGTTACAATTCAAGATGAGATTTGGGTGGGGACACAGCCAAACCATATCAGCATACTGTTCACCTTTAGATTGAATACATTCTTTTATTAATTTAGCAAATATTTACCGAACCCCTGTTTGTGCTGAACGTGACAAAGAAAAAGGAAACCCTTTGTTAAATGTGTCAAGGACATACATAAAGGATTTTCGAATGGTTTTCATTGAAAATCATTAGAATATGAAATCGCTTTAGGATTAGAAATACTACATTTGCTTTTGGTGTCAAAAAAAACTTGGTACATTAAAATGTCAATATGTAAGAATTGTAGGTGGTCATAAAATGTGTGAAACAGCCCTTTATTTTTGGAGACAGGAATTACTGGAAATAAATTGCAGTTATTTCTGGAGTAGCCAGGCCTCCTCTCTTCTCAATCACTAACCTGTCTTTGTCAGGTGCCCACATTGACTGAACCTGGCATGGCTCCAAGCCCATCATGGTCTGTCTAGTCCATTAAGAAGCAGCAGAAATACCTCAACTTCTCTAAGTGTTTTCCTTGTGCCTTATTTTGAGTTCTGTTTGGAGAATTCTAAATTATTGTGGTGATATGACATATTAGTTTCCTGGGTCTATGGAAGAGAGAAATCATTCAGAAATGATCTCTACAGTCTGCATTTCCTGAGCTGGTTATGGTTTGCTTACTACCTTTATTGACCAAAAGAGCAGGTGTTTCACGTAAAATCATATGTTAGACTGTAGTAACTGGGGCTTTTGAAAGGACCACCCATTACGTGCAAATAAATAACAATGCAGACTCTAAAAAGCGTATCAGACTATTGATGAGAATGAATAATGCATGTTTTCTGATAGTGTTTGGTACATGTGGCAGCGTGTATTAAAAAAGAAAACACCCTCCGCATAATGTCTATATGCAGTCAACCTTGACATTTAAGGAGAAGTGTAACTGTCATCTGCCACCTTTATAGTAGCTTTATCAATTCAGGGTCTATGGTTAAAACTTGCAGAATCAATTAGGAGATACACCTTTACAAACTGGTCTCTACAATATGCACATAGTAACAAAAGAAAAAAAATCTTGACAATATCGTTGCCATAATTTCTGCATTCTGGTCTTTCATTATGTGATAGATTTCAGTGGCAGAGAGTTTGTGGTCATGGATGGTGCCTGGAACTTGGCCATGTTTCATTTAATGCAATGGAAATTTCAGTTATAATTTAGCATATTAATTTTTTTTTCTACTGCTAGTGAAAGGTAATTTACATAATCCAACTTACAGTGATGGACTCTTTCATCTTACAAGTTTATAATTTGAAAATTAGATGTTTCAGTCTGTAGTGAGTCTGTGATATTTATCAAGTACCCATTGTGCATCAACAGCCATGAAACAAAATCTTTGTTCTGAAGCCATCAGATTTATGTTGAATAAATATTGAAGAAAGACCCAAGGTCAATATTCAAGTGAAGTCAGGCAGGCCTATTTTACTGCTAGAACTTTGAACACAGTACAATAATATAAAAGGGTTAAGCAGGACTTGGCTAGTGGCTCACGCTTGTAATCCCAGCACTTTGGGAGACCAGGGTGGGAGGATTGCTTGAGCTCAGGAGTTCGAGACCAGCCTAGGAAATACAGTGAGACCCCCATCTCTAAAAATTTTTTAAGAATCTATTTTATAAGTAAAATTTAAAAAGTCTTAAGCAATCATGATTTAGATAAATGAAGATGGTTTATCTAAAGACCAAACTGCATAATAAAGACAGAATAAGAAGCTCTTAAGAATTAAGGTTCGGTTTTTCTTACATTTACGTAGAGAATACACATCTAGATGCTGACTGCATTTCTTGATCTCAGAAGCTCGTAAAACCATTTATAATGCAGCAACCTGTTTGCCTTACTTTTGCATATCAGTTGTTTCACAATAAGACCTCTGCAGGTTTAGGGTCACTGTGGCAGTTCTTCAGCATTTTAGTTGTTGAAATGTGTCTGCCCTTTTCCCAGTGCTTAAGAAGTCGTAAGTGTTGTCATATGAGACTACGAAGAAGGTGAATAATCGGACAATGAAATACTGAAGGTAAAGGATTATTTCAAAGACACGTGATTTACCACGTGGAGATCTTATTGAGCCATTGCTCTGGAATAATTCAGCTTTAATCATATTCATTGAAAAGAGAGCATGCTGAGTCAGAATAACCCGCAGATTTGGAATTTATCTCATTGGCTTCTCTCCCTCCCCCATCTGAATAACAAAGTGTTCCACTCTGGACTTAACCTTTCTGAGACTTCCAGAACTGGGCTCTGTCAAGATTCCTCCCTCATCTTTCCACTTTAGTTTTGATTTTTATCCTTTGTCTCATCCTATCTTACCATAGATATTTTCAGTTTTTATAAACAAATTAAAGTCTTGCCAAAATTGCACGTCTCTGCTGTTACTTTTGCCTTCGCTTTTTACCAACACCCTTTGGTGTTGACCATTGTCAACATGTGATCTCTCCTGGCTCCTTATGTGCTCTGAGCCCTTTCAAAGAGGGAGGTGTCTTCACTCCTTTATCTAAGTGACTGTAGGGTCCATTTTTCACAGCCCATCACCGGATCAAGATCTCTGTTCTTTTCTTCCTTAGCAGCATATGCCTCCTCTAAGCTGCTTTGTAAAATTTTCTCTTCTTTTGATTTTTGAGACATAATCTTCTCCTTTCTAACTCCTACAGAAGAGCTGCTTTTCTGCTTTCTATCATCTAAATAGAGAGATTTTTCCCTATTAGGCAATGTTTATAGATTTGGAGCCCATCTTTTCTCACTCCAAGTATATGAGAGTCCTCTCCTTCCTCTTAAACATCAGTAGGGTTTTCTGATCACCTCAACTGGCCATTTCCTCTTTTTTGTACTTCCGCATCCTCATCTGTACAAAGCTTATCTGTTCTTCATGATGGCTACGAGACCTTAACCTTAACCGGGTTGAGTGAGCCAGAGTGCCTGCATTCACCTCACACCTCCACAAATAACTGGTTGGTGGATCCTGGGCCAGTCACTCACCTCCTATGTGTCTCAGTTTCCTCATGCTAAAAGGTGGGGACAGTCCTCCTAGGACTGATGGGATGGCTAATGAGTCAGTATATGTAAAGATCAAATATCAAAACAGACTTGTGCTGAGTGGATATGCATAAGTATTTTTGATATTTCTACTATCTCAGAATCTACAAACCTTTCTGACCCTGATCTCAACTAATCGTCATCTCTTCTGGTGAAACTGTTGCTTTTCCTTCTCTTGATAACGCTTGACTTACTCTCATTGTCTTCATATGAAGACACGTCTTACACCTAGCACACAGTTCAAAAAAGATACTTTCTCACTAAGACCTAATCTGTTTCTCTAGACTAATTCTGAACATCAGAAGTCTTTGATATCACTCTGGATGTTGACTTTTAAAAATTATATTGTGACAAAGTGTCATTGTGTATGTTTCTGGGGTACAAGGTAGTATTGCAATTTTTAAAAAAACATTTCTTTCTTTGTTTCTTTTTCTTTTTGAGATGGAGTTTTGCTCTTGTCTCCCAGGCTGCAGTGCAATGGCGCAATCTTGCCTCACCGCAACCTCTGCCTCCTGGGTTCAAGCGCTTCTCCTGCCTCAGCCTCCCGAGTAGCTTGGATTACAGGTGTCCGCCACCACGCCCGGCTAATTTTTTGTATTTTTAGTAGAGACGGGGTTTCTCCATGTTGGTCAGATTGGTCTTGAACTCCCAACCTCAGGTGATCCGCTCACCTCGGCCTCCCAAAATACTGGGATTACAGGTGTGAGCCACCATACCTGGATTTCTTTCCTTTTTCAAGGGAGACAGGCTCTTACTGTTTTGCCCAGGCCGGTCTTAAACTCCTGTGCTCAAGTGCTCCTCCTGTCTCAGCTTCCCAAAGTTCTGGGATTACAGGTATGAACCACTGCACCCCACCTGCTATTACAGTTTTTGAATAAAATGTGGAAAGATCAATTAAGATAATGAACATCCCTCACCTCAGATGTTTATTAAAGCCTTTTGGATTTTTGGTGAGAGATCTCCAAAGACTCTGTGCTGGTACTTCTGCAGGGCTAGACTGGGCTTCATGAAGACTAATGGAGGGGTTTCTTGTGATTCACCTTCTTTTGTATTCGGGGCTTTCTGACTTTGTAGATCCAACTCATCTGAATCACCTCTTTGGGAAAATTGGTTGTAGAAGTGTGAGTGTGCTTCTCTGTGTATGTGTACTTTGTTCCCTCAAATTTGTTGCATATCTTTATCATACTTTTTTACGATGGGGAACTTTTTTTTTTTTTTTT
>NW_016107350.1:6800095-6803029 GCF_001604975.1 Cebus imitator | reverse complement strand
AAAAAAAAAAAATTACGGAACATATTTTAGGTTTCTTTCTTCTAATAGTATTGAAAACACTTTGTATGTGGTATGCTTTTTTATTCTTTGTAAATTCTTTTCCTCATATATAAAATAAATTTTTCCTCTTATTCCAACATTTGCTTCTGGTAGGTTTGACCAATAACTTGGATTCTTTCCACCTGCGTAATTATAAACCTAAATTGTTGGGGATGGATTTGCCTGTAGATGCAACTCAGTTATAACTTTATATGTCACTTAAAAAAGATCGATAGTGGATTGGCTGTTGTATAATCCTTGTAACCTTTGCAGCTCCGAATTAGCAGATGACAGTTGCTTGTCCCAGGGTACAGAGTTAACATGCTACAGCCGCATATTGAACTTTGTCATGAAACTTTGATTCATTTCCTGCATCTTTGTAAGCAGTTATATTTTCTTCTGATTATAAGGTGGAAACAGAATGAAATGGAGTTGACTTGATGCCTTGATCACATGATGAAGCTGCACTCAAACCAGAAATAGCACTCTAGTCTCTGACACATACTGTGACATATTTATGTTGGGTTTTGCTGTAGACTTGGAGCCATCTTCTCCATTGGCACCTGTCTGATTTCATCCTTAATAACTTTATTCTGCTGATTCTGGATGAAATGGTTAATAAATCCGAATTTGCATTTTCAAAGTAGAAACTTTGTAGTGGTTAGGGCCTTTCCATGATTCCCTATATAGGAAGTGCTTGGATATTACAATAATGCAGGGAAAGAAGATGTAAGTAGGAATGGCATGTAAAGTAGTGAACATAGTAACTTTCAGATCATATGGATAAATTTGATGTCATTTTCTTATTGTTTTATATAGCAGTTAATGTATGCCAGTGATTCTCATTACATCACAGAACCATGTTGTTGTTCATTGACAGAACAACGTAAATGTAAAAACGTGTTAATGAAAAATCAAATTGGAGATGTCATGGAGTATGCAGTAATTATGGGAAAAACACAGTGCATGTCACCCCCTTGGCTTCGGGGTGGATAATGCCTGGAAACTGTGTCATTGTGCAAGGTTGCATTTTCCGAAGAAAGGCAATGGTATATTTGGGACTTGCATTTTTCTTCAAAAACTCATTTCATGCAAAGACTTGGATAACACTAAGTAATGGATATAACCAACAAAGTGCTACTGAAATGAAGGTTTGACAGTCCACAAATGGTGATCATCTGCATTTCAAACCTTCTAAAATCAGTATGTGGGCCGAGGTAAACATTAGCATTAGCATTTCATTACCAATAATTTTGCTCACCAAAATGCAGAAGGGCTCTTGAGAGCTGGAACCTGATGGCATGTCATCACTTAGACCTGCCGTAAAGCACTGGAATCATCTTGAAGGTGATAATGATAAGGCTGTTGGTTATCCTACTCGATACTCCTTTTGACTCAGCATTTCTCCCTTTCTACCTCTCCTGTATCCAAACAACCTATTTAATAAATGTTTTATTTAGAGGAGTAAGGAAAGGAAGTAATAAATGATAAATAATGATAGCTCTCAGAAACCTCACATTTCATTGGAAAGCTATTAGAACAACTTCCAGCTCAAATGTCAATTAGATACCATTCTGACATACAGGGTTGTGCCTTTTTGGGGGGATGGGGGGAGACAGAGTCTCACTCTATCGCCCTGGCTGCAGTGCAGTGGTGTGATATTGGCTGACTGCAACCTCCAACCCCCAGGTTCAAGCAATTCTCTTGCCTCAGCCTCATGAGTAGCTGGGATTACAGGCGCCCGCCACCATGCCTGGGATATTTTGATATTTTTAGTAGAGATAGGGTTTCACCATGTTGGTCAGGCTAGTCTCGAACTCCTGACATTGTGATCTGCCTGCCTCGGCCTCCCAAAGTGCTGGGATTACAGGTGTGAGCCACCACACCCAGCCAGATGTGCCTTTATGTGTCTTTGAATACTGCAGGTGTCTTGACTCAAATCAAAAGAACACCTAGGCAGCAGAGCTGAGCCCTGTGTTTTCACTTGGTACCAGCAAAGGGATTTGAGACCCGTTAGTCACGGCAAGGGGCAGAAGTGTCTTCTATCGAGGACATAGTACTGCTGACGACTAGGTCAGCTCAGCGGCTCCACTCGCTACAGCAGTTGTTCGTCAAATTGGGTTCCGCTGGTAGCATCAAAGAGCAAGGGACACTACCCCCATGGGCTTCCCAATGCATACACCATTGCTGTCACTTTGGGGCAGAATGGAGGTACGATTTAAACCCTACAGTGCAGGTTACTTTCCCTCCGGTGTGCCTCTGACAGTGTCCTGCTGGAGAAGCTTAAGGAACAGTACGGGTGGCTTCAGTTTCCTTAAGTTAAAAATGCAGAAAAAGATTATGTCTGGTGGAGGAGTAGATTTTCAGAAAAAGCAGTTTTAAGGAGGATGAAAAGAGAATTTATTCAAAATGAGAGGCGTTCTCTCTGCTCCTTCCCCCTCTCTCCCTCCCTTGCTTGCTTTGTCCTCCCTCCCTCCTTATCTCATTCTCATTCTTGCTCTTGTTCATGTAAGAGTAATGAATCTTTGCCTTACTGTGTTTGAATTCACCATGACCTCCTTGTTGATATTTCTAAAGTTGGCATTAAAAGTTATTTCTGGGGCGGGCCATGGTGGCTCATGCCTGTAATCTCAGCACTTTGGGTGTCTGAGGCAAGCAGATAACCTGAGGTCAGCACTTCGAGACCAGCTTGGCTAACATCATAAAACTCTGTCTAATAAAATACCAAAAATCGAAAAATTAGCTAGGCGTGGTAATGCACAGGTAATCCCAGCTACTCAGGAGGCTGAGGCACAAGAATCACTTGAATCTGGAGGCAGAAGTTGCAGTGAGCTGAGATTGCACCACTGCACTACAGCCTGGGCCACAGAGTAGTAGGATTCTGTCTCAAAAAAA
>NW_016107350.1:6791141-6800085 GCF_001604975.1 Cebus imitator | reverse complement strand
AAAAAAAAAAAAAAAAAAAAAAAAAGCTGTATTTGACTTGGAATTCTTTCCCAACATAGGAACTCCAAACATAATCTTTCAAAATGTTGCCTGTGGATAGCTCTACAAAAATGGTGATTGTTTTGTTTTGTTAAGTGGTTGTTTCGTGCTAGAAATTTGGGCCTGAGAACTTTTCCCACTTTTCCTCGTTTCTACGTAACACTAAACTGAATATCATGTTAGTTTTCGAGAATTGTCATTAGCCCTTGTGAGATTGATTTAAACTGCATTTGAAAGGATAATTTTAAGGTATCTGTAGGCTGATATTACTTAGCATCGCATAAAAGAAAAAGATGGTTTGGTTATTTTTAGGAAGCAGCCTTGCTCCAAGAGAGTGGGCACAGGCCAGGCCTTGCAAGGCAGGACCACCAGTGGTTGGTAGATGACTCATCAAAAATAGGTAAAGGGGAAACAGCCGAGTGTCTTCCACACCAGGACACTGTGAACTAGTTCTGCGTGAGCGAAGCTGATGAAAGCTGACTTTTGTGACAGTTATGATTCTATCTGAGATGTCTTAAGTGAGCCGTTCCATCCTGACTCATTCCTTACAGAGTTGACATATTATTCTGAAAATATTTTCCAAATATAATTGAAAACATTAAAAAACATTCTATTCTTTAATAAATATTTGGATGTCATTTTACACATTTTTATTTGTACTTTTTTCTTTTTTTTTTGTCTTGAGATGAAGTCTTGCTCTGTCACTCAGGCTGGAGTGCAGTGAACGCGATCTTGGCTTACTGCAACCTCCGCCTCCCGGGTTCAAGCGATTCTCCTGCCTCAGCCTCCTGAGTAAGTGGGACTATAGGTGTGCACCACCATGCCTGGCTAATTTTTGTATTTTTAGTAGAGACGGCGTTTCACCATGTTGGCCAGGATGGTCTCGAACTCCTGATCTCATGATCCCACCTCTGCCTCCCAACGTGCTGGGATTTCAGGTGTGAGCCACTGCACCTGGCCCTTTATTTTGCTTTTTAAAATTGTTTTTTATTTCTAATTTTCAGCAAACTTCACGTATTGAAATGATGTATGAACACATCCAATCATAGTAACAACAGCTGGTTGTCAATTTAATCTTTAGGAAGTAAGATGATATGTTTTTATGATAGTTATTAGCAGCTATGTAGAATTCTGTTGATAATACAACTTTTTAAAAATATTGTATTGCATTTTATTTAGCGCCAGAAGCATTCATAAAACTGTTTTTCCCCCTAGAAAGAGAACGCATTTTATGTATATTCATTTTACTGACTAGGAAGTTTGAGCTCTAGAGTGGGAGGTAACCACTGAGTCTCACAGCACTTTGTTGATGGTGGAGACCAGCCCCCAGCACTCTTACCATTTTTAGCAAACTTCATACTGAATGCTAGGTGGCTTGTTTTTGACAGGAGCCAAACAAAGAAAATATTGTATAATTTATTTATTTTTTTCTTATATGGCATTTTGCTATCTACTCTACCACCTTTATTTTCTCAAACTGAAAGTCTGAATTTTAATTCAGTACGCTGTGCTAATGGAGTGGTTTAAGGTAAGAAAAAAATGTAAGTGGGTATTAGGAAAGTTCTGGATGCGTTTGGTCATGTCAACAGCCAATTCATGGTATAGTTTGTAAGAACTTGGTTGTTTAGTGAAATTATTTGCTATTAAGTGTGTCCAGAGGGGATTTGGGCCCAGGGTATCCTGTGGATTCTGTGTACAAAATAAACAGAGCAGATGATTTGAATGGATAAGGAATATCTCCTGTGTTCCCGACAGGCTTTCTGGAGAAAAGGACACAAGCAATTGGAAAACTTGGTAGAGGAGATTGTCTCTGTTACAGAGCGTCTTCACCGCAACATCAGATTTCAAATTATTTCTCACCTTTACTCTCTCAAAGAAATTTTCATATTAAATTTAAACTCTCAATAGTAAGAACCAATTTACTGGCTTTTTTTTTTTTTTTAGGTTTGCTAATATGACAATACATAGGATCACATTTTTTTCTCCTTTAACGTCGAATATTAATCTCATAAATAGGATTTTCTTCTGTAAAATAAGTAATACTTGTCAGCTCTAAGACTTAACAGAATTGTTCTGATTTGCTTTGGAGGGAGGATTAAAGCCTATTTTTTAGGCCATATTTTCCTTGCTTTTTTTTTTTTTTTTAACCAGGCCCTCTGAAGAAACTAAAATATAGTTGTTTCTGAGGACAAAATAATAATAATAACAATAATAATCACCTTACCTTGTCTAGCTGGCTAGACAGTTGCTCTTTTATGTGCTTTCCTAGGCATGAAGAAGTTACAGAAACTCGCCTTTAGCAATGTCATGAACGTTCATAAATGTATACTTTCATTGATTAGGGAACATGATTTGCTGCCAATAAACATGTCGGGACTGAGTGTGTGGTCTAGGCTAATATCAGTTACAGGAAGTGAGACTCAGGAGGCGGAAGGTATGTATTTTACGGATGCAAACGCTTTCTGAGTTTCCTGCCGGGTGTAGGCAAAAAAGGGTCAGACTAGTATGATCAGGAACCCTCTCCAACCTTTCCAGGCCTCCCTCTGATTGTCTTGCTTTCCACCCAGGTTGCTCTGATCAACTCACAGTGCTAGAATAGCACGTTCTCTTCTCTCTTCACCATAAAGCAGAACTTTAACACATTTCTTCCAGAATATCTCTTTATAGCCAAGTGGGATTAATTAGATAGAGGCTTGGTTTTATAAGGTGGAAGGGGATAAAATTAGTCACAAGATAGTTGTGGGGGATTTTAAAGATGTAAGTTAGTATCTTTATTAAGCCACTTGACATTTTTTTTTTTTGAGATGGAGTTTTGCTGTTGTTACCCAGACTGGAGTGCAATGGCACGATCACGGCTCACCGCACCCTCCGCCTCCTGGGTTCAAGCAATTCTCCTGCCTCAGCCTCCCAAGTAGCTGGGACTACAGGCACACACCACCATGCCCATCTAATTTTTGTATTTTTAGTAGAGATGGGGTTTCACCTTGTTGACCAGGATGGTCTCGATCTCTTGACCTCGTGATCCACCGCCTCAGCCTCCCAAAGTGCTGGGATTATAGGCGTGAGCCACCACACCTGGCCTGACATATTATAAAAACGATATTCATCTGTGGGAAGTGGCAAAACAAAATGACATTTGACAACGTTAGCTTCTCTTGTAAACATGATATGTTTAGCTTACTAGCCAACATAAGGTGTAGACCAGGTTTTTACCCTTTACATGTGAAATTTGAGGCGATAAATGAGTTTTAACTAAAGAATTGGGATTCCTTTTCCATCTTGGTGATCAAAACAGTTTTCTCTTGTTTCCTTGGACCAAGTGATGAAGAAGTTGCTGAGGGCACAGCAGAAGCTAGAATTATATTTCTTCTCTTTTTCTGATCACCCCAGTACTAGTTCTAATTGGGAAGAATGGATTTAACTAATCTTTGGTTTGTATCTCTGTATGGAAACTGATTTCTTGATAGAATGGACTGTTAATATATTTTAAAAGACTCATAACCTCTTAAAATCTAATTTTTTGAAACAGAGTCTCACTCTGTCGCCAGGCTGGAGTGCAGTGGTGTGATCTCGGGTCACTGCAGCCTCTGCCTCCGGGTTGAAGCAATTCTCCTGCCTTAGCCTCCCGAGTAGCTGGAACTACAGGAGCGTGCTACCACACCCGGCTAATTTTTGTATTTTTAGTAGAGACGGGGTTTCACCATGTTGGCCAGGCTGGTCTCTCAACCCCCTGACCTTGTGATCTGCCTGCCTCGGACGTCCAAAGTGCTGGGATTACAGTCATGAGCATCCACACCCAGCCTTAGAATCTTAAGTACATAAATTATTCAGATTTTATTTTATTCAGAAGTAGAGATTTTACAGTATGGTAACAACAGATAACTGTAAAAACTTCTTTTCCTCAGTCATAACTTTGCAAAGATTAAACAAAACAAAACTTCTTTTTCAGATGGAGCCAGCAGGGGCGTGCACAGAACACATATACCAAACATCTGTTTGATAACATTTTTAAAAAGATGTTAAGTGTTCTTTTTATTGTGGTGCTTCAGATGCCTGATTCTAGAACTTGTGTGCATGGAACCTGTATTCTACTATTCTGTTGGAGTTTACAGGCAAAGATAATGATGGGGGAAGGAATTAACATTTTTGCAGGCCTTGGAATGTAAAATGTACTCACATGACCTCACATTAAATTCCCATGAAATCGACATTTTTTTGTAAATTTAATTTTAAAGGAAACGGAAGGACAATGAGATTAAATAACTTGCTCAAGGATTCTGGGTGAGTGTGCTGTGGAGGTGGGACTTATATCAAAGTCTCCTTGAAATAATTCTTGCCCGATATTTAATTAAACTCAGTGAAATTCCTCTCTTTGCTGCTGTTTAGGGTTAATTTTATTCTATGCCAATATTAAGCCATAAGCCTTTCATTTTGGCCTTTGTGGCACAGAATTTTCTTTAAAGGACAGCTTTTTTGTTCGGTTGGTTTTGGTTTTTTTGAGACAGAATTTTACTCTGCTGCCCAGGCCAGAGTGCAGTGGCACGATCTCATCTCACTGCAAACTCCACCTCCTGGGCTCAAGCCTCCCAAATAGCTGGGATTATAGAGTGCATGCCACCACGCCTGGCTAATTTTTATTTTTTGTAGAGGTAGGGTTTTGCCAGGTTGGCCAGGTTGGTCTTGAACTCCTGACCTCAAGTGATCCACCCACCTTGGCCTCCCAAAGTGCTGGAATTACAGGTGTGAGCCACCATACCCAGCTTTTAAAGCACAGTTTTAAAGAACAGCTCCAGAATTTGCTTTTTTCTGAGATGTCATAGGAGAGGTCAGTTTTAATGTTTGGTTAACACATAAACACATAGAGCTGAGGTCAGTGTGTTCAGCATTGGTCTGCATTTTCTTGCTGTGCCACTCAGGTTCTAGTGAATGTCCTAATTGTGGAGAAACGTCAAGTCAGTCTCAGCCCTTTCAGTAGGCTTTGGTTTGGGTTTAAATGCCTTTCAGAGTGGATTACCTGTTGCTGTATTTTTTTTTAAACTGCTGAATTTTCATCTTAGAAGTTCCAACTTCTAACTTTCTACACCAAATGATTTCTTTCAAAATTAGAAGCAACATAAATGAATGAAATCTACTGGGCATGGTGGCTCATGCCTGTAATCCCAGCACTTTGGGAGGCCGAGGTGGGCAGATCATCTGAGGTCAGGAGTTCAAGACCACCCTGGCCAATATGGTGAAACCTTATCTGTACTAAAAATAGAAAAATTAGCTAGGCAAGGTGGCAGGCACCTGTAATCCCAGCTACTCGGGAAGCTGAGACAGGAGAATTGATTGAACCCGGGAGACAGAGGTTGCAGTGAGCCAGCATTGCACTGCTGCACTCCAGCCTGGCTAACAGACTGAGACTCCATCTCAAAAAAAAAAAAAAAGAAATGAATGAAATCCTTAAAGTGTGTGCTCATTGCTTTCTCTTGGTAAATAGCATCTCTGGCAAATAGGAAGATGAAACGTTGAGAGTTGAGAGGCAGAGGATACTCAAAAAACTGAATTTCTTCCTTATTCCCACAACACCTGAGTTCTAAGCTACCTACCCCAGGTGGCATCACCCTTGTAACTCAGGTGTGGTAACATCCCTGGGCTGAGAGCTTTGCCCAGTTGCCGGCTTCTTAGTGCAGTTCCTTCTGCTCACTCTGTGGTCCCTTCCTGCCTTACGGAATTGTGCCGACCTTGGCCTTTGCTTGTGGCACAGCTCCGTGAGCTCAGTCAGCAGAAGTTCCTTATGGGTAAAAGGAGAATGTGAGTGGCATAGTACCCCACGGTGTTTTTGAGATTACATATTTCATGTAGTATATTAAGGAGCAGGATTGTGTAGATACCTCAGAAACAGTGCATAGATGTTGTGGGCAAGGTCTTCACCCATATGGTCTTGGGAAATAATGAGACAACCCTGCTTTTCCAGGGTTCTGGTGGGTTCTATGAGCCCCCTCTGATACCTCAGTCCCAGCAGAGGTAAATTAGCAAAAAGCCAGGGGCGTTTGTTAACTTTGTTTGAAAAACAAACCGGATTGAGACAGATATACTTACTTATAACTTGATTATGTGTGTTCATTTTTGACCCAGAAACAAATCGCAGCTGGGCTTAAGACAAAGAATAGAATGTGGGCTTAACTGTGTGTCAGAAAGTCAGTTTTAGTAACTCAGATTTTAGGTTTGTAACCCAACATGACTTTAAAGCTCTGGGATTGCTGTATAGAATTTCATGCTGTGGGTGTCAGAAAGCAGCACCCCGTGTTAGACTTACAGTACCCGCTACGTTTGCACTTTATCTTAGCGGCTGTAATTTCCAAGTTGGTGTATGGGTTTCTATTACTGGATTGAGAGAAGACCCTAAAGGCAGACCTGTCAGGTTTCCTGTTTCTTATTTAGTTCAACCTAAGGGACCCAAATATATCATGAAATACCAGAGCTGAGATTATATTTGGTATAGGCCATTTGTGCATACTGACTGGTTAAGAATTCAATGGAAGACTTATAAACTACAATTTAAAATATTGATCCAGTTTATTTCTTTATATTTTAATTTACTGCTATGTGATCGCATGTAGGATGAAAGTGTATTTAATTGTATTTTTTTGCCGTATATATTTGTTTCTACTTTTGAGGGAGAAATAATCAAAAGTTAAATCCAATAAAGACTGTCTGAGGCAGGTTATGACCAAATGCCACTCCCTTTAATTTTTTTTTTTTTTGAGACGAAGTTTCGCTCTTGTTACCCAGGCTGGTGTGCAATGGCGGGATCTCAGCTCACTGCAACACCCGCCTCCCGGGTTCAAGCAATTCTCATGCCTCAGCCTCCTGAGTAGCTGGGACTACAGGCTGTACCATGATGCCCAGATAATTTTTGTATTTTTAGTAGAGACAGCGTTTCACAATGTTGACAAGAATGGTCTCGAACACTTGACCTAGTGATCCACCCGCCTTGGCCTCCCAAAGTGCTGGGATTATAGGTGTGAGCCACCCCACCCCTTTTCTAAAAAACGGACATGTAAGAGAATCTTAGGTAACATAAAGACCTTCCTTGAGAATATAAATAGTATTTTAGTCAAATTTCAAGTTTCTTGCTTTTCTCTCTCCCAACTACTGAAGTCATTCCAGATAGGAAATTAGCATATAGAGTGGTGAGACAAATTTTGACTGAAGAATCATTTTCTTCCACCCCAAACCCAACTTTTAATAAGACACATGTAGGCTATTTCATTGTCATGAATCTTGATTCCAAGGAGGTAATAAACAGCAAATCTTTCTCTTCGAAATGAAGGATGTATGTATTTGCAAAGCTGGCGAAGGAGTGCTTACAGCTCTGCCAGTGGGCCTGACCAGAGCAAAACCAGGTGGTCCCCCTGCTCTTTCTAACCTCCCTTGGGGTCCCGGGCGAGGCTAACGCCCTCTCCTGGGCTTTTCTCCTTTGTTTGACTGGTGCGTCTAGTATAATGTGATTTTTGCCATACTTCATCCAGGAAAAGCATCCGATTGTCTTTACAAAAGCAACATTTCAGTGGGTTCTTACTGATGTATGGTGACAGAAAAATGGACTTGAAGGAAAACAAAAAACAAAACAAAACAAAAACAAACCAAGAGCCTGTTTAGCTCTGGCCGTGGTTCTGGGTGAAATTTATTATTTATAAATTTATAATTTATTATTTATCTGGTTTAATGCTTGATTCCCAGAGGAGAGAAATTCAAGATTCAAATCCAATCAGAGTTTCTTGTGCCATAACAAAAGCAGCAGCCTCAAGACAGTTGTTAATAACCATTGAATGTGCATGTGTAGTTTGAATTCTAATCAGGAAATTGATCATGAAGAACAATTTCATATTACTATGGAACTATTTTTTTTTAACCTGAAAGTACCTTGAAAAGCAATGAATTTATGTCAGACACAACCAGCAGGAGACACTGGCTTTTCCATAACAGCCCCTGCTTGGTAAGGAGATAGACCGAATCCTGCTTGCCTTACATGTTTGAAGATGTGTTTGCTGATACAAAACACACACATACGTAGCAGAGTGAGTTTGCAGTTTCAGATCATTTTCTTGAATTCTGTGATTTGTGCTTCATTACGGCTGTGCAGTTTCTCCAGAAAGCATTTTAAAATGGCAACGCCTTTCTCTAGCTCTAGCCTGGGTCTGAGATGGCTGCCCCTGCCACGTTTCACACGCCTGTTCCACTCATGGTGTTTGCGTCAGATAGGGGACAGCAGATAAGAAGCAGATCGTGCTCCTCCTGTCCAGGGTTGACAAGCTTCGCCTCTAATCGCTGATTCTTTGATCTCAGCTCATTATTCCCTCCGCTGGCTATGATTAGAAGCTCTACAACTGAGCTCCTTCATTTCTTTTCTTGACTCACTGTTTTAAAAACTCATTTAGAATTATGGCAAAACCCACTTCACTGAGCTCCTTAATGTGTTTGATTCACTGATTAAAAAAAATTTTTTTTTTATATTTAACTGTGTAATTGCTGCATAATATAATCATTTAAGTAGCCGGGCATGGTGGGTGCTCGGGAGGCCGAGGGGGGAGGACCCCCTGAGCCCAGGAGGTGGAGGCTGCAGTGAGCGGAGATCTCGCCACTGCACTCCAGCCTGGGCAGCACAGCGAGACCCTGTCTCAAAAATAAACACATGAATAAAAGGGCAGCACTGCGTGGTCCCCGCACTTGCCGAGTAACCCCCGTTTTGTTCTGTTTTGTGTTTGCTTCCAGAAGTCCAAGATGGGCGGCAAGCTCAGCAAGAAGAAGAAGGGCTACAATGTGAACGACGAGAAGGCCAAGGACAAAGACAAGAAGGCTGAGGGCGCGGCGGCGGAGGAGGAGGGGGCCCCGAAGGAGAGCGAGCCCCAGGCGGAGCCCG
>NW_016107350.1:6782673-6790364 GCF_001604975.1 Cebus imitator | reverse complement strand
CTCTCTCTCTCCTCCCCTCCCCTCCCCCTCTCCTCTCTCTCCTCTCCCCCTCTCCTCTCTCCTCTCTCTCCTCTCTCCTATACTAACTTGTTTCAAATTGGAAGTAACGATATGTATTGCCCAAGGAAAAATAAAGGATGTCCCATCAAGGGAGGGAGGGGGTGGGAGAATCCAAATAGTATTTTTGTGGGGAAATATCTAATATACCTTCAGTCAACTTTACCAAGAAGTCCTGGATTTCCAAGATCCGCGTCTGAAAGTGCAGTACATCGTTTCTGCCTGAAACTGCCGCCACCATGCACTCCTCCACCGCCGAGAGTTGAATGAAAAGCTTTCCTTCTGCAATGGGAGTTGGGAGTGATGCGTTTGATTCTGCCCACGTGGCCTGTGCCAAGGCAATCAGATCTTTATGAGAGCAGTATTTTCTGTGTTTTCTTTTTAATTTACAGCCTTTCTTATTTTGATATTTTTTTAATGTTGTGGATGAATGCCAGCTTTCAGACAGAGCCCACTTAGCTTGTCCACATGGATCTCAATGCCAGTCCTCCATTCTTCCTCTCCAGATATTTTTGGGAGTGACAAACATTCTCTCATCCTACTTAGCCTACCTAGATTTCTCATGACGAGTTAATGCATGTCCGTGGTTGGGTGCACCTGTAGTTCTGTTTATTGGTCAGTGGAAAAAAAAAAAAAAAAAAAAAAAAAAGTCTGCGTTCATTGCAGTTCCAGTTTCTCTTCCATTCTGTGTCACAGACACCAACACACCACTCATTGGAAAATGGAAAAAAAAATAAAATAAAAAAACAAAAAAATGTACAATGGATGCATTGAAATTATATGTAATTGTATAAATGGTGCAACAGTAATAAAGTTAAACAATTAAAAAGAAGTGACAAAGACTTGGGTTTTTTGTTTATTTCCCCAGTCCCCCTCAATCACTGCTTTATTTGGGAACAGCGCACTATATTGGGCATTTTTCAGAATATATTTGGATAGAAGTAAAAAACAGGCCGGGCAGGGTGGATCACGCCTGTCATCGGCACTTTTGGGAGGCCGAGGTGGGCGGATGGCTTGAGCCCAAGAGTTGAGGGCCAGCCTGAGTAACGTAGTGGGACCCCACCTCTATTTTTAGAAAAAGTTGTGAACATTGTTTGTTAAAATAAGTAGCTAGGCCAATGTAAACTATCTCCGAGGAAGTTAAATTGAAAACATACTGTGTCTATGCATATGCACCCTATAAAAATGTGGGTGTAATTAAGAAGAACAAAGATTTTGAATAAAACACATTGAAAGAAAATAAATAGATTTGATCTTGAAGGCTGGGAAAAAATGAAAGGATCTTATAGAAACCTGTGTTTGTAAATTGTGGCACCACTGATGGTTGTTCTGTTCTCTCCCATCCCCCACTTTTATTACCATATTCACGGTAGAGCCAGGAAAGGCCACCTAAGAATTGTACTATGAGACAGGAATGATTGGAAGCCAGCATGGAACCGGCCTTGATGGTGACCGGGTTTCCATCCTGATTTTGCCACTGGTGACTTGGATGGCTTTTAAGTCATTTCCAACCTTTCCAGACCTTCCTTGATTTACCTACAAAAGGGTGTAGCCTTTATCACCTCTGAGGTAAGGTCCCTTTGACTACCGAACCATTGAAAGGCTTGGGGATATACCGGGTGACAATATCAGTCATGATGTGCAGGTATGCACCAACTGATGTCGTGTCTCTCCCATCTCTTGATTTTCCAAAGCTCACAGAATAGTGAATCATACTTTAGAAAATTGCAGCATAGGAAATACCCTGTGGAATTTGTGAAGGCCAGTGTAATGGAATTGATTCTCAAAGGGACATTAATGATACAATGGATTCAGATGAACCTGGTTCCATTCTTATGGGTTGCATTACACATGGCTGAATAAAAAAGGAAAAAAAATTTTGGGAGTAGCCTGTAATCTGTCTCTCACCTCACTGGAAAAGAAAAAGTGATGAAACTGACTATTATGTAAATATACCCATTGGGTTCAATTGGTATATGATCACTTTTTGAGTTCTTGTTTCTGTAGTGAGATAAATTTGAATTCTTAATGCTTGAAAGCACAGCATACAAGAATCTGTAAACACAGTAACCACCACGCAACTGTTTTACATAAGAAAAAAAGAAGGGAATGTCCAGGTTATTACCCATGTGTCCTCAAATACACAGAATAGCTTGGGGACCAAGTGATGGTGGTGGGGTGGTTACAGATTCAGTGAACCATGGAAGACATTTATATAGCTACTGATTAAATGCCACACATTTTTTCGCAGGAAAATGTGCTTGGTGGAAGTAATATTTTATATATTCTGTCCCCACTTCCCCTTCTTCTAATAAAAAAAAAAATGCTAAGGTTTTTGGTGACTAGAACAATCAAATCAGCCTCCCAGATTAGCATTTATTACTATAAATTGCCATTTTTGAATAAATAAAAGACATTTTTCTGAGTTTATTTAGTCGTTGAGTAGAATAGGAGAATTAAAATCTGAGCTATATATATATAGATTTATTTTCTTTTATCTAACTCTATTAGATGTTGAAGCAATTGAAAAATGTTAGAAATGTAGTCACCAAAATGTTTAAATCCGAATTTTAACCTAGCCATCGTTCATAACATTTAATTTTACCATACTGAAGAAAAAACCTTGGGGTGTAGTTTGAAGTTGTATGCAGCAGAAAATGTAGTACACGTGGGAGTAATTGTCTCAGCCAGGAAGGGAACAGCGTTGGGCACCATGTTAATTTTGGATTAACCTAGATTGTTCTCTCCTCATGAATGATTTAAAATGATGAGAAGGGACTGCACAGGCTGTGCTCAACAGGCAAGTCCAAACCATCGGGGAACGCACTGCCTATTGGCTTCACTAACTCAGGGATGTCCCTCTCTGTGAAGAATGAAGGGTTCCAGGGTCTAACGTTCATTTACCGGGCACCTTTGTGCAGCAAGGAGGAAACCAGGAGGAATCCAGAGGAATGTGTACAGGGACGCCAGGCTTGTCCCTCCAGTTTGAAGATCCTGTTCAGTCACTAGTGCTGCCTCTGAATGATGGGAATGGACTCCGATCCCCAAGAGCTGGCATGTGCCCTGCATCCCAGGGTGGCCCTTCCTGGCTTCAACCCTGAGAGAAGGCCATCTTCAGCCTGTTCCTAGCCATATGGAGGCAGAGGCGACACCGGCAGTCCAGGAACGTCATTCCCCATTCTTGGAGAATCTCCTTTCTCTCTAGAATCAAAGTGTAGGTCTATTGGACAGTAAGGACTTGGTTGTCAATTACTTGTGCCGACAAGATCTGGACGTACTTTAGCTGGGTAACTTTACCTAAGTTGGGTAAATTATTAGGTACCAGCATAGCCAAGGGTACTTACTGCGTTGCTAACAGGAAGTTTGTTTTCATAAAGCATCCTGGGACTTCAATTTTCGTTAAATGAAACATCCTGGTATAATGAAGCCCAGTTTCTTCATCAAAACATGCACAATTAGTGTCCATGATCAGAGCTAGCTGTAGGACACGGATCTTAAGTGGTTCTTTCATAGATAGAAGGCATATACACATCAACACATTTCAGTACAACTTACTTATAAAATTTCCTATTTTGATGTTTTCCAGTTTCTTGTCTCAAGATTAAAGGGATTACTCTTCATCCTTTTGATTTCTATTCTGCTATTTGAGAAGGTAACGAGTTATTTTGAGCTTTGTTTTAGCTAATCTGCAGAATAGTGAAAACTGGATGCTCAGGAGGTAATCTTAAAAATGTACCAAATGGCAGTACCGCTAGTAGTTGTGAGATTAATCAGGTGAGCTTTTACACTCATGCTTACAAAACGAGGCACAATTTGCTTGATTTTTAACTGACACTGAGTGTTTTACTAAGTAGTTAATATTTTAAATATTTAGCCTAGAGAGTGCTATTTGGTCGCAGTGTCACATATTTTCTCAACACTGTCTCCTAAGAGAAGAATTAAAAGGCCAATGTAGGGAGTTTCTCATGAAGCTATGTCATTGATTTTTTATAAATGCGATCTCTTACCATGATCCTATATGCTTTCCACTGCTTTTTTTTTTTTTTAACTGTTGTTGTTTGTTTGCTTGTTTTTAAACTTTTTTTTAGAGAGTCTCACTGTCACTCAGGCTAGAGTGAAGTGGTGCCATTAGAATTCACTGCAGCCTCCAGCTCCTCAAGAGATCATTCTGCCTTAGTCTTCTGAGTAGCTAGGACTGCAAGCAAGCACTACCAGGCCCAGCTAAAATGATTTTTTTGGTAGAGACTGGGGTCTCACTATGTTGTCCAGGTTGGTCTCAACTCCTGGACTCAAGTGATCCTTCCCAAAGTGTTGTAATTACAGGCCTGAGCCACCATGCCCAGCCTCAACCTTTTTAAGGACACAATTTATTAGTAGTGTATAAAATCTCAACGTCCAGGGAGCCACTGATCTGGCACATTTCTCCAACTTTACCTCAGTCTTCATTTTATTAAAAGCATTATTCATTTTGAAGCTGTATGCTTCCATTCACATACATATTTAAGGGAATTCCTGAGGGAAATAACTTTGAAAAAGAACCATGATCATAAAAAAAAAAAAAAAATTACTCTGCAACTGCACACAGTGAAATAAACCAAGTAAAAATCTCATATCTCCTTATCTCCTTCTATTTTGAAATTATTTATTTATTTATTTTTGAGACAGAGTTTCTCTCTTGTTGTCCAGGTTGGAATGCAATGGCACCATCCTGGCTCACTGCAGCCTCTGCCTCCTGGGTTCAAGCGATTCTCCTGCCTTAGCCTCCTGAGTAGCTGGGATTTCAGGCATGTACCTCCATGCCCAGCTACCTTTGTATTTTTTTTTTTCTTTTGAGACGGAGTTTCTCTCTTGTTACCCAGGCTGGAGTGCAATGGCGCAATCTCGGCTCACTGAAACCTCCGCCTCCTGGGTTCAGGCAGTTCTCCTGCCTCAGCCTCCTGAGTAGCTGGGATTACAGGCACGCACCACCATGCCCAGCTGATTTTTTGTACTTTTAGTAGAGACGGGGTTTCACCATGTTGACCAGGATGGTCTCGATCTCTTGACCTCGTGATCCACCCTCCTTAGCCTCCCAAAGTGCTGGATTACAGGCGTGAGCCATCGCGCCTGGCTACTTTTGTATTTTTAATAGATACAGGGTTTCTCCGTGTTGGTCAGGCTGGTCTCGAATTCCCGACCTCAGGTGATTCTTCTGCCTTGGACTCCCAAAGTGTTAGGTTTATAGGCATGAGTTATCGTGCCCGACGCCACCGCACCTGATCTCTCTTTTTATTTTTAATTTTTAATTTGTATTTATTTATTTAAGATGGAGTCTCACACTTTCACCCAGGTTGGAGTGCAGTGGTACGATCTGGGCTCACTGCAACCTCCTCCCAGGCTCAAGTGATCCTCCAACCTCAGCCTCCCAAGTAACTGGGACTACAGGTGCACACCAATACTCCCAATTAATTTTGTGTATAATGTTTTTGGTAGTAGAGACAGGGTTTTGCTATGTTGCTCAGGCAGGTCTCAAACTTCTAAGCTCAGGCAGTCTTCCAAAGGTGGCCTCCTAAAGTGCTGGGATTATAGGTGTGAGTCACCACGCCCGGCCCTATCTCTTTATCCTATGTGCTTGACTTCCATTTTTTCCTAAGGTCCATATGTCACATTTATTCTTCATTTTGTTGTCTTTGAAGGTAGTTTTATATTTTCCCTGAGTTTCCCTCTGGGTCCAGGAAAATTTGGCATTAATATCATTCATTTATAATTTAATGGCTTTGCATAATGTACCCATTCCTTTTATTGCAGCTCCTTTAGGTCAATGTGTTAAAATGTTAAATGAAAAAATGAGGGGTTAGCAAGCACTTATTTAGAATCACATAGAGAACACATGTACTTGCTTTCTTTAGTTTTCATTTTTATTGCTTATATAGTCCAGGATTTAAGAGACTAAGAGAGTCACAATAAAAACCTTATCTTGGGGATATCTCATCTTAAATATAATTTTTACATATATTTCATGAATTCTGAATCAGAGTTTCAGATAATAAAAAACAGAACACTGGTAGTCTACATGCTTCCCTGAATCCCTGGGTAGAGAAACTTATACTAAAGCTTAAAAATAAATATAGTTTGGGTCAGGTGCAGTGGCTTATGACTGTAATCCCAGGACTTTGGGAGGCCGAGGTGGGCAGATCACTTGAGGCCAGGAGTTTGAGACCAGCCTGGCCAATATGGTGAAACCCCATCTCTTTTAAAAGTACAAAAATTAGCTGGGCCTGGTGGCACACGCCTGTAACTCCAGCTACACAGGAGGCTGAGGAAGGAGGTTCTTGGGGTGGAGGCTCCAGTGAACTGACATTGTGCCACTGCACTCCAGACTGGGCAACAGAACGAGATTGTCTAAAAAACAAGACAAAACAATATATATATATACACACACACTAATTTAGAGAGCGCTTTATATATATGTGTATAGTTTGTAAAACTATACATACATATACTATATGTATAAAAGGATACATATATATTTTGATAAAAAAAAAAAGATCTTAGAGACTGAGTTCCAAACACTAGAGGCTCTCAGTTGGTGATCTCCCTGTCTTTTTAGCTATGAATTTACTCAAGTAGAAAATAAGTTTGAATAGGCAACAAAGATTCTTGCCTTGTAATTGCGTGAGTTAATCTTTAACGTTGATTTGTCGTATTTAAAAGCAACACACCTAAAAGTCAGGCACATCACATAATTACTCAAAGAAAAACAGGCCCCTGTTTTACCTTGAGGAAGTTCTGTTGACTTGTCACAGCTTTTGTGAACAAAAAAGAGTGGGGAAGAAAAATGAAAAAAGAAATTCCCCCAGTTCTCTCTCTCAAAAAAAAGCAATCCTCAAAGACTGCATTTCAGTACTGCACCAACAGAAACAAACCAGTTTTGAGTTTCATCGTAAAAAGAGATGATACATGTAATTCCAAGAGCCTTTTACACAGGCTGGGAGATCTGATTTGACAGTTGAACCCCCTTAAAAGAAATGACTGCAAGGTCCTACAACAGCAGTGAAAAATTTCCATCCCACTCTGCCTCAGCACAGACGGCTAAGAATAGAGGAACTCTCAGCCGGAACCGCCCACTGCCAAGCGCACCCTCGTCTGCCTAGTATGCAAATTCCCCAGAGGGTGGGGTTTTTCTTTTCTTTCTTTTTCTTTCTTTTTTTTTTTTTTTTTTTAATTTTAAGAGCTGAGAATGATAGAAACTATATTTTGCTTGCTGTCTATTCAGTTGCTTTCTCTTTCAGGAGCTGAAATTGTCTTGACATTCAGAGCAAAATCTACCTTCACAAAATAAAATACACACACACACACACACGCACACACACACATACACACAACACACACACTATAGTGGAACTGACAAAAAACAATTAAACAGAAGACAAATTTAATTAGAGTGCATCAGAAAGAGTTGCTTACATTTTGGATGCTAATTAGAACTTCATTATAACTTTTTTATCTTTTATTTCCTCCCTTTCTTACTCTGTTTCCTCTACATTCTGTCTTTCCCATCAAGCTCCCTACTTCCTCTTTTTTTGTTGTTGTTCAGGTACATCATTTCTATTGTGATAATGTCACTCTTTCCCTCCCTCCCTCCCTCCCTCCCT
>NW_016107350.1:6772826-6782648 GCF_001604975.1 Cebus imitator | reverse complement strand
CCTCCCTCCCTCCCTCCCTTCCTCCCTTCCCTCCTTCCTCCCTCCCTCCTTCTTCCCATTCTTTCTTCCTCCCTTCCTTTCTCTATTTTCTTCTATCCTTTCCTTCATCCCTTCCTGCCTTCCTTCCACTGACTGCACACAGAGGCAAATGTTACACTGGGCCAGAACTATACACATTAAATGTATCGTTCTTACATTTGTAAGCTGACTGTTTTTTCTGACTGCATAACCCTCATTCTCCATTTGTTCAGGAAGAATAAGTATAATTTACTAGGAACTGTACTTTACTCATCTTCCTTTTCCACTGCCCCTTGCCCCCCATTTATTTATAAGAATAATAAAGATTAAGAGAGACCATGTTCAGGATCAAGGTGATGTGAAACAGTCCGTGATGTACAGAGATTATTAAAAGAGAATCTCGAAGGTTCTATCACTAGCTCTGTTTCAGAAAACAAGGCATCAGTGCCTAAATGTCACACAAAGTAACTACATAAGAATTTTCTTGGATGTCTAAATGAAGAGATCCCAGCTCCTAAGCTGTGATCCTAATTCAGTAGTTTTTTGTTGTTGTTGTTTTTGTTTTTTAGAAGGGCGGTCTTGCTCTGTTGCCCAGGCTGTAGTGCAGTGGTGCAATCTTGGCTCACTACAACCTCCGTCTCCTGGGTTCAAGTGATTCTCCTGCCTCAGCCTCCCAAGTAGCTGGGACTACAGGCATGCGCCACCACACCTGGCTAATTTTTGTATTTTTAGTAGAGACAGAGTTTCACCATGTTGGCCAGGCTGGTCTCGAACTCCTGGCCTCAAGTGATCCACCTGCCTTGGCTTCCCAAAGTGCTGGATTACAGGCCCGAGACACTGCGTCCAGCCTGATTCAGTAGTTCTTTAAAAAGGTAGAGGGGTAGGGGTTAGGGCAAGAATGTCATGAAGCTCCTCTTTGGGAATCTACCGAGATAGTGTGACTCACAAGATCTGAACAAAGAAGGTGGGCTAGAATCAGGATTTAGCGGATCATTCTTTGATTTTAAGTCTACCTCATTAGAAAAAAAAAAAAATGGTAATAATAGCAACAGAGTTGCTGTGAAGATTTTCAATAAAACCTGGAAGTAACTGCTTGTCATACACACTCAGTGAACCGCAGCTGTTCCAATGGAGGTATCAGTTCCAAAAAAAAAAAACATTGGGGTCATAAGCTCTGGCCTGTCTACTTCAATTGGAAAGGAATATACAATGGGAAGGAATTTCTTAAGGTTTCCTTGGAAATACAGTCACAAAGACCACAGAATTGAGATCTAAATTTTCCTCCAGAAAACAACCCCTCTTTGTAGGAGAAAAAGAAAACACTCGAATGTATGGCAACCTTTTTAGGGAAAGAGGGGGAGGTCCAAATCCAAGATGGTTTTCCTGAGAATATTCAAATCAGATTGTGGAGATAACTAAGATATGAACCAAGGAAAAATAACAAGTTGCTTTTATGTATGGGAGGCCAGGTTGCTGGAATCCCGCCTTCGTAACTTACTTAGCTCTGTAACTGGGGGACAGATTTCTTCTCAGAGCCACGGTGTGTTTACTCAGGAACTGAAGAGGCCAGGCGCAGTGGCTTACATCTGTAATCCCAGCACTTTGGGAGGCCGAGGAGGGAGGAACACTTGAGGTCAGGCGTTCGAGATCAGCCTGGCCAACACAGTGAAAACCCGTCTCTACTAAAAATACAAAAATTAGCTGGGCAGGGTGGCGTCTCCCTGTAACCCCAGTACTCGGGAGGCTGAGGCAGAAGAATTGCTTGAACCTGGGAAGCGGAGGTTGCAGTGAGCGGAGATCGCACCACTGCACTCCGGCCTAGGTGACAGAGTGAAACTCTGTCTCAAAAAAAAAAAAAAAAAAAAGAACTGGAGAATATATCTGCCTTGGGGGCTGTGGAGAGAACAGAAGGCTGCATTTAGCACATAGCCTAATACACAAGCATTCGTTAGATGGATGCAAGACCATGACGTTCATTTCCTTCTGAAACAAGGGAGCAATCAAGAGTGAGGCAATCTCGTCTTTTCCCTCACCAATTTTTATGAGCAATTTCTCTTAAAGGAAAACTTTAATGTTATGGATTGCTCTGGTTTGGTCTTTATTCATTCTGTACGTATAAAACACTTCCCCATATGTCAGCTCTCCTAGTGTGTTCTGCATTGCTTCATTCATTGGTTCACCAAATATTTATTAAGCAGCTGCTATCTTCCAGGCACTATATTCCCACAAATGCTAGAAATAAGTTGAGCATAAAAACACAGCCGGCTGGACTCAGTGGCTCACGCCTGTAATCCCAGCACTTTGGGAGGCCAAAGGAGGAAAAGCCCGTAAGTCTAGGAGTTCAAGACCAGCCTAGGCAACACAGTGAGATCCCATCTCTATTTTAAAAGCTAAAAGCAAAGACAGAGCTCATGAAGGAGATGCAAATTAAAACCACAATGAGATATCACCTCACACCTGTCAGCATGGCTATTATTAGAGACACAAAATATAACAAATGCTAGTCAGAATGTGGAGAAAGGGAACCCTCGTACATTGCTTGTGGGAATGTAAATTAATACAGTTGAGGGAAGGCGTTCTCTTTCCGGGTCCACAAGGGGGAGTAGTTTTAAGGGTAAGAACTTCCCAGTGCCAAGGCCCCCTCCCATCTCTTTCCATCCGGGAGATTTAAAGGTTTATGTTTAAATTTCACAGCCCGGGAAGAAACTAAGAGTCAATCACTCCAGCAGAAGTTCTGAGGAACTCCTCGCATTGGCCAGGGGTCCTAGAGAAGGTGGGGGTTCCTCCCAATTAAAAGTCCCCTTCTTCCACACCCCTTCGGACTCCATGTTTGGATCCCCCTCCATGTACACTCCCTTCGTGGAAGCTGTCTTTCTCTCTCCTGGATTTCCCCTCTGGGGTCCCCTTCCACACTCTCTCGTGGAAGCCTGTCTTCCCCTCAGCTCCATCTCTCTCTATTCCCTTCCACTCAGCGTGGAAGCTGCTGTCCTCTCCTGGATTCCATCTTTCTGGATTCTCTCACTCTGCATGAGAATTAGCTGTTTCTTTCTCTCTCCTTCTCCTTTTTCTCTCCTCTTTAAATAAATCACTTTCTTTCTTTCTTTTTTTTTTTTTTGAGAAGGAGTTTCGCTCTCGTTACCCAGGCTGGAGTGCAATGGCGCGATCTCGGCTCACCGCAACCTCCGCCTCCTGGGTTCAGGCAATTCTCCTGCCTCAGCCTCCTGAGTAGCTGGGATTACAGGCGCGCGCCACCATGATCAGCTAATTTTTTGTAATAAATCACTTTCTACAAACACTTTTGAGTCCGGCATTTACTGCACACTGAGCAGTGGTCCCCTCTCTCACTCTTGAGAGGACAAGAGACCAAGAACCTGGAGAAATGTCCTCTCAAGAGAACTGAGAGCACCCTGAACCCCTGAACCCCAATACAACACAGTCATGCAAAACTGTGTGGAGGTTTCTCAAAAAACTAAAAATAAAATTACCATGTAATCCAGCAATCCCACTTCAAAATTTCAAAATCTGAAATCAACGTGTTGAAGAGATGTTTAATGCTCATGTTCATTGTAGCACTAATCACAATAGCCAAGATACGGAATTAACCCAAGTGTCCATCAGTGGATGAATGGGGCAGGCCAGGTGTGTTGGCTCACGCTTGTAATCCTAGCATTTTCAGAGGCCAAGGTGGGCAGATCACTTGAGCTCTGGAGTTTGAGATCAGCCTGGGCAACATGGCAAAACCCCCTCTCTACAAAGATACCAAAAAACTTAGCTGGGCTTGGTGGTGCCTGCCTGTAGTCTTAGCTACTTGGGGAGCTGAGGTAGGAAGATGACTTGAGCCCCAGAGGTGGAGGCTGCAGTGAGCTGAGACGGTGCCACTGGAGTGGAAAAAAAAAGTGAGACTTTATTTCAAAAAAAGAATAAAGAAAATGTGGCAAAAAATGATGGAAGTAGCCTTATAAAAGGAAGTTCTGTCATTTGTGAAGGTATGGATGGAATTGGAGAATCCTATGCTAAGTGAAATAAGCAAAACGCAGAAAGACAAACACCACATGTTCTCACTGATGTGTGAAATTTAAAACAATTGAACTCGGAAGCGAGTTCAATACTCTACTCAGAGTAGAGGCGGTGATCAGAGGGTAGCTGAGGGGGAACAGGGAGCTGATAGTCAGTGGATACGAAGCCTCACTTAGGCAGAAGGAATGAGTTTGATTTCTTTTTAGATCTATTGCATAGTGTGGTGACTATCCCTAACAACTGAGTACTGTACATTTCCATATAGTTAAAACAGTAAATCTCAAATGCTGTCATCACAAAAGAGGTCAAATATTGGAAGTGATGGATAAGTTGATTCACTCAGTTTAATAATTTCATATTAGATTAAAAAATCCTAACATTGCATTGTACTCAGTAAATATATATAAACTGTAATTCATCTGTTAAAAGTCCCTGGAGCTCACAACTCACTTCAACTATGGACTCCAAAGCATCACTAGCCTCTTGGCCTCTGCCCTCGAATGACCCCCAGGCATCTCAGAGGTAATACATCTGACATGAACTTCTGATTTCCCCCACACCTTGCTCCTTCACCCTTTCTGGGTTCATCTGAGGGTAACCTCATTCTCCAGATACTCACTCCGAGTCGTCAACTCCACTCATCTTTTCTTACACTCGATAGCCCATGTTTCAGGAAATGTCGTTGACTCTACGTGCCCCCCCATAATCAGGAGCCTACCAGTCTTGCCACCCTGGCCCAGGCCAAATGCATCTCTTATTTTTTATTTTTCTGAGATACAGTCTCACTCTGTCACCCAGGCTGCAGTGCAGTGGTGTGATCTCAGCTAACCACAAACTCTGCTTCCCGGGTTCAAGCGATTCTCCTGCCTCAGCCTCTTGAGTAGTTGGAATTACAGTCATGTGTCACCATGTCCAGCTAATTTTTTTGGATTTTTAAATAGAGATGGGGTTTCACCATGTTGGCCAGGCTAGTCTCGAACTCCTGACCTCAGGTGATCCACCTGCCTCAGCCTCCTAAACTGCTGGGATTACAGACATGAGCCACCAGAGTCTCTTATTCCAATTATTTGCAAGAGCCTTCTTACCACCTTCTCTGCTCCTACCCTTGCTACTAAAACTCAACTCTTCTTTAGAGCAGCCAGAAGAACCTTGCTAAAGTGTAAGTGGGATCACTCCCTCCTCAGCTCAAAACCTTCACTGATGTGCTGTGTATTGCTCCCAGGCAGAGCCACGGTTTCCTCTAGATTAGACCCGGCAGAAGGAACAGTGACTCACTGGGTCCTACACCCAGGACTGACTGCAAAATATGCTGGGCCTTGCTCCAACACTTTTAAGAATTTCAAGAGAAATTCTTGAAGAATTTCAGATCATTAGATCCAGCACAGGACTCTCAGTGTGGGGTGCTATGTGACTGTCCAGACCACACGCCTGTGAAGCTGGTCCTCCCTACAAAATTTCCACGGGGCCTCCTTCCCTTTCCTCCCTATGCTGTCTCTGACTCCATCTTCTTCCTTTCTCTCTGCTTAACCAGGCTGGCCAGGTGACCAGTCCTCCGAGAGGACCTCAGGCATCTTGCCACCTTAGAACCTTCGTTCTTGCTACTCCCTCTGCCTGGAGCTTTTCCAAGCTCCTCCTTCCCCTCATGACTTTGCCCCAATGTCACATTCTCATGAGGCCATTCCTGATCATCCTATTTTAAATTGCAACCCACTGCACACCCTTTCTCATATACTCACCTTGCTCTCTCCCCATTCCCTGATAATTTCCTTCATAGTGCTAGTCATCAAGATATGAGACCTTTGTCTTTTTTTCTTTAAAAAAATCTTTTTTAATAAGGATGGGGTTTCTCCATGTTAGTTAGGCGGGTCTCGAACTCCCAACCTCAGGTGATCTGCCCACCTCAGCCTCCCAAAGTGCTGGGATTACAGGCGTGAGCCACTGCACCCAGCCTGAGACCTTTTTCTTAAATAATTTGTTATTCTCTCCCCCTCCATAGGCTGCAAACTCCAGAGGACAGTGATTTTTGTCTTTTTCTTTCAATGCTACTTCCAGTGCCGAGGATGCAGTAGATTGCCAATACATCTTATTTGAAGGCATGAGGAGGTCAGTGGCAGAGAAGGTAATAATTAAACAAACAATCATCCAACAATATACAATTAAACCAGAATTATGTACTGAAAAGGAAGGTAACTGTATTAGTCTGTTTCCACACTGCTAATAAAGATATATCCAAATCTGGGTAATTTAAACAGGAAAAAGATTTTATAGAATTATAGTTCCACATGGCTGGGGAGGCCTCACTATCACAGCAGAAGGCAAGGAACAGCAAGTCATGTCTTCCATGGAGGGCAGCAAGTACAGAGAGACCTTGTGCAGGAAAACTCCTGTTTTTACAACCATCAGATCTCATGAGACTTATTCACTATCAGAAGAACCAAATCATGGGAAAGACTGGCCCCCAGGGATTCAATTACCGCCCCCGCCAGGTTCCTCCCATGACATGTGGCAACTGTGGGAGTTATAATTCAAGACGAGATTTGGGTGGGGAAACAACCAACCCATATCAGTAACCTAGTTCCACAAAAGACATGACCTCAACCAGGAACTGGCTGGGGAGGGGGCAAGGTGGTACAGGCCGAGGGAACAGAAGGATAAATGGCCTGTGTGCTGAGGAGACAAGCAGCACTAGGAGCTGAGAGAGGCCACAGTAGCTGGAAGGCACAGAGAAGAAGCCAAGCTGGAAAAGATGAGTGTGGGCACCTGGCTGGGGTTTAGGCCAGCAGACCTTGCAAGCCATGCTGTGGACACTTCCCTTCATCCTAGGGATGCTTAGAAGTCACAGTAGGGCTGCAGACAGAAGGGCCGTATAGGAGAAAAGAAAAGATTGTTCTAGGTTCAGTGCAGAGAATGTATAGGGGTTCAGGGTGGCCTCAGGGAGACTGGGGAGACAGTTATTGGCAGACTGCTAGGTGACAGTTGCTTGGATGACAGAAGGGGCAGAAAAGATGGAGAAAAACAAGCTGTTGAAGCTTTTATTTAGATGGTAAAAGCCACAGGATTGGCTCATGGCTATAATCCCAGCACTTTGGGAGGCTGAGGCAGGTGGATCAACTGAGGTCAGGAGTTCAAGACCAGCTTGGCCACCATGATGAAACCTCGACTTTACTAAAAATACAAAAATTAGCCAGGCATGGTGGCAGGCACCTGTAACTCCAGCTACTTGGGAGGCTGAGGCATGAGAATTTCTTGAACCCGGAGGCAGAGGTTGCACTGAGCTGAGAGTGAACCACTGCACTTCTGCCTGAGTGACAGAGTGAGAATCTGCCTCAGAAAAAAATGATCACAAAATTGGTAATTCAAGATTTATTTATTTTTTTAATTTTTATTTTTTTAAGACAAGGTTTGGCTCTGTTTTCCAGACTGGAGTGCAGTGATATGGTCTTGGCTCACTGCAACCTCGGCCTCCTGGGCTCAAGCCATTCTCCTACCTCATTCTCTAAAGTAGCTGGGACTACAGGCACACACCACCATGTCCGGCTCATTTTTGTATTACTAATAGAGATGGGGTTTCACCTTGTTGGCCAGGCTGGTCTTGAACTCCTGACCTCAGGTGATCTGCTTGCCTCGGCCTCCCAAAGTGCTAGGATTACAGGTGTGAGCCATTTCACCTGGCCCTAAGTCATTTTCTAACAAAGAGCAGCCTGTAAAAATCGAGCATCAGGCATAGATGCTGGCAGCTGTGGCAATCATGTTCAAGATGGTGGCTCCATCTTCCCTTCTCTTTGTCAGCCACGTGTACAGTAAGGAGCAAACAAGATGGCCCAGGCAAGAGGAAAGTTCATTTGCATAATAAGATTAGGGTGGGGCAATCAGGCTTTCCCATGAGCTATGTAAACATCACACCTGACCAAACCAATCTGTGAACCATAAATCAAACACAACCTCCTCAAGCCAGGCTGTAAAAACCCCTGTGCATCTGCCTCCAGCAGGCCTTTCCCTCTCGGAAGTCCCCTGCCTCTCACTAGAGAGAGAGATGCTTTCCTTTCTCCTTCTTTCGCCTATTAAATTTCTGCTCCTAAACTCCTCATGTGTGTGTCCATGTCCTCAATTTTCTTGGCATGAGACAACAAACCTTGGGTATTTACCCTAGATAATGTAGCCACTTCACAGATACACAAAGAGGGCATAGTCGGGGGACTCCTGGGTTGGGATTTTTTAAAATGCATGTGGCAGAAGCCTAAAGGAACAAGAGTTGGCAAGGGTTTTGTTGCTATGGTGTCCGCAGAATGGACAGAGAGAGGCGTGAAGAACAAAGCCTGATGGATGGGGAGAGAGTGAGGCAGTTCATGGACGTGGGGGAGTTGAGCACAGTCAGAGGCTGAACAAGCAAGCGGGGGAGGCAGAACAGGGCGTGTGAACTGACAACGCAGGAGTGGAGAAGTCTGGAACAGTTCCAATCCTATGGTGATTGAGGAAGAAAGGTGGCAGAGGTGGTGTGCTTCCAAGAAGAGGAGGTTGAGTTGCTGAGAGGCCAGGAGATGGGAGAAATTGTCTACGTGTAAGGCCGTGCCATCCAGGAGGCTGGTGGCCAAGACAGTAGGAAGCGAGGGAGCCCTCAGGGGCTCACAACAGTCGTATAAAAAAGAGTATGATCTGGCCCAAGGGCAGACGCCTCAAAGCCAATTTAGTGTAGTTGCTGCTGGATTTTTTCTTTTTTTTCCCAAGAAAGTGGAAGAACAAACATTTGGAAGTAGAAAGCAAGGAGACCACCAGCCTCATTTAAGAAGGCTGTTGCAGGCTGGGTGTGGTGGCTCACACCAGTAATCCCAGCACTTTGGGAGGCAGGTAAATCACGGGAGGTCAGGAGTTCGAGACCAGCCTGGCCAGCATGGCAAAACCCCATCTCCACTAAAAATATGAAAATTAGCTAGGCGTGGTGGCATTCATCTGTAGTCCCAGCTACTCGGGAGGCTGGGGCAAGAGAATCGCTTGAACCTGGGAGGCAGAGGGTGCAGTGAGATGAGATCGTGCCATTGCACTCCAGCCTGGGTGACAGAGTGAGACTCTGTAAAAAAAAAAAAAAAAAAAAGAGAGAGAGAGAGAGAAGCCTATTGCAAAGTGGTGTCCTCAGAGGCTTCAGTTAGGGCAAGGAGGTGGGAAGGATCCTCAGAAAAGGTTGATGGTAAAAAGGAGTTTGCACGTGATGAGGCGGCGGTCTTGTGGGGTGCTGTGGCAGCACTCAGGAGGTTTGGGGAGAATCCAGCTGAATCTGGGTTAAGGAACTGTATGATACCTTGTGGATTTGCTGGTGTTGGCAGCAAGTGTTTGTTCATGGTAGTTTACCCCTGGATGTTGGCTGATGGTGATGGGAGATAAGGGACATGGAGATCAGATTTCCACAGTCCCTCGGGGGATGGTGAGCTTTGGGCCTAGTGGCCAAAGGTCTCGCGTCATAAGACCTGGGGTGAGGTCCTTCTAAGCTTTTGTGTAGGAAGGTGAATTCCACCCCTGCCCAGCTCTGGGTCATAACTTCTTGGAGGTTGATGCTATCTTAATGAATGTAAAGGAGGAAGCCCTGAATTCTCTCTCTCTCTCTCTCTCTCTCTCTCTCTGTCTTTTTTTAGACAGAGTCTCACTATTGTCAGCCTGGGCTGGAGTGCAATGGCACGATCTGGGCTCACTGCAACCTCTGCTTCCTGGGTTCCAGCAATTCTCCTGCCTCAGCCTCCCGAGTAGCTGAGATTCCAGGGGCCTGCCATCATGCCTGTCTAATTTTTTTGTATTTTT
>NW_016107350.1:6769104-6771942 GCF_001604975.1 Cebus imitator | reverse complement strand
TTTTTTGAGCTAGGAGGGCTGGAAGGTAGATATATCGAATAGTGTCTTAAAATATTTACCTTCATTTAACAACTATATTTAAAGGGAACTAATGAGAACTATGGTGGAAAGTTTTCTTCAATAGAAATAAACATAATTTTCAGAAGCTCTTCATCAGGACAGTACACAGAAGAGGGAGATGGACTATTGTATAACTTAGTGTATTTCTCAGACTTAATATGTATACAAATCCCCTGCAGCTCTTGTGAAATTGTAGCTTTCACAGGTTTGCATTAAGCTTTGCTTCTATAAAAGCTTCCAAGGGACATTGATGCTACTGGTCCTTTATCCACACATTGAGTAGCAAGGTTTTAGGGGACTTCAAATTATTAATATCATTCTATGTATTTGGAAGTTATCTGCTTCTTAAAATATATGTCATAAGTATGTATCTAATTTCTTCCAGCCTGGTAGATAATAAAAATTATCTCTAGGGCCGGGCGCGGTGGCTCACGCTTGTAATCCCAGCACTTTGAGAGGCTGAGGCAGGTGGATCACTAGGGGCCAGGAATTCAAGACCAGTCTGGCCAACACAGTGAAATGTAGTTTCTACTGAAAAATACAAAAGTAAGCTGAGCGTGGTGGTACATGCCTGTAGTTCCAGTTAGGAGGCTGAGGCAGGAGAATCGCTTGAACCCAGGAGGTGGAGGTTGCAGTGAGCCGAGATCACACCACTGCACTCCAGCCTGGGCAACAGAGTGAGATCCTGTCTCAAAAAAAAAAAAAAAAAAAAAAATTCTAGGCTTTACACTTTGCCGTGTATATTTGAATAATTCTAGGCTTAAGTGGTGAAATGTTGAATGGATATTACTTGGCCCCCCAAAAGAAAGCTAAATGACAGCTTTTGCATCTTGAGGTACTTTTCAAGTTGTTTTCTTTTTCCCAAAGAATGGTTGATAATTCCCTCGGTCTCTCCCTATTCACATAGGACTGAAATAGAAATAGGCTTAAATTAAGGCTGCACAACTTTGATTTGCTCATAAGGAGAACTTACAGAATGCTGGGGTACGCACAAATCTTCATCAACTTTCAAAAGGGTGATCTTTTCAAAGACGATAAATTCTAATATAATCCCTGTCCTTGAAGAATAACCCAGATTTAGGGTAGAACCCACTGATTTAGGTATAGAAATTTGGATCGCTGGACCTCACAAGGATGGCTCCAGGTAAGAATGGAAAGATGACACTGTCACTGTCATTGCATAGACAGCCCCTGCTGGTTCTCATCCTGTGAATCCTGCTCTGTCTGCCTCTAGGAACACTTTCTTCTCACATAAAGACTCATCTTTGCCCCTGGGATAGAGGACCATTCTTGATCTCAGAGAGTTTGAGGATTTAGGAAGCCCTAGCTCAACATTGAGGTTAATAATGGCATTTTGTGGGCTGGACGCGGTGGCTCACGCCTATAATCCCAGCACTTTGGTAGATGGAGGTGGGCAGTTTGCTTGAGCTCAGGAGTTTGAGACTGGCATGGGCAGCATGGCAAATCCCTGTCTACAAAAAATACACTGGGCATGGTGGTATGTGCCTGTTGTCCCAGTTACTCGTGAGGCTGAGGCAGGAAAATCTCTGGAACCTAGGAGGCGGAGGTTGCAGTGAGCCAAGATCACGCCACTGCACTCCAGCCTGGGCAACAGAGTGAAACCTTGTCTAAAAAAACAAAAAAAAAATATTATGAGACTCTGGCTTTAGTCCTGAGGCACAGTCCGCCCCTACAACCCACTTAGGGTAGGAGGATCAGAATCATATTCCAGAACATAAGCTCTCCAAAACCATGCTCCTCCAAAATGCTGAACTCACCGAGGTTTTACCAGTCTTCTTCTAGATTAGGAAGCCTCAGCCCATTGCCAGTGGCAGGATCCCAACCAGCAGCCAACACGGGCTTCCCAAAGTCTCTGCAGAGGCTGCCTCTGTGAAGGAATCTCTGAATTTCCCCTGTTCCTGGATCTCCTGTCCCCTTTACCTGTATAGAGGATTCTGTTATTGTTATTCCATCTTACGCATCCTGACACTGGGACCATTTGCTTGGACTGGAAGAAATTTGCCAAATTCTCTGCATAAAGGGTTTCACAGACTTGGCTCTGTCCCCGAGCTGGCAGGAGTTGGGGTGCTCTGAGATGCCCCCACTTAAGGTGCGGGTCTGTTTTAGGGCTCAACTCTCCTAGTCTGATCTTCCCACTATAATGTGTCTGACTCTTCCTGACAACATCCGAAGATGAGCCCTGGGTGCGGGGGAGCAGATGTTCCTTGATGCTTCTGGGTGTGTATACACATACACAATAGGATTTATCTATCATCAGTCAGTCAGTCATCTATCCTATACATGTTTATATATCTTCTATTAGTTCTGTTTCTTTCATACTGACTAATATAATTCCATATGCCATATTTTAACATTTCAATTCCTTACAAAAAGGAATTGCCCCATCATCAGGTGAAAAGTAATGATTTGTTTCTGTTACTCATGGGTATGAGGTAAGCAGATGGTATAGTGGTTGATAACAGACTCAGAGGGTTCTCTCACTGGGTTTGAAGTCCAGGTCTGAGTCTATCCATAGCTAAGTCCTAGCTAAGTTACTTACTCTCAGCCCCATCTGTAAAATGGGAACGCTAACAGTGCCTATCCCATGGGGTTCCTGTGAGGATAAAGGGGGTTAATCATGCCAGACCCTTGGTAAGTGCTGCTTACATTTTTATTTTTTTTAACTACATGGAAATCTCAATCTGGATATCTGGTAGCATCTGAATGTTTTTATGCTGCTGTTTTCTTTTTCCTTTCTTTCTTTTTTTTTTTTTTTTT
>NW_016107350.1:6723010-6767807 GCF_001604975.1 Cebus imitator | reverse complement strand
TTTTTTGGGACAGAGTCTTTCTCTGTCACCATGCTGGAATGCAATAGCGCCAACTCAGCTCACTGCAATTTCTGCCTCCCGGGTTCAAGCAATTCTCCTGCCTCAGCCTCCTGAGTAGCTGGGACTACAGGCACGCACAACCACGCCTGGCTAATCTTTTGTATTTTTAGTAGAGACAGGGTTTCACCATGTTAGCCAGGATGGTCTTGATCTCCTGACCTGTAATCTGTCCACCTTGGCCTCCGTAAGTACTGGGATTACAGGTGAGAGCCACTGCGCCTGGCTAGATTAAGTTTATATATGGACAAGCAAGTGACAGTGAGTGGGAAGCATATGTACATTTGCATGTGGATGTATGTGCATATAATAAGTATAAATAGGTAGAAAGCAAATGAACATACTGGAGATGTTGACAGTTAACATGAGTCGGCAGGAATCCTACCAGAGATGATAGTGCAAGGCAGAGGACGGACACAGCTGCTGTCACTCTCTTCCCTCCCTTTCCGAGCTGCCAGCCTAAGAAGTATTGGGATGCTCAGGGGAGTTTGGGGAAGAACCAGTTTGCATCTTTCCCGTAAAAACAGAGTAGAAGTAAGAATGGAGCTAAAATTGAATCTAAGTTGTTTTTATTATAAATTCACCTAGTCCTTAAAGAAAATATGTTTGTTATCTTGAATCATTCATACATCAGGGAAGCGTCTTTTATAAGTAGATATTTGGAGTTAACGTCGTAAGCGCTTATGAACTGAAGCATTTTGGTCGCCATAGCCATCCATGCACATTTCCAACAGTAAAAAGTAGCTTTTTAGATCAGGCATGGTAACTCACGCCTGTAATCCCAGCCTTCTGGGAGGCTGAGACAGGAGGATCACTTGAAGTCAGGAGTTTGAGACTAGTTTGGCAAACATGGTGAAACCCCATCTCTATCAAAAATACAAAAATTATCCAGGTGTGGTCTGCACGCCTGTAATCCCAGCTACTTGAGAGGAGAATCGCTTGAACCCTGGAGGCAGAGGTTGCAGTGAGCTGAGATCGCGCCACTGCACTCCAGCATGGGTGACGAGGGCAAAGCTCCATCTCTAAAACAAACAAACAAAAAAATGCTTTTTGAAAGAAAATACAAAAAAAATATTTTTGTTGCCAGTAAGTACTATAGAGTAAGTATATTTCTTCAAGACCAAAGAGCACACGTTGTGGATGCACCGTATACCGCGTAGTTTCCTTCTTATCTGGGAATGGAGGTTGGGGATGGGGACCAGGTTGATGGAAACTCATGAGATGTGAACCCAGGAACAAGTCAAAGAAAACCAGGTGCAACAAACAAAGAAAACCCCTGCCACGAAGCCTAGAGGCTGCTCTCCAGGTGTTCTCAGACCCTCCTTAGACAAATGTCTGTAAGTGAGGGAGTGGTTGAGAAAGACAGCAGGCTTCTCTTGCAGTGAAGGTTGTCATGGAGAGAGGAGACAGGGCGGAGTCCGAGTCCGTCAGGCACAGGTGAGGGTGCTGCGGGCTGCAGGAACCCTTGAAAGCATCCTTGAGCTGAGGTGCACAGTAAAATATCTGACATGCATAGAGATGACTGAATCACAAAGAGAAGCTTAAATTATGCTCAAGGTCATTCACAGGTCAATGTCTTTTCATTTCACCCACCAGACACTCAATGTTCTCTTTGGTCATGTTGCTATGAGTGCCTTCCTCCTCTTCCTTTGATCATCCTTCAGTCCCCAGATAGCAGGGCAAAGCCCCAGCAGTCTTTGACATTAAGCACAACCTTCTTGATGGTGCCACATCAAATGGTAACATCACTGTGCTATGCACAGTGGATCCAGGCACAGAACTCTCCGCTGTGACTCTGCCTTCATCCACAGGTCTCCTCCATCACTAGCTCTGATTCGCCCTCACCCTCCCTCACTGGGGGTGGGGGCGTGGAGACTTCAGGTGCCTGCTGGAGCCAGGTGGGGCTGTGTGGCCACTGGGGCAAAGTGCTCCGGGCCAGCTGCAGCTCACTTCCCATGCTGCCTGTCGTTAGTGAATGCAGGACTGGGGTCTCCAGACCTTTTCCCAAAAGAAGTCCCCAGTTTGAATTTTTGTGTGAAATTTCTAAAATATATATATATTTTTTGAGACAGGGTCTCACTCTGTTGCCCAGGCTGGAGTCCAGTGACATGATCTCGGCTCACTGCAACCTTACTTCCCGGGTTCAAGCAATTCTCCTGTCTCAGGCTCCTAAGTAGCTGGAATTACAGGCATCTGTCACCACGCCCAGCTAATTATTTGGACTTTTAGTAGAGATGGAGTTTCACCATGTGGGCCAGGCTGGTCTTGAAATCCTGACCTCAAGTAATCCAACTGCCTTGACCTCCCAAAGTACTAGGATTATAGGCATGAGCCACCGTGTCAGGCCTGAGACTTCTAAATTTTTAAATGTATGTTAATGTAATACTTAAAAATATGTGGGCCAAATGTGACACTCTGTAGGACCAATCTGGCCCATAGATTTGAGTCTGTCACATCAGCCTTATCTGTCTTTAAAATTTATCCCATCTCCGAGTCTTTCCCATCCCTGACCTGTGTCCAGTCAAGCATATGTTAAGGATAAAGACGTTTATTAAGACATGACTTCAAGATTGATTACAATAATAATATTATACAATAACATATTATAATATATAATAGGAGAGTAATATAATCTATAATATAGCGATAATATCATAATAATAGAATAGGACAGCAATGTATTTCTCAAAAGGATTATGTAGTCTTTAGTTATAAATGATATATTAGGGGAAAGAAAGTTTATACATAATTTGTTTTTAAAAAGTTGAATTCATGATGAACAAAATAAAGCTCTAGTTAGTATTCTTCAGTGGTTGGAAACCTCTGAACTGTTAAGATGTAGCTTGGGGCACATTTAGGATGGAAGAAAGAAATCTGATCAAGTAAAATGTAATTACTATCATGTGCTCAGCTCAACAAACACGCATTTTAATCACATCATGGAAATAAGGGAGTCAGAATAGATGATGTTAATCATGAGAAATATTTTATAGGCAATTTTGTTTGGTCTATCAAGTTTCTTTTTCAAAGAAAGTTATTTATTTAAGTTTAAAAATTGTCTGTATTTACGGTGTACAACATGATTTAGTACATCAACAGTTTCTATTGGCAAAAATGAATGCATCAGTCTCAAGGAAGTCCTTCGTGAAGTTCCTGGCTCCAAAAAACACTGGAAGAGTTCCATCGTTATCCTGGCTACTAATAACTTCCTTTTATCCCCTTTGATGTATACCTGAAGAACCCCAAATTTAGCCTTAGGTAGCCCCAAATTCTCAGGCTGAGATTGTTTTGGGATCTGTCAACAGCTTCGAGCTGGTGTTGTGCCATGAGCTTTATGTCAATCCAGTCTAACTGTACAGAATGGGGAAGGGTGGAGGAACTCAAAACACCTTATTCCTAGATGTCAACCCCAGGCCACTCCGATGACTCTCCCCACTTTAAGTCACTGTGTGGCACCTGGGCGTGCCATCCCAGGAGGCCCTTGCTCACTGCTGTCACACTTTCTTGACTTGTCCTTGTATCCTTCTCAGACTTGGGGCTTCACTTCTTCACCAGACTTGCAACTCCGAGTATTTCAAATAATTCACCATAGGCCTGAGGCAAATTTGCCATACTCTTAGCTTAACAGCCAGTTGTCAGCTTGAGCTACAGGCTTGAGGTCACCATCGGTCCTGCCACTTAAAAACTGAGATCCATGCTTCTGCTCTGGCCCCATGGTTTCTGCCTTGTGTATTCTTGCTCTTCTCTGCTGCATCTCAAAACCCTGAATCGTTTGTCTGCAATGGGGCTGAGAATTCCTCTTTTCTTATCATTACCCTATGGTACCTACCTGGAGTAAATTGCTTTATGTAGAAGTTCTGTGTGGAGGGCCTCTCGTTCTGGAGACAGAGTCCAGACTGCAGAGAGCTGCTCCAAAAGAAATACTGAGTGATTTTCACCGTCTCGTAGCTTGGCCAAGTGGGAGGGTAGAGCAGAAGAGCTGCTGCTGAATCCAGCTGAGCTTCCGGGAGGCAATCCTCCTGTTCTCCCCTGGGAATCTTGGGCGGATTCTGAGCAGGCTGTTAGGCATCACGCTTATTCTATACTTAACAGTATACCTTGGAGATTGGGGAATATGAGGGCATGTCAAACTGTCTCCTATTTTTGGAGACTACATATTATTTATTTAGCCATTTCCTTATTGAGAAACATCCAAACTTTTGCTCACAGACACTGCTACATCAAATGTCCCCTCACACAGGCCATTTCACCTGAGTGCCAATAAATCTTTCTCAGAAACTTTCAGTTGGCACAAGTAAGTAAAATGAAGAAAGAAAGATGCTATAGTATCCGTAGCAGAAAGGCCACAGGATCAGGAATTGGAAAATGTGGGTTTAAGTCTCAGCTCTACTAATTTGTGAGATTTGGACCAAACAACTTTTCTGAAGCTCAATTTCCTCATAAGTAAAATGGAAATACAATCCCTTGCTTTGCTTTACTTATGAGGGTTTTATTAGATCATAAAACCTCTCCTCTTTCACTTCCTCCCTCCCTTCTTTCTTTCTCACCCAGTGTTCTACTATTCCACAACTTGAGGGAAATTCAATTTTTCGTCTTCTAGAAACTACTCAGTAGCATCCCTCAAAGGAGCTCTGCTCCCTTCTTGGGGTCTCTGGTGTGGGATGGGCCCACGTGCTGTCTCTGTAGCTCTTATCCATTCTCAGTAGGCCCAGAGGACTAGATTGCCTTGCGATGGGTCCAATATGCTCACCTGAGAATGGATGAAGGGGTCAGTTGGTATCTGACAAGATTTCAGCAGGCAACATTCCTTGCCCTAGAAATTCTAGCAGATCCTCTTGCACTTAAATAAATGTGATTATTATTATTATTATTTTTTGAGATGAAGTCTCACTCTGTCGTCAGGCTGGAGTGCAGTGGTGTGATGTCGGCTCACTGAAACCTCTGCCTCCCAGGTTCCAGCAATTCTCCTGCCTCAGCCTCCTGAGTAGCTGGGACTTCAGGTGCCCACCACCATGACCCACTAGTTTTTGTATTTTTGGTAGAGACGGGGTTTCACCATGTTGGCCAGGATGGTCTTGATCCCCTGACCTAGTGATCTGCCTGTCTCGGCCTCCCAAAGTGCTGGAATTACAGGTGAGAGCCACTGTGCCTGGCCAAGAAATGTGATTATTTTTATTTCAAGCGTAATCGTTGGAATTCCAATGAGGAACTTTCATACTATTGAAAAATGAATACAGGACATAATGACTCTGAGTTTATGGGTCATGGGGACAGGACTTGGGAAAAACTTTCAGTCTTTCTAATTTGGGGTGGCCCAAATCTCCCTGGCCTGCTTCATTTCGCTTACACTGGGAGAGAGTGACTTCAGCTAAGGATTCAAAAAGACTGAAGCCCTCTTTGTGCAAAACTCTCAGTTGGGGGGTCATTACTTTTCTTTTTCTTTTTTTTGAGAGGTACTCTTGCTATGCCACGCAGGCTGGAGTGCAGTGGTGCAGTCTTGGCTCACCACAACCTCCGTCTCCCAAGTTCAAGCAATTCTCCTGCCTCAGCCTCCTGAGTAGCTGGGACTACAGGTGTGTACCACCACACCTGGCTAATTTTTATATTTTCAGTAGAGATGGCATTTTACCATGCTGGCCAAGTTGGTCTCAAACTCCTGACCCTCAAGTGATCTGCCTCCCAAGGTGCTGGGATTACAGGTGTGAGCCAGCACTTCTGGCCTGGTAATTACTTTTCACAGTAGAGTCCTCATCCCACTTTATTTCATGATTAACTCCTCAAAGATTTGACTTAACAATGACAGAGCAGTTCTAGAAATTATTACGGAGCTAGGTACTTTGCTAGCCAGTACGGTTGTATAAATGGATAAGATGTACAGTAGTTCCCCGTAATCAGTAGGGGATATTTTCCAAGACCCCCAGTGGGTGCCTGAAACCACGGATGGTACCAAACCCTATATATGCTACGTTTTTCCAATCTGATAACTGAGCTGGCTAAGTGAGGAACCAGTGGAGAGCATAGACAGCTTGGAGACACAGGACAAACAGACGAGTAACGTCCCTGGTGGGACAGAGTAGAACAGTGTGAGATTTCACGTTACTCAGAAGGGTGTGTGTGAAAATTCCAGTTATAAAGATATAAGCATATCTGGAATTTTCACACACACCATTCTGAGTGGAAGTATTATTTGTATCTGGAAGTTTCCATGTAATATTTTTGGATTGTTGTGGACTGTGAGTAAGAAGCAGCAGAAAGTGAAATAATGGATAAGGAGATACTGCTGCAGTTTCTTCCTGGAAACAATTTATTGCTCAGGGGAGGAGAAAGACAGACAGATAGTTTTTGTTGTTTTTTTTTCCAGAACAAATCCACTTAATTCTCACAATAAAACATTAAACTACTCCTGGTAGTCTGGGTGATGCTGGTAACTACTTGTGCCTTGAGTTTTCAAGTTCTAGAAAGGGTAATATACTGAACCTCATTCCTTAGCAGCTAATATGAATTGTGTAACCAATCATTTCCATGTTCATTCAGCATCACAATATGAATTACCAGGCACCAGAGATACAAATCCTTTCCCTTAAATACCTTCTGATTGTAAGGTAGAAATTGTAGCATCACAGACTTGTGTGAATGACTGCATGTGGCTGGGCATGGTGGCTCACGCCTATAATACCACCATATCGGGAGGCTGAAGTGGGCGGATTACCTGAGGTCAGGAGCTGGTGAAGAAGTGAAGACCCAAGGCTGAGAAAAACCCAAGACCTGATCAACATGGAGAAACCCATTTCTACTAAAAAATACAAAATTAGCTGAGCATGGTGGCACATGTCTGTAATCCCAGCAACTAGGGAGGCTGAGGCAGGAGAATTGCTTGAGCCCAGGAGGCAGAGGTTGAGGTGAGCTGAGATTGTGCCATTATACTCTAGCCTGGGCAAAAAGTCCAGCCTGGGCAACAAGTCCAGCCTGGGCAACAAGAGCGAAACTCTGTCTCAAAAAAAAAACAAACAAAAAAGACTGTATATTTGTCTGTATGGTATGGTGTCTTGTGTCAAGATCCACAAGGCTGCAAGGTTGGGAAATATTTTTCTTGTAAAGAAATGTTGCTTATAATGATATTTGTTTTGTTTAATGTTTGACCTAAGCTGCGATAACAGTTGGGTCACTCAGCTTTGAGAAAGCAAAGATCTCTTGTTGCTGTGTTTATCTTTTACCATTTGGGAAACTTTTCTAACAGATTTCATCTGTCTGCAAAGTGATACATTGAGAAGGCAGAGCTATACGGTGACTAAAAACAGCTTGAATTAGTTTTTGACAAGTGGAGGAGCCCTAATGGTAAATACATGAATAAGGATCTTGTTTATTTTAATACAGAGGAATGTTTTGTTTGTTTTAGGAAGACAACATGTCTTTCTTAAAACTGCCACTTCAGTAAGGGGATTCGATTGCCATTTGGTAGGAACAAGAAGTAGCAGAGTTAATTCTGTTGTCACAGTTCTCTCTCACCAACATAATTAATATTGTAATAAGTGAAAAACCCCTTCGCAGAATTTTTAAAAAAGGCATAGTTGATGTTAGAAACTTAATATCAACATCAACCTTAGTTTTGACTAGTGACTTATACAACTCACAACAATGTGACTGAATTGACAATAATAACATAAATAGATACAGGCTAAATCTTGCACCCTTTGTGGAGGTACATAGAATCAGGAAAAACAGCATCCATATAATGAGGAAGTAGAATGATGCCTGGGGTTTTTGCTCTTGGAAGTCACAAACGAAGTCACAGAAAGATTAGGAATATCTCAAGATTTCCTAAACTCCAGCTTAGTGTATCCCCAATATCCACATACTTCGAATGATCACCAAGTGATTATTTGAGCAGATGTTTGGCTCTAGATAGACATGGAATTTTTATCGTCACAATTCATTTAAATGGTGTTGATTTTGGGTGGTGAACAAGTTGGGATCAGACCAGCTTGATAGTGCTTCAGGCAATGATGTCAGCAGTTGCTTGTTGAACAAATATATTAGAGATTCCTTTAATGCCAAGTTACACAATCAGAAAGACAACAATCTCTTCCCATTTGCTTTTTACAAGGTTTGTGTAACTTCAGGGCAAAATCCAGAACAAGTCCACTGGCAAACCTGGGGCAGGGAACTAGTGATTATTTTCTAACATGGCAGATAAATGAGACAAACGCTCCGACCATAAGTCCCTGAGCCCGGCAGTGGAGCAACCCCGAGTCCGACGCCGCCACTCACAGACCATACTCTGGGTGCGCCTGGCTTCTCAGCTGCTCAAGGCTGTTTCCTGGGCAGGCTGCAGTCGGCCCTGGCCTGTCTCTGGAGTGCTGGGCAGCCATACCTGCAGGCCCCCTTACAGCACACAGCCAGCTGGCACAGGTAGGGCTGCCTCCCTCCCTGGCAAGGGGGCCCAGCTGGAGCTCGAGGAGATGCTGGTCCCCAGGAAGATGTCCACCAGCCCCCTGAAGAGCTGCCTTACAGCCCGCTGCCTCCTGCCCAGACTGGATGCCCGGACTCCAGGGACTGCAGCTCCAGCCCAATTCTATGAGTGTCCGCCTAGCCCAATGGGGGAAGGGGCCAAGCAGGAGGACGAGAAGGTCTGGGATGCACCTCAGAGGCAGCGCAAACACGTGTGGAAGACCCGCGGGCGGAAGATGAACCACTGCAGGTCCCGGAAGGGGCGGGGAGGCCGCGGTTCCCGCAACGGAAGTTCCGGAAAGGACGCCGGAAAGCAGGTCACGTTCAGGAGAGACCCGAGGCGCGCCTGGCTGAAGGCAGGGCTGAAGGAAACCCTGCGGCTGGCGGACCCCCAAGGTCTACCTGAGGGGCAGTTGGGTCTGGTGCCTCTCTTCCCGCCCCATTGCCGCTGGTGAGCCATGGTAATAAATGCTATGGTAATTTTAACTCAGCTGTTAAAAAAAAAGACAAACGCTGAGAAAAACTTCCAGCCCATTTCTCCAACCACCAGGAAGTGTGTGTGAGGTGAACAGTTGTAGGGCGAAGGCTGTAAGAAGCTTCATTCTCTGCAAGGGACCAGTTCCCACTGACCCCTGCCTTCCAGATTGCGACAGTTCTCGGTGAAGTGTGCCTTCACCTGTATGCTATTTAGCGCTGTGTTAATTATAATTGGTAATAATAGCTGTCATCTATTGAGGGCATCTTTTTTTTTTTTTTTTTTACCTTTATTTTAGGTTTAGGAGTACAAGTGAAGGTTTGTTCCACAGGTAAACAGGCGTCACGGGGGTTTGTTGTACATATTATTTCATCGCCCAGGTATTAAGCCCAGTACCCGTTAGTTATCTTTTCTGCTCCTCTCCCTCCTCCCACCTTTCACACTCAAGTAGAGCCCAATGTCTGTCATTTCCTTCTTTGTGTTCATAAGTTCTTATCATTTAGCTCCCACTTATAAGTGAGAACATGCGATATTTAGTTTTCTGTTCCTGCATTAGTTTGCTGAGGATGATAGCCTCCAGCACCATTGATGTTTCCACAAAATACATGAGCTTATTCTTTTTAATGGCTGCATAGTATTCCATGGTGTATATGTACCACATTTTCTTTATCCAGTCTATCACTGATGGGCATTTAGGTTGATTCCATGTCTTTGATATTGTGAATAGTGCTGTAGTGAACATTCACGTGCATGTGTCTTTATGGTAGGATGATTTATATTCTTCTGGGTATGTACCTAGTACATACCTGGGTTGAATGTCATTCCTGGGTCGAATAACAGTTCTGCTGTTAGCTCTTTGAGGGATCACCATACTGCTTATGTACCAGGTACTTATTTAGGGGCTTAACTATATTTGATTGTTCACCACTGTGGGGCCGTCTTTTTAAGAAAACACCTTTTAAAATGTCAAATATGATTTATAAACAGATCCAGAAATGGATTAAATAGGGGGAGTAAGAAGAGTAAACTTGAAAACAGGTACTCAGATAAATACATGTACATGACTTTTCAAAGGATCACTATTCACCATAGCCAAAAGGTGAAAACACCCCAATGTCCTTCAATGGATGAATTGATAAACAAATTTTGGTTTATCTGTACAATAGAATGTTATTTAACAGTAAAGAAAAGAAGTACGGATACATGCTACAGCATGGGAGAACTTGGAAAACATTATATGGAGTTTAAAAAAATGCAATACAGAAGGTCTCATATTGCATGTTTTTCTTTATTGCCAGTGGGCACATGGTTTTCTTTTGGGGGCAATGAAAATATTTTAGAACACTAGAGAGGGTGTAGTTGAACAACATTGTGAATGTACCAAATGCCAGTGAGCTGCACACTTTAAAATTAATTGTGTGTTATATGAATTTTACCTCAATAATAACAAAGAAAGAATAAACCTAGAATAAAATAAAATCCTTCCTTCCTCCCTTCCTCCTTTCCTTCCCTTCCTTCCCTTTCTCCCCTTTCTCTCCTTTCTCTCTCTCTCTTTCTTTTCTTTCTTTCTTTCTTGACAGGGTCTCACTCTGTCTCCCAGGCTAGAGTGTAGTGGTGCAATCTTGGCTCATTGCAACCTCAGCCTTCTGGGCTCAAGTGATCCTCCCACATCAGCCTCCCTAGTAGTGGGCACTATAGGCTAATTTTTGTTTGTTTGCTTTGTAGAGACATGGTTTTGTCATGTTGCCCAGGCTGATCTGAAACTCCTCCCTTTTTAACCTCCAAAACTTCTGGTATTACGGACATGAGCCACTGCACCTGGCACAGAAATTTTTATAATTTTTATTCACCGCTATGCTTAAACAGTGCCTTGCACAGGGCAGTGTGAAGTACGTATGTGGTGAATGAATATATGGATGAACATCAGTATTGACTCCTACTTTTTTTTGACATCAGGCATCATGGGTATTATATCAGTCAGGGTTCTCCAGGGAAATAGAACATATAAAGAGATTTATTATAAGGTATTGGCTCATGTGACTCTGGGGGCTGAGAAGACCTCAGATCTGCTATCTGCAAGCTGGAGACCGAGGAAAGCCAGAGGTGTAGTTCAAAGGCCTGAGGACCAGGAGCACTGCAAGCAGATCCATGCCCCAGCCCAACCAGGAAGGCAGAGAGGGAATCCAGTCTTCCTCCACCCTTTAATCTATTCAGGTCATCAATGGACTGGATGATGCCCACCCATCGCATTGGGAAGAATTATCTGCTTTACTCAGTCCACCAATTTAAATAATAATCTCTTCAGGAAACATCCTCACAGATGCGTCCAGGAATAATATCCAATCACCTACCTGGGCATCCCATGGCCAAGCCAAATTGACGTATAAAATTAACCATCACAGATACCATAAAGAAGCAGAATTTTCTAAAGAAGAGGAGGTGCTTCTTAATCTTTTACTGCTAACTGGAAATGGATGATTCCGTTTAAATAGTTTTGGAGTGAAACTAAAGACAATCTGGTTGGCAAGATGAGACAGGTAAACAAAAAGTTAAATGAGAGTACAGGAAAATAACATGATGATATATTGCAAGAAAAAACCATCTGGGAATCATTAGATTTCATTTCTGATTCTGGCTCTTTTACTCAGGAGAGGGCCTCTGTGGGCCTCAATTTTCTCATTGGTAAATTTAGAAGGTGAGACCAGATGGTTTCTCTGACCCATTCTAAACTTTGCTTATTATGCACATGTGTTTGGCAAAGGACAAGAACTCTGTGCATTTAAATAAACAGAAAATCGTCCTAGGTGAGGTCAGTTAACCCTTCCTCTATCCTGATCATGTGATAGGTCAAAAGAAGAAGAAAGCTGAGAAAATCTCTTCCAAACATGAAATTCTGTTACTTAGTATAATTTTGTGAAATATGGGTGAGAATGAATCCTAAGATATATCCCAAGCTTTTTGAGAAAACAATTCTTATTTACAAAAGTGGTGAGTACGTGAAATTTGACTTATTGATGTAAACTCTTTTTTTTTTTTTTTTTTTTTAGATGGAGTCTTAGTCTGCCACCCAGGTTGGAGTGCAGTGGCGTGATCTTGGCTCACTGCAACCTATCCCTCCAGGGTTCAAGTGATTCTCCTGCCTCAGGCTCCTGAGTAGCTGGGATTACAGGAATGTGTCAACACATCAGGCTAATTTTTGTATTTTTAGTAGAGATGGGATTTCACCATGTTAGCTAGGCTGGTCTCAAACTCCTGACCTCAAATGATCTGTCCACCTTGGCCTCCCAAAGTGCTGGGATTACAGGTGTGAGCCACCGCACCCGGCTTGATGTAAACTTTTGGAGACACTTAATCACTTAATCCTATATTTAAAAAAGTTCTGAAGGATCGTAAGTACATCATTAAGCCTACACATCAGTGAAAAGTCTAATTTTAATGATTTCTCCAACTGGAGTTCTAAAGAAAGATTTGTTTCTAAAGATGAGTAAGGCATTTGCAAACTCTACATAAACACAAACACAGAATTGAAGTCCAAGCAAGAACTCTGCCCTTTGTCTGGAGTTTGAAATGAAGCAACAGCAGCATCATACTAACAAAGATCAAGGTTCAGCTGGCTTCTTAAAGAAGCTGGTGGAATTTAAGACACTTGACATGTTTGCTGAAGTCTTTGAAATGCGATGGTAGGATTTGGCAGGTCTATTTATTTGCAGTGTTAGTATAGGAGCAGAAAAGGGAGCTACAACAGAGAAAAGCAAAACACAATAATCTTGCAAAGAAAAAATCAACTGGGGCAGCACTATGAAGACATTTAAGGCAGAAAGGCAGAATAAAAATCTATTTAATGATTTTTCCCTCTGAGCACTATGAAAAAGAAATAATCTTTCCAAAGTAAAATAATTTAAATTCAATTCAACAAACACTTATTGAGTGTACAGTCTGGAATCCTTACTATTTTTCAGTGAAAACAAAAATAGGGTTGGCTTTTTAAAAAAGTGTAAGAGTTATTGTATAAATGTGACCAATATATGAATAATTTCTCCCTCTTACTTTGTTCTCCTTTTGGGGAATATTTCTGCTTTATTCTCATAGAGAATATAATATTCCTTCCACTTTCTGTATTCTTTTGAAATGTGCATGATTATTTTTCTTCATTCTTTTTCTTGTGTTGCTTAATATTTACAATATTTATATTCTTTATAAAAATATGATTTAGAAATATATACACATTTGTGAATTATATATACGTGTGTGTGTATATATAAATATATATATATATAAAATTTTCCCCTGTCTCCTTGGTACTAATATTTACTTCCTACTTCCTCCCACCCTCTACCTAGATGACCTGTGGCTGAGTATTGTATATCATTCTTCACTTAGATAAAATAAACAGAATTGAGAGTGAGAACAGTGTTATAATCTTTGCAATTATTGTTCTGTGTGCAAATTAGTTAAATTCTCTAGGCCTCATTTTTTTTTTTCTATAAAATTTACAGGGAGTAAAATGTGAAAAAATAACCTTCTAGATTCCTTACTGGAACCCTTGGTTGAGTTTGTAATTCAGACATGTCAGGAAGAACGATGGCATATGGCACAGATGGCTGATGGGTGGTAGTCTATTAAGTTGACCCTATGTTAGCATATATGGAATGTTTATTTAGTTGCTAGGTGGACATGCACGATGCAGCTGCTGAGGCTGGGTGTGGTGGCTTGCACCTGTAATTCCAGCAGTCTGGGAGGCTGAGGTGGGCAAATCACTCAAGGTCAGAAATTTGAGACCAGCCTGGCCAACATGGCAAAACCCTGTCTCTACTAAAAGTACAAAACTTAGCCAGGTATGGTGGCACATGCCTATATTCCCAGCTACTCAGGAGGCTGAGGCAGGAGAATCACTTGAACTCAGGAGGAGGAGGTTGCAGTGAGCTGAGATTGCGCCGTAGTACTCCAGCCTGGGCAACAGAACAACAGAGACTAATATGGTTTGGCTATGTGTCCCCACCCAAACCTCATCTTTTAGCTCCCATAATTTCCACTGTGTCATGGGAGGGACCTGTGGGAGATGATTGAATCTTGGGATTGGGTCTTTCCCATGCTATTCTCGTGATAGTGAATGGGTCTCACATGATCTGATGGTTTTAAAAATGGGAGGTTTGGCCAGGCACGGGTGGCTTACATCTGTGATCCCAGCACTTTGGAAGGCTGAGGCTGGTGGATCACCTGAGGTCAGGAGTTCAAGACCAGCATGGCTAACATGGTGAAACCCCATTCTACTAAAAATACAAACATTTAGCCAGGTCAGGTGGCACAGACCTGCAATCCCAGCTACTTGGGAGGCTGAGGCAGGAGAATTGCTTGAACCCTGGGGGCTGAGGTTACAGTGAGCTGAGATCATGCCATTGCACTCCAGCTTGGGCAACAAGAGCGAAACCCTGTATCAAAGAAAAACAAAAAAACCTGTGAGTTTCTCTGCACAGGATCTCTTTTTTTTGCCTGCTACCCATGTAAGATGTGACTTGCTCCTCCTTGCCTTCCACCATGATTGTGAGGGCTCCAGCCATGTGGGACTGTAAGTCCAATAAACCTCCTTCTTTTGTAAATTGTCCAGTCTCGGGTATGTCTTCATCAGCAATGTGAAAATGGGCTAATACAGAGACTCTGCCTCAAAAAAAAAAAAAAAAAAAAAAAAAAAAAAAAAAAAAAAAAAAAAAGATATAACTGCTAAATTGTAAAAGGGATCTTGAATTAATAATAAGTCTGACATAGCCTAAGATAAAATATTTAACTGGGAAGTATTTTTATATCTTATCAAGTAATAAGGCATTAAAGATGCCTGCCTGCTAGGTTGACTGTTCCCTAACAATCAACTGATGAATTGAATTAATCCAGAAGACTCTGGTACATCTATTGGGAGATTGTTAGAGAGGATGCCTGCTACTAGGGATTGAATTAAAAACCAAATTATACTTGTAAGGATAGAATTAGTATTCCATGTTTTGTCATCACTATGACTTTTGAAACGAAACTGCCGCAAACATCATTGAAAGATTGTAGAACAGTAGAGTGTCACCTGGATGATACCAAACACAAATCCAGACCGCTTAGAATATAAGAAACTGAAAGAAAAACAAAAACAAAACCTCCAAACAAAACCCCCCAAACATAACAACCTTAATTGAGGTCATGTTTGTTCTAATCATGCTCATTTGAGAAGCTTGTAAATGAAAAGACAGGAGACTTCCTACTAGACAGCTATTGTGGTTGAATTGAGAAGCTGAGTGGTGACAAGGAACACTCAACTGCTATATAAGAGTAATACACAGATTGGGGTAAAACAACCAGAATTAGGGTGGTTCTTTAGGAAAGGTGTCAGATTACCTCTGAGAAAAACCATTTCCCAGGAGAACTTTAAATCTGTTTATGTGGAAAACCTGGTTACTTAAGCAGTCTATACCTACCAGCACCAGCTTTTCTAGGAGATGAAGTGTCTTCAACACTAAAGAATTTTACTTATTATTTATCTAAATAAATCATACCCAGATGGAGGAAAAATTAATTTACTTCATCTAGAATTTTGCTACTCTGAGATCGAGGATGGGTGCCCCATCCAAAGATGCGTTTGGCTAAATGCTCATGTGTGTCTGTATAAAAGGCACCATAAATAGGCTTTGTCATATTTCTGTGTCAAAGTGAATCAACTCTGAAGGAAGAGCTATTTATTTATGTTTATACAAGGCAAGCTGTTTTTAATGAAATCTCTCCCAGGGATCATGAAACAGCCCTACCTGGCCCAAACAAAGATTATTACTGACTTATTCTGGCCAACGTGGACACTTTTTTTTTTTTCCTCTGTCACTCAGGCTGGAGTGCAGTGGCACAATCTTGGCTTACTGCAACCTCCATGTCCTGGGTTTAAGTGACTGTCCTCCCCAGCCTGCTGAGTAGCTGGACTATAGGCACATGCCACCATACTCGACTAATTTTTGTATTTTCAATAGAGCCAGCATTTCACCATGTTGGCCAGGCTTGTCTTGAACTCCTGGGCTCAAGCGGTCTGCCCACCTCGGCCTCCCAAAGTGCTGAAATTATAGGTGTGAACCACTGCGCCCAGTCGTGGGTACTTTTTTCCTCTCTCCTCCATCTTGTTGCTTTGTCTGTAAACCATAGTTCTTCATTTGTGGTCTTGGTGGCATGAATATCACCCGGGAACTTGTAAGAAATGCATAGGGTTAGGCTCGCCCCAGACCTATGGGATGAGGAATGCTGGGGTGGGGCCCAAGGATTTGTGTTTGATCTCATCCTGTCCATGACTAATGCATGCTATGCTCTAAATCAGGGGTCTGCAACCTATGGCTTATAGGCCAAGTCAGCTTCTTGACAGATGTGGTACACTTGTTGAGCAAGGAATGATTTTTATATTTTTCAACATTAAAAAAATGTAGACTGGGCGTGGTGGCTCATGCCTGTAATTCCAGCACTTTGGGAGGCCGAGGTGGGCGGATCACAAGGTCAGGAATTCAAGACCAGCCTGGCCAACATAGTGAAACCCTGTCTCTACTAAAAATACAAAAATTAGCCGAGTATGTGGCACACGCCTGTAGTTCCAGCTGCTCGGAAGGCTGAGGCAGGAGAATGAATCACTTGAACCTGGGAGGCAGAGGTTGCAGTGAGCTGAGACCATGCCATTACACTCCAGCCTGGGTAACAGGGTGAGACTCCGTCTCAAAAAAAAAAAAAAAAAAAAAAAGAGCTCAAGGAGAGGAGAAGAGAGATGCCAGCTCAACAGTCAGGGAGAGAAAGGCAACTCAATCTTCCTCAACATTTTTTTTTTAGAGATGGGGTCTTACTCTGTCCCTGAGGCTGGAGTGCAGTGGCACAATCATAGCTCACTGCAGCCTCAAAATCCTGGGCTCATGAGCTCAAGAATTCCTCCTACCTCAGACTCCCAAGTAGCTGGAACTGCAGGCACCTGCCACCATGCCCAGCTAATTTTTTTTTTTTTCGAGACAGAGTCTTGCTCTGTCCCCCGGGCTGGAGTGCAATGGCATGATCTTGGCTCACTGTAACCTCCACCTCCTAAATTCAAGCAATTCTGCCTCAGGCTCCCAAGAAGGTGGGATTACAGGTGCCTGCCACCATACCCAGCTAATTTTTTGTATTTTTAGTAGAGACAGGGTTTCACTATGTTAGCCAGGCTGGTCTCGAACTCCTGAGCTCGTGATCCTCCTGCCTCAGCCTCCCAAAGTGCTGGGATTGTAGGCATAAATCACTGGGCCCAGCTTCTTTTGTTTTTTTGTTCTATTCAAGCCCTCAACAGATTAGATGATGCCCACATTGGGGAATGCCATCTGCTTTACTCAATCTACCAGTTCAAGTGCTAATCTCTTCCAGAAACATGTTCACAGACGCATCCTATTTCTGGGCACCCCTTGGCCCAGTCAAGTTGACATGTAAAATTAACTGTCACAAGCTTTAAATATAGCTTTTAGCTTTCTGGAAGGCAAAGCAAAAGGAAAAATACCAGCTTGCATAGTTTTATGCATTGCCTACATACAAAGGTCACTATTTGATTCATTAATCCCACAAATATTTACTCAGTACCTACGGTGTGTCAAATCTTAGACTAAGTGGTGGAGATTAACAGTGAGCAAAAGCAGACTCGGTTCCTGCCTTCATGGAGCTTATAGTCTAATAGGGAAGACAGATAACAGTCAATATCACGTACATAAATGCAAAAATAAAACTGCAATAAGAGCACCTAGGAGATCCTCATGGTGCCCTGAGAGCCTATAATGGTAATGGGGTGGGGTGGGGACAGATTTGACTTAGTCTAGCAGCCTAGTGTGTCCATCTACGAGGCTTCATGGAGGAAGTGATGTTTGAATTCAGATCAGAAGATTAAATGGGAATGAGCAAGGTAAAGGGAGGATGGGAGTAGGAAGAGCATTCCAAGCAAAGGAAAGAGCATGTGTGGAGACTCTATGCAAGAAACAGAGGCAGGGAGTGGTGACTCACACCTGTAATCCTAGCACTTTGGAAGGCCAAGGCAGGAGGATTGCTTGAGGCCAGGAACTCGAGACCAGCCTGAGCAACATAGTGAGCTCTCATCTCTAATTTATAGATTCAATGCTATCCCCATCAAGCTACCATTGACCTTCTTCACAGAACTGGAAAAAAACACCTTAAATTCCATATGGAACCAAAAAAGAGCCCACATAGCCAAGNAATGGTATTTCATGAGACATAAGAATTATATAAAATTTAAGTTTTAGTGTTTGTCCATAAACACAGTTTTATTGGAACGTGGTTACACCCGTTCACTTACAGCTTTTGCATTACAACAGATTACAACAGCTAAGTGGGGTTGTTGCAATGGAGACCATATGGCCCAAAGGCCTAAAATACTTATTGCCCCTTTATAGAAAGAGTTTGCTGACCCAGCTCTAAATTCTTTGTTCCTTTAACCTCCTCCTCTATCTCCACCCCCCATTCCCATCTGAGTCCAAGACTCAGTCTGTGACATTCATTGTCACTGATGGCCTTCTATCTGCTTGAAACTCAGGGTCAAAGAGACTGTTAACCTTCACTTTAGGGTAATATGAAGGGAAGCAAAGCAGCTTGATTTTCATATGTAAACCGGATTTACTGGTGTCTGTCCAGAGAGAACATTACTCCATGTAGTTTGCATTCACATTTTTGTTTCAGGGTTTAGGGCATATATTTTCTTAGCATTTGATTATGGATCTGTTTTTAGAGGAAAATGCTGTGGGGCAAAGACTGGCCTGCTACTGTTTTTCTTTCTAGAATGCTTTGGCATGTATACGGTAGATTATTGTAAATTGTTGAAATGAATATTTGTGGTTTAGGAACTCGTTACTTGTCATTCTGGATGAGGTTATGTGTCTGTCAACTTTGGGTTCTCACTTCCTGAAAAAGATCCTGTCCTAATGTTTCATGAATTCAGGCTCACATGCACACTACAGACTGAAGCAAGATGTATGAACGCAATTGTACTGCCTGTGGCAAGACAAGATGCTTCTGCCCTGCAAACATCAGCTTCTTTCTGGGACAGGATGCTTATTTGCTTAATGCTAGCATAAGAACCACTGAAACTGTGATCTGTGTTAAAATTAATCTTTTAAATCACTTAATAATGTGCTGCAGGAGCAGCCAATTGTACATGGACTACTTAAGTGAACTACTTTTAACATGAAGAGGAATATTTCATTTTGATTTTAATTTCACACTAATTTAATTATGTGAGTGTCTGAGAATGACACAATTTTACTTTACTTTTCCCTGGGGAGATGTCAGTGAATTTTCAATTTCCTTCCAAGGAGCCAGTCGTAGTATTTGTGTGGTCTGTTTCATTGCTTTCCTGTTCTGTTCTACTAGGGCCAGCTGGGCTTCAACTCAGTGTAGTTGAGTGGGGGTGGAGGAGGGGGAACTGAGCATGTGTGTGTGTGTGTGTGTGTGTGTGTGTGCCCGCGCGCGCACAGACGTCCTGTCTTATAAGGAGGGAAGGACTGGCTTGAATTCTGGGTTCAGCAATAAGGGGTGTAGAAGAAACAGCACTCTGGAAATTTCAAATGCCAGCAAATGCAAGTGGAGGTCTACATTTCAACAAAAATCATGGTTGATTATTAGTAAAAGTTTTGTTTTAGACAACCCAGTTCTCTCTACAAAGAGCAACTTTCTTAATGTGCACATTGAGAGGTAGGAAACTGTTTTACTTCCTTGTTGCCTGGGAAGAGAAGAAGTCAGTATCCGGGCAGAGACGATGGGAAGGCACGAGTAGTTTGGGAGAAGAAAAGGCTGCAATGCTGTGAAGAAGGTCTTTGTTCTGTTTATACCAATGAGCTTTTTTTTTCTTGCAACTTTTTAGTGAAAAATTTTAAAGACACAGAAAGTTGGAAGAATAGTCCAATGAATACCTGTATATCCACCAACTAGATTTAACAAATTCTTAACATTTTCTTATTTTTACTTTATCCACCCATCAATGTATCCATCTGGCATCAATCCCTTGTCCATCTGGTATGTCTGTGTATCTCTTCACCCATGCCATTTAATCCTTGCGAACTAGGGAGGCTGTCAAGTGCCCTGCATAAGAACCAGGGCGATGTCTTCTGCTCTTGATCTTCAGAGCAGAAGTGTGTTTTTTTTAGGCCCACAGGAGGGGGATTCCATAAGGGAAATGGAAGATGAAGGTGACTTTTCTGTTGTGATCTTTATAATAGATTCAATGGGAAGCTAAATGCCTGGCATCTATGATCACTCAGATAAAGGAAGCCAAGGGCTTTCATTTGATTAAGTGACCATTACCACGAACCAACCTGGAAATTTGTCTGTGCTAGAAAGCAGAAGAGTAAAGCAGGTAGATAATTTTATCTTACATTGTTGAATTTTATTACCAGGTAATATAGAAAATATTATCCTTTATCTTTTTTTTTTTTTGAGACAAAGTCTTGCTCTGTCACCTGGGCTGGAGTATAGTGCTGTGATCTTGGCTCCCTGCAGCCTCTGCCTCCTAGGTTCAAGCAATTCTTGTGCCTCAGCCTCCTAAGTAGCTGGGATTACAGGCATGCATCACCATGCCTGGCTAATTTTAGTAGACACGGGCTTTCACCATGTTGGCCAGGCTGATCTTGAACTCTTGACCTCAAGTGATCTGCCTGCCTTGGCCTCCCAAAGTGTTGCATTACAGGCATGAGTCACAGCCCAGCCAGAAAATATTATTATTATTTTTTATGTTTGTTTTCTCAGTTTGGTTTACTAATACAATCCAAACCTTAGAGCTTTTATGTATTCAGGTGAAAAAATGGAATATTAAGACAGATTTCCAAGCCTACTTCCCCCAGAGTGATTCCACAGTGACAACAGGAATACCTGAATGGAAAAGTTGCTTAAAAATATGTTGGAATTATCCCATTTATTTCAATCTCTTAGATATTGCTTCCATGCACATGCTGAAAACGCAGGTCTCAGGATCCTACAAAGAACATGGCCTTGTTTCTTCCCAAGTGACTGAAGACAATTGTAAGCCACAACACTCTCAAGTTCAAATCACAAGATATGGATTTTGTGGATCTTTTAATTATTGAGTCTTCCTTACAAAATTGCTTAAATATGAATGGAGAGGAAGTCCCAGTTCCAAACAAATGTGATTTTGCTTACCACTTACAAACAATTAATGACCTGTCCTTTGATTCTTTCCTCTGCCTCTTTAAAAGTGCTATTGAGAAGCAAGGAAGCAGTAAAGGACAGGTGAGACTGCGCAGATAAAGAGGATGGAGCATGGCCAGGCGCGGGGGCTCATGCCTGTAATCCTAGTACTTTGTGAGGCTGAGGTGGGCAGATTGCTTGAGCCCAGGAGTTCGAGACCAGCCTGAACAACATGGCAAAATCCCCTCTCTAATAAATAAATAAATAAATAAATAAATAAATAAATAAATAAACAAATAAGCTGGGTGTTGTGGTGGGTGTCTGTCGTCCTAACTACTAGGGAGGCTGAGGCGAGAGGGTAACCTGAGCCCAGGAGGTTGAAGCTGTGCTGGGCCATGATGGTGCCACTGCATTCCAGCTTGGGTGACAAAGTGAGACCCTGTCCCCAAAATAAGCAAATAGGTAAATAAATAAATAAGTAAAGAGGACGGAGCAGCTCCTGGCTTGGACTGCTTCAAAGCCCTCCAGCACACATCTAGCTTATCCCTGTCCAGTGGAGCATTAGCTTACCTTCGTGCACTTCAGTGGAACATGCCCTCTGTCTGGCCTGGTGTTGAAGAGTTTTTGGCATCAGGATTTATAAACTGCGTTACCATCAACCAGCTGTAATCCTTCACTGTCGAGTGCTTTCTCTTAGCTTTACTCTTGCTTGTATTCGCCCTGCTGCCGTCTTGGTCAGGGCCCTAGTTTCAGCCTGCTCCGGGTTAGTATTCTGTTAAAATTCTGATAAGTTACAACACTGCCTCTCCACTCTCCCTACACTTGTCCATGCTGTCTGTGGCACTCCATCAATCTCCCTGAAAACCATATAGCTCAGATGGCCTTGTATTGAAAAACATGGAATGGCCCTTATGATGGGTACAGAGAAAAAGGCCTAACTCCCTATATATATTTTTTCTATGGCCCTCAATTCCCCATCCAACTTTATCTGTCTCTTACAACTCACTAATAAGAACCCCTCTGCTTTGGTTATATTCATTTATTGTTTGTAACTCCCTGCATGTATCACATTGTAAACATCAAGGCCAACAGAAATCATTATTTTTGTAATGAAATCTCAGGGAAAAGGGTTAAAGATAAACACCAATGGATGTAGCAAATTTACTTAAAGTTTTAATAGCTGTTTTGACGCCACATGAATCTGGTACAGTCCTTATTATAATGAACTTTTTGGTCACAATAGGTGGTAAGACAGAGTATGTGGCTAAATCCCTCCCACTGGAAGCAGATCATATTGTGTAGGAAGCTTGATCTTCATATGATTCCTGACTTCAATATTTCTTTCTTTGTCCTCTTCTTTTGAACTCTGCTTGTTGACATTTATTTTAAAGAGGGTCTGCAGTTCCATGTTCCTGAATATTTGCCATCTTCGGAACAGCTGGGTTTATTTTGATTGATGTCTGTTGCTCATCATGAAAACACAGCATCTCTTTGAACATGATTTTCAATTTGATGAATGTTCTGAGGGTTGATTATACATGGGTGGTCTTGTCTGTGTCATAATTCCCAGTCGATTGTGGAGGCTTCCCACATTCACATGTTTATTACTCTAGAGTTCACTTTGCTCACTAATTCTAACCCTTACATTCTTTTATTCTTAAAATCCTTGTGATCAAATCAATACTTTTGAATTCAAATATTATCTATTTGTATGCTTAAAATTAATTTTACTTTTGGGGTCTAGTTTTTGCTGTCTATAAGATACTAATATATTAGTTAATGTTACAATTTGTAAAGAAATAAATGCACATATATATTAAAGATGAACTCTCACTTTTTAAATTTTTTATTTTTTGAGACAGAGTCTAATTTACTCTGTTGCCCAGGCTAGAGTGCAGTGGTGCAGTTTTGGCTCACTGAAACCTCTGGTTCCTGGGTTCAAGTGATTCTCCTGCCTCAGCCTCCTGAGTAGCTAGAATTACAGGCATCCATTCCCACATCTGGCTATTGTATTTTTAGTAGAGAGGGGTTTCACCGTGTTGGCCAGGTTGGTCTCAAACTCCTGACCTTAAGTGATCCACCCTCCTTGGCCTCAAAATGCTGAGATTACAGGTATGAGCCACTGTGCCTGGCCAACCCACACATTTTTAATAGTGGGGGGGGGGGTACATGATAATATGATATAAAAAACTTGGATACCATTAAATTAATTAGTTAATTAATTAATTTTTTGAGAGCTTCTCACTTCTGTTGCCCAGGCTGGAGTACAGTGATCACAGCTCACTGCAGTCTTGACTTCCTGGTCTTGGGTGATGTTCCTGCCTCAGCCTTCCATGTCACTGAGACTACAGGCATACGCAACCGCATCCAGTTAATTTTTTCATATTCTTTTATAGAGATGTGGTTTCACCATGTTGCCCACGCTGGTCATGAACTCCTGGGTTCAAGCAATCTGCCCATCCCAGCCTACCAAAGTGCTGGGATTACAGGCATGAACCACTGCACCCAACCATTTTAGAATTTTTTCACCATTGGTTTGATATTTATTATGTTTCACAATATGTGATTATCTTTTTTATTTTTTATTTTAGTTTTTTTGTGATTATCTTTTTTAAACAGCTTTATTGAGATATAATTTGTATTTCATAAAATTCTTTCATTTTACATATACAATTAATTATTTTTAGTTAATCTGCAGAGTTATGCAACCTTCAGCAAATCAAATTTGAAAACATTGTTATTATCTCCCAGAGATCCTCTGTGCCCATCTGCAGTCACTCTCTGTTCCCACCCCCAGCCTCAGGCAACTGATGCTCTACTTTCTCTCTCTGTAGATTGATTTGCCTCTTCTGAACTTTGCATAGAAATGGAATTATACAATATGGTTTTGTGACTGCCCTCTTGCACTTGGTATATGTTTTTGAGGTTCTCCCATGTGCTAATGTGTATAAATACTTCATTTGTGTATGCTTCTGTACAGTATTCCATTGTATGGATATAGATATACCACATTCTGTTCATCTGTTCACCAGTTGCTTGCCTTTGAATTATTTCCAAATGGTTATTATGAATGAATAACGTTACTATGCATAGTCATGTGGACATATGTTTTTATTTCTTTTGGATAAGTTCCTATGAGTGGATATAGGTGGGTGATATGATAGCTTCATCTTTAACTTTTTTTTGCAGAGGAAGCTTCCTCTTGTCACTCAGGCTGGAGTGCAGTGGCATGATCTCAGCTTACTGCAACCTCTGCCTCTGGTTCAAGTGATTCTTCTGCCTCTCAGCCTCTTGAGTATCCAGGATTACAGGCGCCTACCAGCACTCTTGGCTAATTTTTTGTATTTTTAGTAGAGATGGGATTTCATCACATTAGCCAAGCTGATCTTGAACTCCTGACCTCAGGTGATCCACACACCTGGGCCTGCCAAAGTGTTGGGATTATAGGCATGAGCCACCACACCTGGCCAGTTCATCTTTAATTTTTAAGAAGTGGAAAGCTGTTTTCCAAAGTGGCTTCACCGTTTTACATCCTATCAACCATGTGTGAGGGTTCCCATTTCTCTCTGTCCTGCTCATCAACATTTATCCCTGCGTTTTTTATTATAGCCATTCTGGTGGGTGTGGAGTGGTATTTCATTGTTATTTTTATTTGCTTTTCTCTAATGATACACGATATTGAACCTCTTTTCAATGTATACCTTAATTGGTGAAATGTTCATTCAAATCTTTTGCTAATTATCTTTTTAAAAATACCTTTTCCAAAAAAAAAGTAACCCTCCATGGGAAAAGGAATGATGCTTTCATACTTCTTTGAACTCCATGTGCCTGCCTGGTACATGAAAGTGTTGTGATAATAATGGGCCCAATGCCTGAAAGGATGGTGATGATTTCTAGATTAAATGTAAAAAAATTAATATCTTATCTCATAGGCTCACACACTCAAATGCCCACAGAGGCCATGATGGTGAGATAGATGTGCAACTTGGCTCAACTTTAAAAAAGCAGACAGTGATGGAGACGGCATGCCCTACTTTAAAAAGACATCTAAGTTCATTGAAAAATCATCACTGTGCAAGCCAGGAAAATGCATTCACCATTGGATTTGACCTGTAGAGATGTCAGATTGATACCCGTTGTGAGATGTTGCCAGACCCATCCCTTGAACTGAATTCAGGAGAAGTCAGGACACTAACCAGGGTGAGTTTCTTACTCTGGTGCCATGAGGATCTTCTAGGAGAGATTCTTCAGTCTTCTTGTAGGTCTTCTCTTCTCATGCTTTGATAGTTCCAAAGCCGTCTTTCTGAGTGCAACCCTCTTGATATCTGTGACACTTAAAACCCTTCGGAAACTCCTATTGCTCTGTGGATCAACTCTGAATGTTTCAACATGGCCTCTAAGGGGAGCTGACCTGAGCCTTTCTGGTTGTGTTAATGCCCAGCTCACATTGTCAACACTAGCTCTTTGCACCCGCACTTTCAGCTTCCTATAAGGTTTCCCCCCCAACCCCATGCTGACACCTTCAGCTGGTAACTCCCACTTAGCCTCCTGTGCTCTCATATTAGAGCACTAAAAACTCCCATAGGATCTCATATTATTCTTGCCAGAGCACATTTCACATTTTGTTGTAATTTCATCTTTTCTCATAGTTTCTCTGCTATTTGAGCATGAGGACTACAGGGATATTATCTGTTGGTATATTCTCAGCGAACAGAGCTTCTGGCTTCAGAGAGAAAGATCTATAAGGGACTCCATAGCATCATTTTGGGGAATGTCGTGATAGTGAAGAGTCACTAAGCCTGATGAGCAAGGATGCAATAAAACCATCTACTCACCCACCGAGTTGATACATACTTTTCACTCATTCTCCTCCGTTTGAAGCTTGGGAAATGTTTAACATTTTTTCTGGAATGAGGTTTACTAGAGTTGCTCAGTAAGATAATCTGGAATCTGGAGATGAAGCTCCAAGCTGTGGAGCCATCCAGCAAGTCGTCTGACAGACCTTTTCACTCTGGTTTATGGCTATGCCTGGTTATCTATTTACTTCCTTCAACTGAGTCCCCAGGGAGTATGAAATACTTACCTAACATACTACTTTTTATGATATGCAAAGTGATGATTACCAAATCATCACTTTAATCCTTGCCTTAGGAAACTCAGGGCTGGGAGTAGTTAAGATCTGTATATGCCAAAAATTGACTTCATCTTCTTGTTTTAAAGGCTTAGGTCATCTGTAAACTAGTAGGGTCACATAAATTCACCTTACTTTCATTTGGAAAAGAAATCTATGCTTAGGGCTAAAGTTTTAATTTATATATATATATTTAATTATATACAAATTATATATATTTTATATATTTTTATTTATATATATTTATATTTTATATTTATATATTTTATGTATATTTTTATTTATATGTATTTTGTATATTTTTTATGTATAAATATATTTATATATTTAATTATATATATATTTATGTTTGTTTGTTTGTTTTCTTGTTTTGAGATGGAGTCTTGCTATGTTGCCCAGGCTGGAGCACAGTGTTGCAATCTTGGCTCACTGCAAACTCTGCCTCCCAGGTGCAAATGATTCTCTTGCCTCAGCCTCCTGAGCAGCTGGGATTACAGGTATGTGCCACCACACCTCACTAATTTTTGTATTTTTGTAGAGATGGAATTTCATCATGTTGGCCAGGCTGGTCTTGAACTCCTGACCTCAAAGTAATCCACCTGCTTTAGCCACCCAAAGTGCTGGGATTACAGGCATGAGCCACCATGCCTGGCCTTTAATAGTATTTTAACACTTTATTTATTTGGCATGGTTAAGGAGTGAGAGACTTTCTATTTTGTAAATCATTAAGTTATCTTGGGCCAATAAGCAATAAAACATATATTTATATTTATTATATAAAGAAACATATATTTCTCTGCCTTGTTAAGATTTTGTAAAAACCACAATTTAATGCAATATTGATGACAGGCTTATTATAAAGAACCCTAAATTTTGCATTGATGTGCCCAGATACTCCCACTAAGCTGGGTAGGTCTAGTTGGTCCTTTACTAAATGGCCCCACTGGACTGCTGCCTTATTTATTTTTCTTTTTAAATCCTGAGGTCTATATTTTAAGAATTCTTCTCCCTCATTCCTGCTGTCAGGTTTTGATCTCTCACTTCTTTTTGCTGATAAGAGATCTCTTTTAGTAATTCACTCCCCATCTCCACTTTCTGATCTGTGGCTTCAGATCTATAAGCCCATCATACAATGGGGCTGGACAAATAGATCACTGAGCTTGTTAGAACTTAGTGAGTAGGCACAGAGGTACCTCTGAGGGGTCAAGTAGAAGAAATTTAGTGAATGGAACGTGTTGCATCTAACTTGGCCTGTTGTTACAGTTCTGGATTTTTTTTTTCCTGCTGTAGTCAATTGAAAATATTAGGTAAACTCTGCTGAAGTAATGTATTCTTTTATCGTATCTGAATGCTCAAGGAATACATTTCTAGAATGAATCCCCACTTTCTATTTTTTTTTCAGGCTGTGAGGATGATTACGATGAGAGAGAGAGAGAGAAAGAAACAGGAGAGAGAGAGAGAAACAGACAGGAGAGAGAGAGAATGCCCATAGGGCTTCATTATAACCCCAGGACCCAGTTTCATCTTTCAGAAATTTAATCTTTTAGTTTATCTAAAGGTTATCAAATTTTGGAAAATTAAATCATACTAACTGTGTTAATTTCCCATTGCTGCTGTGACAAATTATCATAAACATAGTGGTTTTAAACAAACCCCACACATTTATTATCTTACAGTTCTAGAGTTCAAAAGTCCAACGTTGGTCTCACTGAGCTAAAGTCAAGGTACCTGCAGGGCTGGCTCCCTCTGGAGTCTCAGGACACCTTCCTCCATCTTCAAAGCCAGCATTGCAGCATCTTCAGACCCTCTCCAACTATCTGACCTCTGCTTCCATCATCACATCTTCTTCCCTGACTTTGAGGCTCCTGGCTTCGTCTTGTAAATGCCACAGTAATTACTTTGAGCCCAAGTCGATAATCCAGGATAATCTACCCATCTCAAGAGCCTTAATTTAATCACACCTGAAAAATCCCTTTTGCCCTATAAGGTAACATATTCACAGATTCTGGGAGAAGGATATGGGCCTCTGTGTGTGTGTGTGTGTGTGTGTGTGTGTGTGTGTGTGCGCGCGCTTGCGCGCGTAGGGGGGTAGGCATTATTCAGCCTCTCACACTAACAATATGCTGATTTAAAAACCAGAATGGCAATTTTTAAGTAATAGTTTTAAGATATCTGATAGGATAACTGGAATTGCCTTTGTTACTTAGGACACTCTTCTACCAGGGAAAGTGAGGAGACCAAATAAGAACTTGCTTAGTGAGCATAGAATTATACCAATAGATATGGATAGTATTAGAGCTTGGCAAATTGTCTTTTGTTCTCTAAAAATATTTCTATCCAGATATATTTCTATCCAGATATATTCTATCCAGCAGTAATGGCTGTTAGAACTGTTTTTCTGAATAGTTCTTGAGTTCTTGTATCAATGATATAATGTATTAATGATTTGTTATATCAGTTGATACATTGATACACAGATACACTGACTCTTTGGTTTTCCTCTCACTATATCCCATGAAACCATGGCCAGCTGTTACAATGTTTCTTTGTGTACACTTTGGGTAATGCCTCAGGTCAAAATTAACTTTACACCTTAAAGGCAGTTGAAGTACCATAGTCAGAATCGATTTTCTAGGGTGGATAGTTAGCATTTAAAGTATCACAGTGAGGAACCAACTCTTCATTTGCTTACTACTTCATGTCTCTTGCAATGAAGAGATTTTATTAATTAGCAACTGGAATGTAGGCAATAATTTTTCAGTGGTGAAGGGAGTGTGTTCCAAAGTCAGTGAATGGTTAGAAACATTGGATGGGTCCCAGTGTCTTTAGTATAGGACCCAGGAAGCCCAGGGGCTGAAACAGTCAGTGTAGCGTTACAGTCTAGAGTCATGTTAGTCCTGCATTGCTCTGTTTTATGGCGGGCGCTGACAACTTACCAGGACCTCGTCCTATCTGCAAAATATCCTTTAATCTGCCTAAGAGTGCAACTTTTATGCATGGTGCCAGTAAGAATGCCAGACAGGAGACTTTCCTGAGCTATGAGAAAAGGTCTTATGACTGTTAGTGCCTGCTTGCTAGTAAATATTTTTGCCCTTATAAGGAATTGGACTAAGACTTGCTTTCTTTGTAATCTACCACCTGGTATTGGCAGAAGGAACAAGTAGCTCCAGAAGGATGGATGAGTAGGTCCTTGGCTCTCCAGCATTAGCCACCAGCATCAGCATCACCTGGGGTTGCTGGTTAGCACACAGGTGGCTGGGCCCCAATCCCTGAGTTTCTGAGTCTGTCAGTCTTAACCTCTGAGAGGCTAAGACTTTGCATTGCACAGGCCCAGGTGATGCTGCTGCTGCTGGTTGCGGAGCACTTTTTGAGAACTGCTGAGGTAGGTTTTGCTGTGGGTTGAAGCAACAAAGGGTTATTTCTGGCTCACATAACATGTCCACCATGGTTTCGCTGGGGGCTCTGCTCTGTATCATGGCTGATCTTGCTTTGCAACGCAGGCCAATGGAACAACCACAATCCGGAGCATTTCTATTTGTAGTGCACATGTGCAGGAGTGCTGGCAGATGCGACCTTGGTAATGTAAAAAGATTCCTTGCAACTCAACATGAGCTGGTCAGGTAACTCAACCTGGCAAGTGAGAGTCAGGTCGTACAGGGTGAACATGTGTCTCAGAGGATGATAACCCGAATATTTATAAATAGCAGTAATGATTACCACTGGTATTACCCAACTTTAACCAAAAGAGCCTGATAACAGCTTAGCAGCCAAATTGATTTAAGAAAGCTCACAATACTTGGACATGATACAGCAGATGTTACTGTGGCTCCGTCATGGTTATTGCTTGGTCTTCTCAAGCAGAGTCAGAAATTATACTAACGTCATTGGTGCCATACTTAAAAAACATCTCTAACTTGGTTCCCCTTAGATAAATGGTTTCTCTCCTTCCACCCATACCACCTTCACCACCCCCTTCTCTGATTTTTAGATTCTGTTGCAGATGTGACCTTTTCTGACTTTCTTGTTAAATTCTGGAGATAGACTTGGCTTTGGAGGCTCACTGCCTCAATGTGCTGGTTACAACCGTGATGAGAACAAAGTCTGAGAATTCTGATCATCAGTAACCCCTATTTTGTGATGCCCTTCCTCCCTCCTTCCCTCCCTCTCTCCCACTCCTCCTTCCCTCCCTCCCTTTTTTCTTCTTTCCCAGTGTAACTTTGCCATCAGTTTAACCATCCAGAAAATTGACAACATAATGAACAGTTTAACCATAAGCATCAATATTTGCTCCAAAATTATATCTCAAGACCTCTAAGTCATCACTTCAGTATTCTTGTTAAACTGTCCTATTACAGGTTCTTACTTTCAAGCAGGGCAGAGAGAATAGTCACATCTTCACCCAAGGATAGATTCGAGGGGAACATCAGGGTGAATATAGACTCTTGTTTGTTTTGCATTCTTCAGTTCAATCACTTCAGTTCATCAGGGAAATAAAACTGTCAGCACAACATCTCTGAATACAGAGGATGATGGCACCGTATATGATTCAAAGGATTGCCCAAGGCTAAAGCCACTGTGTAAGCTTTAATTAACTAGGACAGTCAGGGGTAGGTGCTGTGGGAGGGAACACTATCTCTATTAATGTTAATTTTTTATGTGAATATAGAGGAACTCCTAGATGCATTATTTCATAATTAATTTTCTTATAAGTTATGAATGTTCTAGATATTCCCTAAAGACAGGTTAGAGAGATCAACTCATTTAATGCAGCTAGTTTTTAGAGGCTTTTCTGGCAGTCATGTATTATGGCTACCATTTTGCTTCACTTTTTTTGTGTGTGTTTTTTTCCAGAGCCTAAAATAGTTCCGTCTTTAAGATGGAAATGGTTAATGATTTTGGTAATACTCCAAGTTTCTTGTGTGCATTTTAGGCAATAGGTCAAAGTGAAAAGAGCAAAAATGGTGCTTTGGAGTTCCTGATGTAGTCAGGTTTTGCAGGAAATACACAGGTGTTTTTCAACCAAATAAACGTTTGCTTTTTTTTTTTTTTTAAGTTGAGGTTATCCGGGCAATTGGTTTATTGAGTCAAAATAGTTTGCCTTATGCAAAATATTTTATATATTTTAATATTTTATTATCTTAAAAGTTGAAGTTAACTTTTGTTAACATCAATATTTTTATTGTTCTTTACCACAAACCTAAATGGGAACAGGTAGGGCTCAGCTATTTGTATTTGCTCCAAGATTTAGAAACAAGGCTGATAAGACAGTGGCTGAAGTGGTTCCCATCAGTTAAACCAGATTTTCAGGTAGGACAGAACTGCCAGGATTCATCAAAAGCCTGAACTCAACCCTGGGGTTGAGTGAGCTAAAGGGGAGGGCTCAGTGGGATAGAGAAGAAAATTTTTCTTAGAGAACATGCTTCCTTTTGAACACTGGTAGGTTTCTCAAACCACAGCATGCCTGAGATATTTGTTGTGTGGGGGGTCGGAAACCCATCAAACCGATTAGCTGCACCGACCTGTAGCTGTTAGGCAGATGGTGCTGGGGTGAATTGTTTGGCTGAGTTCAAATGCTCCGCAACTGACTAGCTGAAGGACCAGACTATGGTGGGCATATTCCACCCCTCTGTGCCTATCCCTCATGAAGGATGAAGATAATGAGACTATCTGATCTCATAGAAGGTGGACATTAAGTGATATAATATGCAAATAGTAGCTTGAACAATAAGTTTCTGACAGATAGGTAAACACTTAGTGGTGTGGTTTGGCTCTGTGTCCCCACCCAGATCTCATCTTGAATTGTACTTTCATAATTCCCACGTGTTATGGGAGGGACATGGTGGGAGAGAATTTGAATCATATGGGCGGTTTCCCCATACAGTTCTTGTGGTAGTGAATAAGTTTCATGAGATGTGATGGTTTTATCTGAGGTATCCCCTTTTGTATCTTTCTCATTTTCTCTTGCCACCACTATGTAAGAAGTGCCTTTTGCCTTCTGCCATGATTCTGAGGCTTCCCCAGCTGTGCGGAATGTGAGTCCAATTACACCTCTTTTTCTTCCCAGTCTTGGGTATTTCTTTATCAGCAGCATGAAAACAGAGTAATACAGTCAGTAAATGTTAACTATTATTATTATTACTTTTTTCCCCTCATCGTTTCATAAATTTACAATAATGAAGCAACAAGTATACATTGTCCTTCTCCCAGTTATAAGATGTTTCTGGGCTCACACATAAATATAAGACAGTCTTTCTATTAGAGATGGGTTCCACACAATTGGTAAGATAAATCATAAGTGATGATTTAGAAAATATAAGATAAAATAAATTCTTATCAGTTTCCAAATAAATATTGCAGAGCATGTACATCAAAGAAATTCAGAAGAGGGAGAAGTGACTCTGGAATGATGTGGTCTGGAAGTCTTTACAGAGGAGGAGCAATTGGGATAGGTACAAAAAGTGTAGGTGGGCTGGGTGCGGTGGCTCACGCCTGTAATCCCAGCACTTTGGGAGGCCGAGGTGGGCGGATCACCTGAGGTCGGGAGTTTGAGACCAGCCTGCCAACATGATGAAACCTCCTCTCTACTAAAAATACAAAAATTAGCTAGGCGTGATGGTGCATGCCAGTAATCCTAGCTACTTGGGAAGCTGAGGCAGGAGAATCGCTTGAACCCAGGAGGTGGAGGTTGCAGTGAGCTGAGATTGCACCATTGCATTCCAGCCTGGGCAACAGAGAAAAACTTTGTCTCCCCCCATCCCAAAAAAAAAGTGTAGGTGGAGGTAAAAATGGTGGGGTAGGGAGGGCGATGATTAGAATGTCAGCCAGGGAAAGTGATGAGACTGAGAGCGGGGAGCCAAGGAAGTGCAGGGTGTGTTTGAGGAACAGGAAGTCACTGTTGGTGGGAAAGTATTTCACTGGCGACTGTTTAGTGAGGAAAAAGAGTGTTTAGAGTTATTTTAGGGGGGGAAACTGTTGACATAGGGACATTTTTGTTAGAGCTATCTTACAAGTGAAGTTGAGAAAACATGACTGCTAACATTTTAGTTGTGGATGAGAAAGAAAAATCACTCAGAGCATTCTGAGGATGGTGAGACATGCAAAATATATCAGGTCCAGAGAGATGCGAGCATGAGACTTCAGTCATTTGCCCCCATCCCTGCACCCACGTTTAGGGTAGTTGTTTCAAGGCACTTTGTTCTTTCTTTTATTCTGGGTGGTTTCCAATCTAGCTGATAAATTACCTAAAATGTCACTGCAAGTTGCACCATGTGACTGCCATGCACTGTCTTCATGTTCCTGGAATTTGTGATACAAAGAAAAATGTATAGGCAATCACTAATCAATGTTATTTTTGTAAGCCAATGAGAAACCCTGTCAAGCCAGTTTGTAATAGCCACTTCTTGTCCCTTTTCTGCCTTTAAGAGCCTGCTTGTAACAAAGGCTCATATGTAAAGTTACTTTGATCTGAGTCTTCCAAGCAGCTATGCTCATCTTGGCTCAAGTAAAACTTTTTTTCTTTTTTTTTTTGAGATGGATTCTAACTCTGTGGCTCAGGCTGGAGTGCAATGGCATGATCTCGGCTCACTGCAACCTCTGCCTCCCAGGCTCAAGTGATTCTCTTGCCTCAACCTCTGGATTAACTGGGATTACAAGCATGAGCCACCGGCCCAGCTAAGTTGTGCATTTTTAGTAGAGACAAGATTTCACCATGTTGGCCAGGCTGGTCTCAAACTCCTGGCCTCAAGTGATCTGCCTGCCTCAGCCTCCCAAAGTGTTGGGATTACAGGGATGAGCCACTGTGCCTGGCCAAGAAAATTTCTTAAAATTATATTTTGTGCCCCAGCTTCTTCCCTTAGGTTGACAGGGGTATACATTTGACTCTTCTCTGTGCATTGCATGGCCATTGTAATGTTTCATCTTATGTGTTAACTTGACTAGGTTAAAAGATGCCCAAGTAGCTGCTAAAACATTCTTTCTGGGTATGTCTGTGAGGGTGTTTTTGGAAGACATTAGCCTTTGAGTTGGCTGACTGAGTAAGGAAGACTGTTCTCACCAGTGTGAGTGGATGTGGTCCAATCCCATGAGGGCCCAGATGGAAACAAAAAGGTAGAGAAAAGGTTGTTTGAAAAAAAAAGAAAACCCAAATTTTAGATGATATTAATTTAACAGTTTATTTGAATAAAGGATAATCCATGAATCAGAAGAGGTGCAGAACGCTCTGCTTCAGCAGTGTGGGCAGAGAGCTTTACTAGGTGGATACAGGAGTAAGACAAAGAAAATATGTTTGATTGGTTAGAATGGAAAGACCTTAGTTGGAGGGCAGCTGCAGTTTCGATTGGTAAAGTCTCTATTTTTCTGAATTTTACTGTTTCTGTTGGGCTTAGGTAGACTAGAACTGCCCCAATCTAACAAGCTCCCTGTTAACAATTTCTTAGCAGGGCGAATTCAATTTTCTTGAGCTGGGACATCTGTCTTCTCCTGCCCTTAGACATTGGTGCTCTTGATTCTTGCACTTTCAGACTTGTAGCAGGATTTCCATCCCTGGCCCACCCCCGCATTCTCAGGCCTTCAGACTTGGACTGAGATTTTAAACCATTGGCCTCTCTGGTTCTCAGGCTTTTGAGTTTAGCTGGAATGATGCCACCAGCTTGCCTGGGCCTCCTGCTCATAGAGGGCAGATCACAGGCCTTCTCAGCCTCCATAATCATGTGAGCCAATCCCTCCTGTTCAATCTCTTTCTGTATTTCTATACATACCCTATTAGGTCTGTTTCTCTGAAGAACTCTGTGTGATACAGTCATAATATGTTCTTTAACACTGTTAGTTTGTTTCCATGCTGCTGATAAGAATATACTGGAGACTGAGTAATTTATAAAGGAAAAGAGGTTTAATGGACTCACACAGTTCAATGTGGCTGGTGAGGCCTCACAATTATGGTGGAAGATGAAAAGTACATTTTACATGGCGGCAGGCAAGAGAGAATGAGAACCAGGTGAAAGGGGAAACGCTTTATGAAACCATCTGATCTCCTAAGACTTATTCACTACCACAGGAGCAGTATGGGGGAAACTGCGCCCATGATTCACTTATCTCCCACCAGGTCCCTCCCACAACATGTGACAATTATGGGAGCTACAATTCAAGATGAGATTTGGATGGGGACATAGCCAAACCATATCAAATACGAATGTAATCAGAATAGTAGAAGGTCATGGGCATATGCAGACTCTTCACAGTGAACCCCTTTACGCCTTCTCTCCCAGCTTTTTAAACAGCACTTCAAGCCAAATAGCTATCATGTGGCATTTACCTGATATCATGCTGTATAAAACCTGCTTTTATAGACTGCTCATTCTTTGCACTGACCATTTTATGCCCATGAGACATACTCATTGACCAGGCAGAAGAAAATATTCAGCCTCGGATTGATAGATAAGTACTTGTATTATATTAAATGTAATTATCTATTAAATCATTTCTACTGTTGTCACAGCTTATCATTTTTTGAAAGGTGATGATGCTAAAATATTATGGAACAACTAGAATAATTTACATATTCTTTACTTTGGTCTTATTTTTCATTGAAGCCATAAAAATACTTAAAAATATTTTCCACCCTTTAGTATGAAATTATATAGATCGACTGTTTTAATAAAAGCATCTAAATCAGCATTTGTAGCCCAAGTGTCAGAGTTGATGTTTTGCATGATTAAAATATTTTCTTTGTAAAATACCCAACTAAGCTCAGGTTCAAGAAAAGAACAAAGTGGGAGGCATAACACTACCAGACTTCAAATGATACTACAAGGCTACAGTAATCAAAACAGCATGATATTGGTACCAAAACAGAGACATAGACCAATGGAACAGAACAGAGGCCTTGGAGGCAACACAACACATCTACAACCATCTGATCTTTGACAAACCTGACAAAAACAAGCAATGGGGAAAGGAGTCCCTACTTAATAAATGGTATTGGGAAAACTGGCTAGCCATGTGCAGAAAGCAGAAACTGGACCCCTTCCTGACACCTTACACTAAAATTAACTCCAGGTGGATTAAAGACTTAAACATAAGACCTAACACCATAAAAACCCTAGAAGAAAATCTAGGCAAAACCATTCAGTACACAGGCGTAGGCAAGGACTTCATGACCAAAACACCAAAAGCATTGGCAACAAAGCCAAAATAGACAAAAGGGACCTAATCAAACTCCACAGCTGCACAGCAAAAGAAACAGTCACTAGAGTGAATCATCAACCAACAGAATGGGAAAAAATTTTTGCAATCTACCCATCTGACAAAGGGCTGATATCCAGAATCTACAAATAACTAAAACAGATTTACAAGAAAAAAACAAAGAAGCCCATTCAAAAGTGGGCGAAGGATATGAACAGACACTTTACAAAAGAAGACATACATGAGGCCAACAAACATATGAAAAAATGCTCATCATCACTGGACATCAGAGAAATGCAAATCAAAACTACATTGAGATACCATCTCACGCCAGTTAGAATGACAATCATTAAAAAGTCTGGAGACAGCAGATGCTGGAGAGGATGTGGAGAAATAGGAACACTTTTGCACTGTTGGTGGGAGTGTAAATTAATTCAACCATTGTGGGAGACAGTGTGGCGATTCCTCAAGGACCTAGAAATAGAAATTCCATTTGACCCAGCAATCCCATTACTGGGTATATATCCAAAGGATTACAAATTGTTCTACTATAAGGACACATGCAAACGAATGTTCATTACAGCACTGTTTACAATAGAAAAATCCTGGAACCAACCAAAATGCCCATTGATGATAGACTGGACAGGGAAAATGTGGCACATATACCCCATGGAATATTATGCAGCCATCAAAAATGATGAGTTTGTGTCCTTTGTAGGAACATGGATGAACCTGGAAACCATCATTCTCAGCAAACTGACACAAGGACAGAAAATCAAACACTGCATGTTCTCACTCATAGGTGGGTGTTGAACAATGAGAACACATGGACACGGGGAGGGGAGCATCACACACTAGGGTCTGTTGGAGGGAACTAGGGGAGGGACAGCGGAGGGTGGGGAGTTGGGGAGAGATACCATAGGGAGAAATGCCAGATATAGGTGATGGGGAAGAAGGCAGCACATCACACTGCTATGTGCGTACCTATGCAACAATCTTGCATGTTCTTCACATGTACCCCAAAACCTAAAATGCAATTAAAAAATATATTCTTGATGACAAGTTGTTGTTTTTCCTCTTCCTCCTTTTATTCTCCCTGCCTCCCTCTCTCTCTCTCTCTCTTTCTCTTTCTCTTTCCTTCTTTCTTCCTTCCTTCCTTCCTTCCTTCCTTCCTTTCTCTCTCTCTTCCTTTCTTTCTCTCTCTCTCTCTTTCTTTCTTTCTTTCTTTCTTTCTTTCTTTCTTTCTTTCTTTTCTTTCTTTCTTTCTTTTCTTTCCTTCCTTTCCTTCCTTTCTTTCCTTCCTTCCTTCCTTCCTTTCTTTTTCTTTTTTTTCTTTTTTGAGATGGAGTTTTGCTCTAGTCACTCAGATTGGAGTGCAATGGTGTGATCTCGGCTCACTGCAACCTCCACTTCCTGGATTCAAGCTATTCTCCTGCCTCAGCCTCCCGAATAGCTGGGAAAACAGGTGCTCGCCATCAAGCCCAGATAATTTTTTGTATCCACCCTCCTTGGCCTCCCAGAGTGCTGGGATTATAGGTGTGAGCCACTGTGTCCCGCCAAGTGCTTCTTCTTTTAAGGTTATCTTTTAGTGATCACAATCAGGAGTGAGAATGAAAAAGGAAAGAAGGGAAAAAGGAAAGGAAGGAAGAGAACAATCCAGGGAGAACAAATTTAGGTTGCTTGAATTGTTCTGGATGCATATGTTTTTTTTTTTTAATTTTATTTCAACATTATATGATAAAAAATTTAAAACATAGTATGAATTTGAAAGAATTTTAAGCTAACACCCATACACCTACCACCTAGATTGTACCACTAACGTTTTACTGTACTTACTTTATCACACCTCTATTCATTTCTCTACCTTGGAGGTATAAATGTTTTAATTCTGACTATGCAATGAATGACTGAATCAATTTTATACAATCAGAGTTCCAGTCGGCTAGGTCTATGCTATCTGTTTTCCTGTTTCTGTGTATCTACCATCACTTCCAAGTGAGACGAGCGGGACAGATTAGAAGAATCAATTCAGTTTACCAGAAAATGCTTCTTGGGCATTTAATGATGTGCCTAGCATGCTTCTGTGGAGCTGGCCTGGCTTAGAGGCTTAGCAGCCATCTGGAGAGCTTCTTAACTTGATATTCTCATGGGCTTTACTCCCCCAAATTCTGAGTCAGTAAATCTGACATGGGGACTTGAAATCTGCATTCTTTGAAAGGATATTTTAAAAAGGCATCAAACATGATTTTGAGGCCCCCTCTCAAAAAAAACTGATAAGAACAAGTGTCAGAGTGAAAGGATAAGAGCAAAATCTTTGGTGAGACCAGTGACTACTCTCACTAAGACAGGGCAGCTGCAGAACTTGAAAACTAATCTCTAATGACAGCAAGCAAATCAGTGGTTGTCAAGTGGTGTGCTTAGAAGCCTTTCCTCTCAGGCAGGCCCACTTCTGGGAACTAGAGATACAGAAATAGATAAAACCTGCCTTGCAAGTTAACAATAGGATTTAACAGGTGGTTGGATTTAGAAACCATTGACCTTGACACTATCAAAGAATTCTATGTTACAGTCCTTTTTTTTTTTTTTTTTTTTTTTTGACAGGGTATTGCTCTCTGTTGCCTAGGCTAGAATGCAATGGCATGATCTCTGCTCACTGTAGCCACATGGGCTCAAGTGATCCTCTTGCTTCAGCCTCCTGAGTAGCTAGGACTACAGGAAGTACCACCTGTAATTTGTATTTGTTTTTAGTAGAGACAGGGTCTTGCTATGTTGCCCAGGCTGGTCTCAAAGTTCCTAGGCTCAAGTGATCTGCCTGCTTCAGCCTCCAAAAGTGTTGGGATTACAGGCATGAGCCACTGCATTTTTATCATCTTGTGAGAAGGCAAGACATTTTGGAGGAAAAGTCAATAATCCAATATCTAACCAAGTACCCAGTTCTGTGGTTTACACTGTAAGTGCTTGTATTAGTCCGTTTTCACCCTCCTGATAAAGACTTACCTGTGACTGGGCAATTTACAAAAGAAAGAGGCTTGGTGGACTTACAGTTCCACGTGGCTGGGGAAGACTCACAATCGTGGCAGAAGGCAAGGAAGAGCTTGTCACTTTCTTAAATGGATGGCGGCAGGCAAAGAGAGAGCTTGTGCAGGGAGACTCCGTTTTTAAAACCATCAGATCTCTTGAGATTCATTCACTATCACGAGAACTGTACAGGAAAGACCTGCCCCCATAATTAAATCACCTCCCACTGGGTTCCTCCCATGACACGTGGGAATTGTGGGAGTCACAATTCAAAATGAGATTTGGGTGGGAACACAGCAAGACCATGTTAGTGCTTGAGGTTTCCCGTGGATAGAAAGACTAATGTAGGCTAAAAAGCTGGTCAAAGTTTCATGGAGGACAAAATGGGTAAAACTACAAAGAGAATCAGTAGTAGTTGAAGAAGTAATGAAAGAAGAAACAGACAACGCAAGAAAACACAGAAAGGAGAGTGTCAATGAACTGATGGCAGGAAAATGTCTATGCTCAGGAATTGGGGGGGCGGGGTTCTAGGCTTTGGAGGGTAAACAGTGCTAGACAGTAGCAAATGTAAATTTCTGAACAAATTTTAAAGAATAGCCTCAAGTCTCCAGATCCCTCATAGCAGCAAATGACACACTGATTATATTTTGTAACTCTCCTGTGGTTTCTGGTAGACACAGAGTTACATGTACTCAGTAGAAGGTCTGTGGAGTCCAGCGCATGCCATTTTCATCCCAGGAAGAAGCATTCTCCTAAGATTCCAGTTGCTCACTCCTGTTTGTGTGTTAGGTACTTGCGGTTTGAACTACTGAGATCACAGAGGGCTTCTTCTCATTTTGCCATTGAGTTTCTGGTACCAAAAACCTTGTTTAGCTCATAGAAAAAATGACACTGAGATTTCTTTCCATCTGTACTCATCTCCAAGATCTCTGGCTCCCATCAAACTCATATTCATTTGTTGTTGTTATTTTGTTGTTTTTCACTTTCTGGCCCCCAGTGTTAAGTTGACTGCTGAGGCCATGGAATATCTAGATGCTGCACTGCCATCTTGGACCCCTCTGGATCTTTGACTTATTTATAGGACCACGGAACTTTTTTAGTTATTCATTACCCTTCTGATTTCAGTTTCCAGGTGTCGGAAATCTGGGTATGGCTTGGCTGGGTGATTCTGGCTCAGTATGTCTCATGAGGTTGCAGTTGAGGTGTCAGCTGGGGCTGCAGCCATCTCAAGACTTGACTGGGGCTGAAGGATTCAGATCCAAGTTCACTTATGTGGTTGTCAGCAGGCCCCAGTTCCTCCACTAGCTGCTGTCAGAGGGGATTGGAGTTCCTTCCATGATAGGCTTCTCCACAGGGCAGCTCACGAGGTGGCAGCTGCTTTCCCCAGAGCCAGTGGTGTCCCAGAAAGAAGGCTGAAGAGCTGGAGAGAGCCAAGTTGGGAGTCTCAGTGTTCTATAACCGAATATCAGAAGTGGCAGTACATTACTGCTGTCATTTGCTGTTTGTCATGAAAACCAAAGGATCACAGTCCATTCCTGGTACAGAGTAGAAAGGGACCATAGAAGGGACTCTGAAAGTATCAGGAGGCTGAGTTCCTTGGGGACTGCCTTGAGGGCTGGTCAGGGCGTGAGCCCTAACCCCAGTTAGGGTGTCTAAAACTGTCCCAGCTCCATATCCATCTAAAAGCTTCCTTCATCTGCCTTGCTTGAACAAGAAATGGGAGAGACACTGAATACCTTATCAGGAAAGCATCAGTGCATTGCCTGAGTGCCTTTCATATACTAAATGCAACAGTGGGTTCCACAGAGTTCACTGAAACAATAGGAGAACTTTTCCCCTCAGGAACTTTAGGATATGTTGAGAAAACAGTACAGACACGAAGGTATGGAGAACACCGTTTCTCATGGAACTATATAAATTCAACTCAACCATAGTTTAGGCAAAGAAGGACATTTCCTGGAAGCCTTGTGTGGCTCAGGGAAGGGCAGGGGCCTGGGCACAGCTGGACACAAGGCACAAATCCTGCCAGGACTCTTCCTGTCCATCTTCATTCCTCTTGCCCTCTCTGTATTAATTGGCCTCATGCACTTCAACTGGCTTCTTTCACATGGCAGCCAACAAGGTTTCTGGCAGCTCTTGGTCTACATCTTACATCTGTGCAGTAGGGAAGGTAATGATTGTGTGTAGTTCCAAATTTTAAAGTTTAAGGGGAAGGCTCTGATTGGTCCAGCCTAATTCCTGGACCCATCAGTGTGTCTCTGTCATGTTGTCCAACCTCATTAGGTATCGACCCTGTGACAGACACTATGGAGGTGCTGGAATTACGAAACCCAAAATAAAACACAGGTTTTTGCTAAAGAGATGGCAGTGATCTGGAGACAGAGGGTAGGAGGCTTAAGAAACTCATCTGTAGGCCTGAAACAATTCTAACTGGAAGATCCTGCTTGCACAACTGTGCTGCATAACGGGGAAGGTAGTCAGAGGGTGGGGAAGCCTGCAGGTCATGTGAGGCTATGTATTGTTTCCGTTCCCTTTCCTTCCTTCCCTCTTTCCTTCCTTCCTTCCCTCCTTCCTTCCTTCCTTCCTTCCTTCCTTCCTTCCTTCCTTCCTTCCTTCCTCCCTCCCTCCCTCCCTCCCTCCCTCTCTCTCTCTCTTTCTTTTTCTTTTGAGATAGAGTCTCACTTTGTCACCCAGGTTAGAGTACAGTGGCAGGATCTCAGTACACTTCAACCTCCGCCTCCCAGGTTCAAGCAATTTTCCTGCCTCAGCCTCCCGAGTAGCTGGGATTACAGGTGCATGCCACCACACCTGGCTAATTTTCATATTTTTCGTAGAGATGGGATTTCACAATGTTGGCCAGGCTAGTCTTGAACTCCTGCTCTCAGGTGATCCACCCACCTTGGCCTCCCAAAGTGCTGAGATTACAAACATGAGCCACCGCACCCAGCCTCCATTCCCATTTCGAACTTCAGTTCTTTTCTACTAGTCTTGATTCAGCTGGGTCTACAGGTTCTCTCTATGCTGCTTCATTAGGATGCCAGTTCTTTGCATAAGAAACCCTTCCTAGGCTGTGTTCTGAGTAGCTTGGAGCTTGCTGAAATGCATAGGATTTCTAACAAGTGGAAATAGTTTCTGACAGGAGCTTTCTTTCGGAGGAAAATGTGAGAAAGCAAGTGGGATAGAAATGTCTTTGTTTTCACTGAAGTACAGTCAGGATGAATAATTAGGAAACTGATACTGAACTCAGCTTCATTACCTGAGCTATTAGTCAAAACAAGGTATGTGACGGTGTGGATGTGTTGGTGCTTCCAGAAGGTAGGCGGAGTCCTTGAGTCCGTATGTCTGTCAATAGTTCCATCCAAATGGGTGATGAGGTCGGAACTCCTATTTTCCAAAGTGACACATTAGTGTGTAGTGTGTAGCTAGCTACTCAAATGGTGTAATTTCAGGAAAGAGATAGGTTTCTAACTCTAAAAGAATGCCCTTCTGTAGTGAGCCATGTTTGTGCCACTACACTGCAGCCTGGGCAACAGAATGAGACCCTGGCCCACTGACCCCCACCAAAAAATAATGCTCTCAACTCCATGCTCAATATCAAAATCCCTCAGTCAGAGACAAAATATTTTATCTGATGGTTAAAAAGAGACAGAAATATTTTTGGAAGATTTAAGACACTGATGTACATTTATATTAAAATGTTAACAAATCACATCAAGTGCTTTCTTGGATTTTTTTTAATTGAATGAGTCATGTGCAGGGTCGTATCTATGTGTGTATGCGTGAATATGATTAGGGACATGGACATCCAATTCCTAATACAGTTTTACCTAGAGCTGATTATGATATTAAATTCTCATTCTGCTTCATACTACATATAATTAATATGTTTGAATCGGAATTCTGTCTGCAAAATAGCAATGGAGAGCCAGACATCAGACTCTTGTAGAATATTTATGCTTTTGACTGTTTAGCTGAATAATGCGTCTGGATATTTTCTATAAGGTTAGTTCTCTCAAAGCTTAATTCTATTAAATAGGAACATACAAGTTAACTTTTCCCCCCTCTCAAATATCTAGTTCAGGAACAGAGAGAAGTTCAACATTCCTTTCCCAATGTGGTATCTTTCACTAGAGCCTTATCGCCTTCAAATGACAAGGTTTGGATAGAATTCAAATCAGATAAGGCGTGTTATTTATTTTAAGGCCCTTTAAGAACTCAGCCAATTAGAGCCCATTGAATGAGATGCACATCACTGAGGTTTCCTAGAAAGGGCTTGGTCATGGGGTTTTGAAGCCCTGTTAACAAAGCATGGCAGGTTGCCTGTTTTTAAAAGGACATTTATTTTTGGAAAACTGTGATCCTCTTGTTAGCCTCAAACTCCCTTGCTTGTAGGTGCTTCAAAGAAATCTGAGCCCTTGCCAGGCTATTTCTATAAAGTCACCTATTTTTTTTTTCCTCCCCCAGAGGTTGCCTGGGAGAAGGAATTAAGTAAAAATAGGTTTAATAAAACTGTTCCATGCTTAATTCTACCGACTTCATATCAAGAGTTTATCGAATTTCTATTAATGAATTGCTTCATTAATTCATTTATTTGGCAAATGTTTATTGAGGGCCTAAGATGAGCTAAGTATCACAGTTAACGCAGTAGATTTTGTCTCTTCTTGTATGGTGATATCCAAATATACAAACGTGTGAACATGAATACAAAAATGGATGGCAGATACAGGTAAGAGCCTGGCTGGATCAGTGCCTGAACTGAGAGGGCTAGGGATACTCTCTTTTAGGGGAAGCCATTGATATGAGGTCTGCATGACCAGAATGAATTAGACCTTTGAAGACCCAGGGCAAAGCATTCAGAGCAGAGAGAAGACTCGGTCCAAAGGTTCCGACATGGGGCTATACTCAATATGTTGGAAGAATACAAAGAAGATCTGTGTGACACAGCTTGGAGAAGTGGGCAGGGCCTAGACCATGGATGAGGTTGTAGGTTGTGGGAAGGAGTTTAGATATGAGTGCAGTGAAAAGCCACTGGAGTTTTCAGCAGAGAAATGGCAGGCTCCAATTTAAATTTTCTTCAGGAAAAATTGATATAGAAAATAACAGTGGGCCGGGTGTGGTGGCTCATGCCTGTAATCCCAGCACTTTGGGAGGCTGAGGTGGGCAGATCGCCTGAGGTCAGGAGTTTGAGACCACACCGGCCAACATAGTAAAACCCCATCTCTACTAAAATACAAAAAGTAGCTGGGTGTGGTGGTGGGCACCTGTAATCCCCAGCTACTCAGAAGGCTGAGGCAGGAGAATTGCTTGAGCCTGGGAGATGGAGGTTG
>NW_016107350.1:6719187-6722975 GCF_001604975.1 Cebus imitator | reverse complement strand
AAAAAAAAAAAAAAAAAAAAAAAAAAAAAAAAAAAAAAAAAAAAAAAAAAGGAAATAAGAGTAGACATAGGGAGATCAGTCCAGAAGGAATTATATTAAATAGTAGGCTAGGGCCAGGATATACATAGTACAGAGAGTGTGTGGAAAAATCTCATCGTGTGGAGGAAGAAAATATACACCTGTGTGGGTATATACATTTATATACAGACATACAAGACAAACACACATTCACATGTCCTAGTCCATTTGGGATGCAATAACCAAATGCCATGAACTGGGTAGCTTGTAAACATCAGACATTTGTTTCTCAGAGTTCTGGAGGCTGGAGTCCAAGATCAAGGTGCCGGCAGGTTGTGTGTCTGTTGAGGACTTGTTTCCTGATTTCTAGAAAGGTTTTGCGGTTTCCTCACCCAATGGAAGAGGTGAGGCAGCTCTCTGGGGTTTCTTTTATAAGGAATTAGATTTGTGAAGGAAGACTTGGTCCAGAGGCCCCAAGGTAGGAATAAACTCAATAAGCTGGAAAAATACAAAGAAGGTCTGTATAACAGATTTTTACAACATGGTGAAACCCTATCACACAAAGACAAACACACATTCATGACTGCTGCACCCTCATGACCTAATCACCTTCTCAAAGTCCCACCTCTTTATAAGTATCATCACGTTGGGGGTTAGGCTTCAACAGAAATTTTAATTGTTGTGGGGGACACAAACTTTCAGACCATAGTGGTATATATTCAAACGTTTTCTTTAAAACATTCCATTTATATTTTATGACATATATAATATGTGGATACAATAGTATATACATTATTTATAAATAAATCAGTATATCTAATGGAGAATTGTATGTGCTGAAAAATAATTTATTGGTGGGGCGTGTCAGTTCACACTTGTAATCCCAGTGTTTTGGGAGGCCAAGGTGGGAGGATAGCTTGAGTTCAGGAGTTTGAGACCAGCTTAGGCAACATAGTAAGACCTCATTTGTACAAAAAATTAATAATAATAATTAGGAGGGTGTGGTGGCATATGCCTATAGTCTCAGCTACTCTGGAGGCTGAGGTGGGAGGAAATCGCTTGAGCCCAGGAGGTTAGGGCTGCAGGAATTGTGCCACTGCACTCTAGTCTGGGTGACAGAGTGAGGCTCCCTCTCTCTCAAAAAAAAAAAAAAAAAATATATATATATATATATACATATATATATATACATTTACACACACGTATCATATATATGTTTTATTGATGTGTGTGTGATCAAGTGGTTTTGGAAGTCATGGTCTAGGTGTAAGATGATGGTGACTTGGATTTGTTGGCACTAATAGAAAGGGAGAGAAGCAGATGCATTGGGGATAAGGTTTGAAGGTAAAATTAACAAGATTTGTTGATGGGATGTACCACACGCAGTGTGGGAGCCGTGAGCACACATAGGGCTCAGATGCGGCCCAGCCCTCAGAAAGCCTTGTAGCCCTGTGGTATTTTCTTGACTGAAGACTGAGGATGTAGCAGTTCTCAAATTTTGTTTACTTTCACACTCATGATGGCTCACGGTTCCCCCAGGGAAAATAATTTTTTCTTCACTTCACACCTCTTTGCACACTTCTAGGGGCCACCATTTTGCATTACATTGTCTGGAATGGACCAGCAAACAGTTCAGAATGAGATCCTGAAAAGGTGCCATGTGTGTCTGTGTGTGTGCATGCATGTGTGTCTGTCTTCAAGAGTCTTTTCCAGTAAAGCCACTCTGGCTTAGGGTTGTATTCTTTTTTTTTTGTTTCCTGGAGGTAAGGGGGTCTTTGAGACTGTGGAAACAAAGGAATAATTGGAGATTAACCATCTCACCACATACTAACAGCTCAGGTCTCAAGGATGAGTAGCAGGTTTCTCCTGGGACTTGGAGCCACGAACTGTGAGGTTCTCATTTGTTTTTATTGAATATGATTATAATAGAATGTAACCCAACTATGGAGATATAATTTGGATGTGGGTTATAAATCTCATGCTTCACTGTAATCCCCAGTATTGGAACTGGGGCCTGGTGGGAGATGATTGAATTATGGGAGTGGTTTCTCATCCATGGTTTAGCATTAACCTTGGTGCTGTCCTTGCAATAGTAAGTGACTTCTTGTGTGATCTGGCTGTTTAAAAGTGTGTGGTACCTCCCCACCTCTATCGCTTCCCCCTGCTTTGGCCATGTGAAGTGCTGGCTCCTTCTTCCCCTTTCTCCATGATTGTAAGATTCCTGAGGCCTCCTCAGAAGCTGAGCAAATGCATCATGCTTCTTGTACAGCCTGCAGAGCCATAAGCCAATTAAACCTCTTTTATTATTTTATTTTATTTTATTTTTTGAGACAGAATCTTGCTCTGTAGCCCTGGCTGTAGTGCAGTGGTGCAATCTTGGCTCACTGCAACCTCTGCCCCCTGGGTTCAAGCGATTCTCCTGACTTAGCCTCCCAAGTAGCTACCCACCACCACACCCAGCTAATTTTTTGTATTTTTAGTACAGAAAGTGTCTTTCACCATGTTGGCCAGGCTAGTTTTAAACTCCTGAACTTGTAATCCACCCACTTCAGCCTCCCACAGTGCTAGGGTTACAGGCATGAGCCACCACACCTGGACAAACCTATTTTCTTTACAAATTATCTAGTCCCAGTTGTTTCTTCATAGCAATGTGAGAACAAATGAACACGTGGTGATTTCTACATGTAATCTATTTTTGTCTTTGCTAGGCGTTACTTGTTATGTAATGCCTACATCCTTTGTTCTTAATCCCCTACACAGTACAAAAAAACCCACTCACACCAAAGGCGCTAGTGAGCACTATTAAACTTGTTGAAAATGTTGACCCCAGAGGGTGTCTGTTTATTCCTGAGTCCACTCTCACTGGCCATCCAGAGGCTCTTTCCCTCACACAGCCCTGAAGCCAGCTTCACTTCTCTCAGCTTTCTTTTTCATCACAAATTGCTGCCTCCTTTGGGGGACACCCTGCTATGTGCTCTCAAAATTGTCTTCTAGACAAACCTGATCCTTCATGCAGATGGAATTCATGCACCAAATTCTAGAAAGACAACACTTTCTCTATGTTAGAACAATACGATTACAGTGATTGCTACGTGTGAATAATCATAATAGTACCACGATTAAAAAGATTTTTGAGTTCCGTATGACTGACCAACAAATGTGCTTTTGAAATATGATCTGTATTTGTGTTAGAGACCATCTTTTATCTATTAAAATGATCTAAAATTTTTCTAAGAAACAAAACACTGGGTGTGAGGGCGATCTGGCTGTGACATCTGTCACCCCATTGATTGCCAGGGTTGATTCTGCTGATCTGGCTGGCTAGGTGGGTGTCCCCTTCCTCCCTCGCTTCTCCGTGTGTCCCTCCTGAAACTGCGCGCTCAGTCGAAGAGGACAAACATCCCCGATAGAGGAGGACCGGTCTTCGGTCAAGGGCATATGAGTGGCTGCGCTCCCCTGGTAGAGCCTCCAAACCAGCTCTCAAGAAACAAAAAACCTATTTCTTATTATGTCAGAGTGTTTTAACTTTTCAGGGGAAAAATACTCTATAAACAGATAAAGGCTATGTTGTTATTATTTTTATTCTAGGAAGGAGACTCATGTTCTATCGGGTTAGAACCATTTTAAAGAAAAACATGGCTGGGTGCAGTGGCTCACACCTGTAATTCCAGCCCTTTGGGAGGCTGAGGCGGGTGGATCGTTTGAGCTTAAGAGTTTGTAACCAGCCTGGCCAACATGGTGAAACCCTGTCTCTACTAGAAATACAAAAA
>NW_016107350.1:6717995-6719057 GCF_001604975.1 Cebus imitator | reverse complement strand
ATCTCAAAAAAAAAAAAAAAAAAAAGGAAAAACATAAAGTTACTGTTTCTAATGAGGAGGCATGAGAGGGGCTACTCTGCTGTTCGTAGCTGCTGTTTTTGGGTGGAAACTAAGTCATGGGGTCTGGGTTTTGATCTTGAATGTCTGTAAAGCATAGAAGACTCCTTGTACTCTAACAAGTGAAAATCAGAGTAAGAAAATTGAACACATGCGCACAGTATGACGCAAGGCACTCGGTGAATTAATGGTTAGGGGTCAAGCAGTGAGCCAAGATTGTGCCATTGCAACCAAAACAGCAACAGCAAACTTGTCATTTCACTTGACGCATGCTGTTTTGTCTGTAGCTTGATTGTAAGAACCACGAAAGCATGTCAGTAGCGTAGTTTGAGTTAAAGGATGAAAAAGTGGTAGAAAATGTAAAATCATCAGCTGCTGGGCAATGGTCATGTTTTCTGACTGCCTGATACGTTTTAAACACCCTTAAGCTATCTGGAGAATTCCACAACTAGGTTTAGTCTTACTGGTTTATTATCTTAGAGTTTTGGAGATCAGAAGCCCAAACAGTTCTCTCTGGGGTAAAGTCAATGTGACAGGGGGGCTGCCTTCTGAAGGATTTAGAATTGGTCTCTGCTTTTTTCAGCTTCTAAAAACTGCCTGCATGCCTTAGATCGTGGCCCTGTTTATCTTTGAGGTCAGCAGCATAGTCTTCCGACCTCTCTGTCCTCTGCATCTCTGTCTCCTCTCCTCCTCTCCCCACCTTCCTTCCTCCCACAAGGGACCCCTGTGATTAGATAAGGCACACCTGCATAATCCAAGATAATTTTCCCACCTCAAGTTCCTCAGTCACGTCTGCGAAGTCCCCTTTGTCATGTAAGGTAGTATATTACCAATTTCTGGGGTCAGGACGTGGATCTCTTTGGGGGCTGTTTTCAGAGTACCACACCCTCCATTCAGTTTCATACCCAGAACCTCACTTTCCTAGCCCCCTTTGCATGGGCTGTGGTCAGCATGAGTGAGTGAGGCACTTACATCACGGGACAAATTTAAGGGGCACCAAAAAAT
>NW_016107350.1:6712606-6713873 GCF_001604975.1 Cebus imitator | reverse complement strand
TTTTTTTTTGAGGCAGAGTCTTGCTCTGTTGCCCAGGCTGGAGTGCAGTGGCTTTATCTCAGCTCACTGCAACCTCTGCCTCCTGAGTTCAAGTGATTCTCATACCTCAGTCTCCTGAGGAGCTAAGATTACAAGCACATGCCATCACACCCAGTGAATTTTTCTATTTTTAGTAGAGACAAGCTTTTGCCATGTTATCCAGGCTGGTCTCAGACTCCTGACATCAGGTGATTCACCCACCTCAGCCTCCCAAAATGCTGGGATTGCACACCTAAGCCACCATGCCTGGCCTAAGATAAATAACATTTTAATGCAATATTGAAAAAAGTTCAAAAAAATTTATGATGGTCAGCATTTTAAAACAAAGAGAGCATTACAGATTTTCCCTTTTGGCTTTGTCTTCAATATGGCCAAGCATGGCAGTATCCTTCGCAACTAAACAAAGTATGTGACCCAGACTGCACAATGAGGTGCACTTGTGGCAGGCTTTGACTTATAGCAAGCAAAAGAAGCAGGGGCCTGACACACACTGTTCATGCCAGCTTGGTTGGGTTGCTCACAGCTGAGAGCAAAAGTGGAAAGCCTGAGGCCTCGGAGACGTGAGCTGCTTGCCAGGGTCCTTGCTCTGGGAAATGTCAGTGGCCTGTGGGCAGTCGGTTGGTGAAACTTAGGGTGTTTTTCCTCGTCACAATGCCTATAAACCCATTCTCTGATCCATCAGGAGATTCTGAGAACTACCTGTTACCCTTTATGAAATCTCTTTTCTGCTTCAATAGCCAATCTACTGCTTTTTGCAACTAACAACTCTGAATAATGTAACTTATCACAGTAAGGACAATCTGAATTGGTTGGCACAGGCAAGACAAAGCCACAGGTGCAGGTCAATGTTAAAGGGCATCACATTGGGACAAAGTGAGACCCCCATCTCTACAAAAAATAAAAAATACTAAAGGGCATCCTTTAGTATTTTATCAAGGAAATAAAGCACACATGCCTCATGTAAACACTCACCCAAATTGGGCATGGTGGCTCACACTTGTAATCCCAGCACTTTGGGAGGTTGAGGTGGGTGGATCACTTGAGGTCAAGAGTTCGAGACCAGCCTGGCCAACATGGTGAAACCCCATCCTTACTAAAAACACAAAAAATTAGCTGAGTGTTGTGTGGCACATGCCTGTAATCCCAACTACTCTGGAGGCTGAGGCAGGAGAATTGCTTGAGCCTGGGAGGTGGAGGTTGCAGTGAGCCAAGATTGTGCCATTGCACT
>NW_016107350.1:6688573-6709506 GCF_001604975.1 Cebus imitator | reverse complement strand
AAAAAAAAAAAAAAAAAAAAAAACCAAAACAACAACAACAACAACAAAAGTCTCACCCTAATATTCTCTGGAATCTAGAAAGAAAATATTTACTTTTCAGTTCCTTACCTGGATATTTCACCAGTTCTAAATTAGTAGCTTATTCAGGGCTTTATTAGTAGTAAGAAGATACTGACTTTATCTTTGCACATTGAGTAACAAATCAATTCCTGTTGGAATCATAGGTCCTGGATGATGTTTCTGATAATGTGAACCTTGGTGCTCTCTCTTTCTCTCTCTCTGAGTATTCTGAGAGGGGCAAAATTGCTTGTGATTCCAAATTTCAGAATTTCCAGGCCTTATATTCTGGTTCTTAATTTAGCTGATTTTTCTGTGGAGGGTCAAAGATGGTAGTTTGCTCCAAAATTCTCACAAGATATCTGGCTCATTTGGCTCCATTCATTGAGATACCTCTTATACAGACCCTTTCTTTGAGAGATTTCTTGTCTTTTTGTCCAAGCTTATTTAATTAAATTGACTATGTATTAGAATTGTTTATGCATTTGAAAAATAATTCCCTTAATTTTAGGACACTAATTATTATTACTGAGTCACAAATCCGTGTTTAGCAGAAAATAACAGATACAAATAAGCAAATGTTGAGATTGATAATGAAGGGAGCTTAGTGAAGTCGGTTGTCAGCCTAGTTAGGACAGCATCCTGTGACATGTTGGCAAGCTTGAGATCAGCGGAAATTAGCTGAAAATGGCTGTTGGGCTCCAGGTATTAGCAGACTCATTTTTATTGAGCGGAAATCACAGATTTTACGGGCAAAACCAAGAGTTCTATAGTAGTTCTTCTGTGCTAATTTTTTCCTACCCCTTATTTCTCTCTAACTGCTTCAACTCTGTTACTAAGGTTTAAAGTGGTTTATGGAAGGCTGACAAGTAGAACGATATAATCAATGACGGTGGCCAAATCAGCGCCCTTCCACACTGATGTGAGAAATACTCTTTTATTCCTTTCACGTGAAACTAACACGTTTATATATTGAGTATTGACAAAATGCTCAATGCTGTCATAGGTATTACCAGAGATAAAAGCAAAAGCTCTGAGGCTTGTCTTCTAGCCACGTAAAATATAATTGGAGAGTGCAAATTTATATTTAAGAAAAAAATACAGAGTAAGATATGACAGTGTGAAATTAGGTGAGAACTGTGGGGTACTGACTACCATATGTAATTTAGGATTTCAGACAAAAGACAGATGAATGCTGGCCAGAGGGAGCCATCTAGGACAGCTTGCCTTCTTTCTTTCTCTCTCTCTCTCCTTCTTTCTTTCTTTCTTTCTTTCTTTCTTTCTTTCTTTCTTTCTTTCTTTCTTTCTTTCTTTCTTTCTCTTTCCTTCCTTCCTTCCTTCCTTCCTTCCTTCCTTCCCTCCTTCTTTCTTTCTTTCTTTCTTTCTTTCTTTCTTTCTTTCTTTCTTTCTTTCTTTCTTTCTTTCTCTTTCTTCTTTCTTTCCTTTCTTTTTCCTTCCTTCCTTCCTTCCTTCCTTCCTTCCTTCCTTCCTTCCTTCCTTCCTTTCTTTTCTTTTCTTTTCTTTCTTTTTTTTTTTTAGACAAGGTCTCATTCTGTCACCCAGTGCAATGGCACAATCTTGGTTTATTGTGCCGTAACTTCCTGGGCTGAAGCTATCCTCCTGCCTCCTGCCTCAGCCTCTTATGTAGCTGGGACCACAGGCATGCACCACCATGGCTGGCTACTTTTTAAATTTTTTGTAGAGATGGGGTCTCACTTTGTTGCCTAGGCTGGTCTTGAACTCCTGGGCTTTCATGATCCGGAGAGAGCTTTCTTGAGGGTGGTTGCCTGTGTAGCCTTCTTCCCCACCAGGTGAACCTTAGAATTTAGAATATGAATTAAAGAATACAAATTAAAGGCATATTTAATAGAGAATATGAATTAAAGAATGAATGTGCTAAGAAATAGCTGGTTCTTAGAATCAGTCAGGAAAATAAAAAGAAAAAGCACTTAAGGTATTTCTGGCAGAGAGGTATTTAATATGGAGAATTAGATTACAATTTACATTAAATTTAGATTCACATTAGAATTAGATTACAATTGTTAGAAGGGTTGGAAGAGTGGAAAGGAGAGCGTGGTTTTCAGAGGTGAGGAGCTATAGAAACCTGCTTCTAACTGCTTAGACACCGCTAAGGCCTCAAAAGGAAAGGTCTGTACTCTCCTACCTTCTAATCTCACACAGCAGCCTCCTTTTGGCAGATCCTCTGCTGGAACCAAGCCGGCATGGGGGTCTGGGAAATGTGGTTTCCAGGCTTCTAGCCCCTACGAAGAACCAGTAGACGATATCTAGCTCAGGACTGGTAGGATCCACATGATGTTTTAGAAGGATTTTTCTGCTGGTGACCAAAGTCCAATTTCCCTAAGAATGCTTTTCCTTTTCTCTTCTAACCCATTCTCTATCCCGTTGCAGCTGCTTTTGGGTTTTTGTCTTGTTAGTTTGTATCATATTAACACCATATACTTGCTTTACATATATTAGTTTTATTTCCATAACTGGATTTTTTTTTCTTTCCTAACTAGAGTTTTTAAAGATTGGGAGCAGGCTGGATGCAGTGGCTCACATCTGTAATCCCAGTACTTAGGGAGGCTGACGAGAGAGGGTTGCTTGAGTCTAGGAGTTTGAGACCAGCCTAGGCAACATAGTGGACCTCGTCTCTATTTTTATTTCTTTAGTTAAAAATATTAGAAACAGAACTTTATTAATTAGCAAGTCATAATCTGTGTGCACAAAAAACAAGACACGATTCAGGGTGCTGAAGATAGAGCAGTGACCAAAACAATCTTAATCTTACTGGAGCTTCTATTCCAGCAAGGGAAACTAAGAATAAACAGCAAATGCATATTTAATATCACATGGAGATAAATGCTCTGGAGAAAAAAATCTAAGTGTTATAAAGTGATAGTCAAGGACAGTGGTGGGCGTGGCAGGGGGCTACGTCATAAATAACGGTCTGGAAAGTGTTCTGTGATAAGAGGAGGGTAATCTGATAAGAGGTTCTCTGATGAGAGAGAGGGAACCACGTGCGTTTCTGGGGAAAGAGGTTTCTAAGCAGACAAATGAGGAAATACGGAGTGAGGTGGGAAGTCGCACAGCACATTTGAGAAATGGCCAGAAGTCCAATGGTGATGGAAAGAAGAGACAAGGGGAAGTGGGAAAAAATAAGATGAGAGAAGGGGAAAGATCATATGCTACTTATATCTCGTCTCTTCTATCTCCCTCCTAGAGTTGGCCTTCTTTTGGGAAAGTAGCTATATTTCATTTCAATCTTCAAAGCCAGCACCCAGCATCTCAAGCATTATCATTTTCCCTTCTGGATTTTATTTTGTGCCTTCTCCGATGTGGCTCTGCAGCTACATTTGTTTTTTTCTTTTATTAAATTGCAAAGGCCGCTTGCTGGAGTGATGTATAGATTGGTTATTCCTGTAGGCAGGTTGCCCTAGCAACAGAGAAAATCTTACCTATTTCAGCAAATTTTATCAATAAAGCAGTCTAACCAGAGACTAATGTTCACGTAATTAAACGTCTGCTATTCTTTTCCTCTGTTCCTTCAGCATGGCAATTGTCAGATTGTTAAGTGAATGCCAATCGATTGAAGGGCTCCACAGGAGTGGACACTAAGAAAACGTAATAATAGAATGATCCTAAGCAGTCACAGGCGACAGCCCCAAGTCACCATCTTGCTTTGGTTTCCAAGTTAACCGCAGCAAATCTGTATCCCTTCCAGGAAAAGGCATGAGCTTCTATGTTGAATACCTGGAATCCATTTAGACTGGCAAGTATCGACTACCTAAAAAGTCTTGGGTGCTAAGGAAGCAGCATTTGAAAGAACAGAGTGTACCCAGTCATGCCAACTGCAGTCTAAGAATGATCAGTGATGTGGCTCTCTGAAGGGGCAAACAAAGTAAAATAAACACATACCAGCTGGGCATAGTGGCTCATGCCTGTAATTCCAGCACTTTGGGAAGCCGAGGTGGAAGCATCACTTGAGTCCAGGAGTTCAAGGCCAGCCTAGGAAACATAGTGAGACTCCCCCTCTACAAACAAATAAAATAAAATAAAATAAAAAGATAAAATGAAATAAAAAAAAATTAGCTGGGTGTGGTGGTGCACAACTGTAGCTACTCAGGAGGCTGAGGCAGGAGGACTGCTTGAACCTGGAAGGTTGAGGCTGCAGTGAGCCAAGTTTGAACCACTGTACTCCAGCCTGGGTGGCGGAGTGAGACCCTGTCACACACAAACACAAAATACATGCCAATCCTCTCAGGTTGAAACTTCAGGTGACCTCAGATTCAAACGATAATAGTGGCTACACTGAATATGTGGTCAGATATTTGTTAAAAACATAAACTTTAAGTATAACCCCCTATATAAGATCATATGTCCAATTCATTCATAACAAGTTGACCTTAAGAGATCAATATATCCATTTCTTGTATTCATAAAAGGCTTTGTATACATTTTTCTAATTTTGGCTGCATTTGTGATTTTTAAAAATATTTCAGAAAAGATGATATCATGGTCTGCTATGGCTATAAATGGCGTGAATATAGAATCATCTTCATCTTCTTTTGGGGGAAGTTTTCTTTGGAACACAACCCAAGTCATTTTAGGTTTTGTGTCATGCATAGATATCTAATTTGGCACGAAGGATTCTGTTAAATGATTGTTTTGGCTTGCCAATCAATAACAATGTAACCTCCTTATTCTGAGGGACATAGCTCACTGCAACGGGAAGAGGTATATATAGGTATTGGGGTGAGATTCCTACCTCACCACTTTTGAGCTAAGTTTAATCGGTGTGTTATCCTCATGATACACACTTCCACCACCACTGGTTTCTCCACTGCGAAATAAATAAAATGCCATCCACCACTCCTGGCTGCTCTGAGAATTAAAAGATAACCTACCCAGGGCCTGGCACATAGGAAGCATTCAGTGATTTTTTTTTTCCTTTTCCTTCTCTTGTCCTTAAAAGTATACAACATGAAATTAAATGTGATCTAGCTACACTGTTGAAATAATTTTTTTGTAGCAAATCTTATATGTTTTATTATTTATTTATTTATTTTTGAGACGGAGTTTCTCTCTTGTTGCCCAGTCTGGAGTGCAATGGGACAATCTCAGCTCACTGCAACCTCTACATCCCGGATTCAAGCGATTTCTCCTGTCTCAGCCTCAGGAGTAGCTGGGATTACAGGCATGCAACACCACACCTGTCTAATTTTTGTATTTTTAGTAGAGATGGGGTTTTACCATATTTGTCAGGCTGGTCTCGAACTCCTGACCTCAGGTGATCCAGCTGCCTCAGCCTCCCCAAGTGCTGGGATTACAAGCCTGAGCCACCATGCTTGGCCGTATGTTTTATTTTATAAAAAGAAACATAAATGTAGGTGAAATGTAAATGTAACAAATAAATGTATGTTAAAAGAGTAACTAAAAACACAAATACCAAATACAATTCTATAGAAAGACTTTAATTTTCTATCATTTTATCTATAAATGTACCAATATGTATTTCAAAAGATAATTACTCTCTTTTTGGTAAAATAACTGCAAACCATTGATTCGTGCAAAAATATTAACACATTTCTTAGTATCATCCAATGACTATTCAATGTCATTATGTTTTACAATTTGCTTTTTATAATTATATTCCAAATAAAAAATACATATATTTGAAAAAATAAACTTAAGGTGATCTCATACCATTGGAATAAGTTATTTAGTTACTGGTAAAACAGGCTCATATGGTTTGGCTGTGTCCCCACCCAAATCTCATCTTAAATTGTAGTAATCCCCACGTGTCAGGGGTGAGGCCAGGTGGAGATAATTAAATCATGGGGTGTGGGGTGGGGGGTTGGGGGGGTGGTTTCCTGTGGCGTTCTGGTGATAGTGAATAAGTCTCACTAGATCTGATAGTTTTGTAAAAGGGAGTTTCCCAGCAAGCTTTCTTGCCTGCTCCCATGTAAGACATGTCTTTGCTTCTCCTTCGCCTTCCACCATGATTGTCTGGCCTCTCTACCCATGTGGAACTGTGAGTCCATTAATCCTCTTTCCTTTATCAATTACCCAGTCTAGGGTAAGGTCTTTGTTAGTAGTGTGAGAACAGACTAATATAGGCATATAGAAGATTTTTTTTTGTTAGAATAAGTTGTATCTCTTGTCTAAAATATTTGTAAGCAAACCAAGAAAAAAGCTGGTATTAGTCAATATTCCTGGAGAAACAGTACACACAGTGTATTAGTCCGTTTTCACAGTGCTGAATAAGATCTCGTGAGACTTATTCACTATCACGAGAACAGCACAGGAAAGGCCTGTCCCCATGACTCCATTACCTTCCACTGGGTCCCTCCCACAGCAGATGGGAATTCAAGATGAGATTTGAATGGGGACTCAGCCAAACCATATCACACACATACATACACATGCACACACATGTACATACATACATACATACATACATACATTTATCTATTGATGATTGATTGGAATTGGCTTACATGATTCTGGAGAGGAGCAACTCCAAAACTGGTAGGGCAGACTCGTAGGAAATTTAGCTAAGAGAAACCTCAGTCTTTGCTTTTAAGGCCTCCAACTGATTAGATGAGGCCCATCACATCATGAAAGGTATTGTGTTTTACTAAAAGTCTGCTGATTTCCATGGTAATTACATCCATAAATACCTGCACAGCAGTATCTAGACTGGTGTTTAACCAAACATCTGGGCACCATAGCCTAGCCAAGTTGACATGGAAAATTAACCACCACAAAGCTCAAAACAAGAGATTTAATATTGATAGTTCTGGTTTTCTAATGGTAATTTCTTTTTTAAAATGTAAAGGGATAAAAAAGAAGTGAAACCAGGATGTAAAAGAAGTCTGGTCACTAGAATAAAAGTGATTCTGCTCATAGTAGCAACTTCTTTTTCCTTCATCTTTTTCATTTCCTTATTGATAGCTCTTTTATATGATAAAGCTTTAGGGAAGCTGGGTAGAATATTCAGTAGGTTGCCTCATATTTATTTTATGTAATACTGTCAAGTTAAAAGAGTAATCATGGCTGGGCATAGTGACTCATGCCCGTAATTCTAGTACTTTGGGAAGCCGAGTAGGTGGATTACCTGAGGTCAGATGTTTGAGGCCAGCCTGGCCAACATGGCGAAACCTCATCTCTACCAAAAATACAAAAGTTAGCTGGATGTGGTAGCTCACATCTATAATCCCAGCTACTTGGGAGGCTGAGGCAGGAGAATTGCTTGAGCCCAGGAGGTGCAGGTTGCAGTAAGCAGAGACCTTGCCACTACACTCCAGCCTGGGTGGCAGCAAGAAAAAAAAAAAAGGGATTTAAAAAGAAAAAGAAAAAAAAAATAGTAATTGTGTACCTTGACAACGAAAACTATTACATATCCTGGGTAAAATTAAAATGCATGTAATTTGAGACCCCTTTACCTAAGATAACATCATTTTGTTAATGTGGTATGTTTTTCATTTATTTTATTTTAGGTTCAGGGGTTCATGTTCAGATTCGTTATATAGGTAAATTCATGTTGCAAAGGTTTAATGTGCAGATTATTTTGCCACCCATGTAATAACTAATATCCAATAGGTAGGTTTTTGATCCTTACCCTATCCCCACCTTCCACCATCATGTAGACTCTGGTGTTTGCTGTTTCTCTCTTTGTGTCCATATGTATTCAATGTTTAGCTCTCACTTATAAGTGAGAACATGCAATATTTGGTTTTCTGTTCCTGTGTTAGTTTGCTTAGGAGAATGGTCTATAGCTCTATCCATGTTGCTGCAAAGGACATGATCTCATTCTTTTTTATGGCTGTATAGTATTCCATGGAGTATGTGTACCACATTTTAAAAATCCAGTCTACCATTGATGAGCATTGAGGTTAATTCTATGTCTTTGCTATTGTGAGTAATGCTGCAATGAACATATGCGTGCATGTGTCATCGTGATAGAATGATTTCTATTCCTCTGGGTATACACCCAATAATGGGATTGCTGGTGGAATGGTAGCTCTGTTTTAAGTTTTTTGAGAAATCGCCAAACCGGTTTCCACAGTGGCTGAACTACTTTACATTCCCATCCCAGTGCATGAGCATTCCCTTTTCTCCGCAACCTGGCCAGCGTCTGTTACTTTTTAAATAATGGTATGGTTTTCTTAAAACAAATGATTTTTGTTTTGACAGCAAAAGTGTATAGAGGACTAAAATCAATGAATTAATGGGTGTTGGGTTTTGGCCTTACAGAGACATTGCTCTTGTGTGGTTATAGTTTATGTATATTTGTGCAGTTTTACATGACTCTCAGTGTCTATCATTAGATGATCTTCTCTCGCATAGCAGGAGCTATGCCCTCAATGTCTTGGTAACCTCCTTCCAATCTGATTTAGACTTGCTGACACTGGAACTATATTCTTTATTCATGAGGACTGCCACACTATAATTGTCAACTTTGATGTCAAGTTTATATGCCACTTTAGCCAGGCTATAGTACCACGTTATTTAATCAAACATGCATCTAAAGGTTGCTGTGAGAGTATTCTGTAGATGTGATTAATATCAGCAATCAGTTGACTTTAAGTGAAAGAGATGAGCCTTGATAATAGAGGTGGGCCTCGATCAATCCATTGAAGGCCTAAGAGCAAAAACTGAGGCTTCCTGAGGGGAAGAAGAAACTTTGCCTCAAGACTCTAGAGTTTCTATCCTGTCCCGCGCCCTACGCATTTCAATCCTGCCAATTCCCACAGTCACGCAAGGCAATTACTTGAAGTACTTCACTGAAAAATGTGTATATATACATTTATATGTATATATATTTATATTTACATACACACGCACATATAAATATATGTCCTCTTAATTTTGTTTCTCAGAGGAACCCTGAATGATACTAACACTAATGCTGCTTTTGTTTGACTCATCCATTTGCATTATTGAACTTGAAATATATCTGTTAAAAATCAGCTATCTTTATGAAATTGCTTGGTTCAATGGACATAAGTAATCATTTAGACCATGCTACTGTGGACGTATTTGTATTTCAAACAGTCTAGGAATGGTTAATGGTTTGGAAAACGTCTTGCATGTTACATTAAATGTAAGGTTTATTAAATGAAACAGTACCGTCTTATAAAATTAGTTCATTTGGCTGTGGGATTCAACTTTGAAAGTATTAATTGCAAATATTCCTAGGATTGAGCTTCTAGTCATATAATTAGATGAATGAAAGTACTTAAAATCATGACCAACTTCAAATTATATACCTGTATATATATCTGTATACATCTCTATGTATGTCTGTATCTCTATCTATCCATCTATCTATCTATCTATCTATCTATCTATCTATCTATCTGCAAGTGAAAGCATCCATGAACACAGGGGTGAGGGATTTGAGAGCATTTAATCATGACTGATGGGTGAAGTTCAAAGCAAGTGGTAAAGATATCTCCACAAAATTTCAATACCTTAAGCAACGATGTCAGAGGCTCAGCTTGGTTTAAAAGCAAACACTAGCTGAGGCATGTGGTTTAGTTTCTGATAAGGACCCTGAAATGGAGACCAGCATGGATGTTTAGGGTCTGGGCTAACTTGTGCACCTCATAATTTCAGCCAACAGAAATCTGCTTGAGATGAGGCTGGATGTGGAGTTCATTGTTAGCACTTTTCCAGAAAGGCAGCCACAAATATGAAGTCTTTGGAAACTCAACCTGGATCCACTTTGTGACAGAGAACAGAAAACTGGCAACAAGCATTTCTTGAAACTGAATTTTCTGTGTGCGTGTTAAAACATGTGGTTTTACAAATGATCACGAGTATCACCAAACCCACAGTTTTATTATTCACATAAAGCTTTCTTCTGCTTTCTTGAATTAACCAATGGAATTGGAGGGGTCTGACATATGAGTATTTTTATAAGAAGTTGGGAAAGTGATGTTAGGAAGTGCAGGATTAGAGGGGATGATTTTTGGGAAATTTGCATCGAGCAAAGCACAGCCATTCCTTTCTCCCAATGCTGCTTTTTTGAAGGTCATGATCTCTCTCTTCATTGTCAAGTCCCGTGACTTTGGGTCTCCCCTTGTTCCCCAGGGCTTCTGCTGGAGTTACTCCTCCAGCACGCTGCTTTCTATCACTTTTCTCTAGCCAGTTGTTCTTCTGGTCTGCGGATTTCTCCTCTTTCTCCCAGGCTAGCTTGCTTGCCCTTTCTTTTTTACGGAATGAAATTTAAGAGCCCCTAAGAATAAAATCATTTGGGGGAATGATTATTTCATCACTGGGAAAACAAATTTTCTAGCCTCAACTTTTCCTACCCTCTGCTATCCCTCTTTCTTACCCTTTGTAAAGAAGAGAGAAATTTTCAATCACGACAAAGCATGCAAGGAATCCTTCAAAATTAACCAGAGAAAGGTATCTGCTTATGTTGTGACTACTGCACTAAGAAGTTCACTAAGAAAGGCCCCTGGTGTTTCCTGAGAGAGATAGGTGGGTACCCCAGCTCCAAGGAGCTGGCTTCAGCATGGAACCAGGGACACGGGTCCCAGAGACCCCAGCAGCATGTATTGGGAGAAATAGGGCAGGAGAGACTGGGCATTGGCAAGGGTAGAACAGAAGGGAGGAAAGGGAGGGAATGAGATGGGCACAGATACACTTCCCACAGCCCAGGCGAGCCCCAGTGTGCAGGGGCTGACGGTACCCTTGGGGCAAGTATAGACCTGTTTTCACAGTTCCTTCTTATGTTGCATGTTGGTGAAGTTTGCATGTCTGCCAGATTTTCTCCTGGAGAGAACTGTGCCTGCCTACTCTTCCTGCCATCGCAAGGCTGGCAGAGATCTTACCCATGGGACCAGACGGCACAGGATCTGGACTGTGGGATGCCCTTGGGATGCAGCAGTTGCTGTAATCTTTCTTCTGTCATTTCACCAAAGCATCACACCCACATCCCTAACTACCTTCTGAAGCGGCATCTTTGTCTGGAGTAAATACCTGGGTCTGTCATCTTGTGCTAAGATTAAGGACAGGCATCGCACCCTAATCTTATGCAAATGGACTTTCAACTTGGCCAGCGCCATCCTGTCTGCTTCTTACTGTACACGTGGCCAGCAAAGAGAAGGGAAGATAGAACTGCCGTTTGATCATGCCTAGTCACAGATAGTCTTTTCCTATTGGCACAGCGGCCGGCATTCACCCGTGCAAGCTTCCAGCTTGCTTGTCTATGTCTGCATCTTGATTTTACAGGGGGCCTTTGTTAGAAAAGAAAATTATTTGGGGGCTGCTTTTCATTAGAAGGAAAACCTTACCAAGGACTCCTGTACCCTCACTATCTGGCTAAGTACTGTCTTCTTACTCTATATCATTTCTAGGACTATCACTTATATCTCTCAATGACTGGATGAACCCAACCTGCCCAAACTGTATTCTTCCTTCTCAATATTTTGTCTTATGTACCTCATTCTCAAAGATATCATTATTTTCTCAATCAAAAGGCTTGAAAATTGGGAGTTCTCTTCAACTCTTCTTTGCATCTGATAACTCATCTTTGGCCTGCTTTAAATTCTGTGTCTCCCTGAAGACGTTTGTGATGTACTTCTTAATCCTCTGATCCCTCCTGGCATTTTTTTTTTTTTTTTAATAGAGACTTAGGATCCTCGCCAGCTGCATCTGGGCCTGGGTGGGTGGGCCTTAACTACTCTTTTGGTATGTTTCTTGCTAGTAAATAGGTGTCATCATTCCTGTCCCATGTGTGCTTCTGGGACGCTGTGTGCTTAGCTGGACCTACTCCTGAGCTGTGTGGTCCTTTGAAGGAGATAAGTACTTGTGGCCAACAGCAGTGATCTTTTTTTTTTCTTAAAAAAAAAAAAAAAAAAGGAGAAAGAAAGAAAGAAAGAAAAGAATGAAGGAGAGGAAGAAAGAGGAAGAGTTAGAGAGAGAGAGAACGGGGTTGTTGCTTTATTACCCAGGCTAGAATGCAGTCTAAATATGGGTATGCCTATAATTGTGCTTAATAATAGAGACATGAAAAAAAAATGAGGGAAGAAAATAACAAGAAGCCAACCAATATTTCATTAAAACCTGTAAATAAGTGTAATGTGGTACTGATAAGAGTTTATATTTTGTGTATTTAAAGTGGAGAGTTCTATAAATGTTAATTAAGTTTACTTGTTCTGGATCTGAGTTCAAATTCTGGATATCGTTGTTAATTTTCTGTCTCATTGATCTGTCTAATATTGATGTTGAAGTCTCCCACTATTATTGTGTGGGAGTCTAAGTCTCTTTATAAGTCTTATCTATCTGGGTATTCCTGTATTGGGTGCGTATATATTTAGGATCTTTAGCTCTTCTTGTTGCATTGATCCTTTTATCATTATGTAATATCCTTCTTTGCTTCTTTTGATCTTTGTTGCTTTAAAGCAACGCCTGCTTTTTATTAATTTATTTATTTTTGCTCTCCATTTGGTGGGTAAATCTTTCTCCATCCCTTTGTTTTGAGTCTTTGTGTATCCTTGCATGTGAGATGGGTCTGGATGCAGCATACCGATGGGTTTTGGCTTTTTTTTGCCTGTCTGTGTCTTTGGATTGGGGGTTTTAGTCGATTTAAATTTATGGTTAATAATAATATATGTGAGTTTAATACTGCCATTTAATGTTAGCTGGCTGTTTTGCCTATTAGTTGATGTAAATTCTTGATGATGCTCTTTACTTTTTGGTATTTTTTAGAAAGGCTGTTACTGGTTGTTCCTTTCTATGTGTAGTGGTTCTTTCAGAAGCTCTTGTAAAGCAGGCCTGGTGGTGATGAAATCTCTGAGTGCTTGCTTGTTCACAAAAGATTTTATTTTTCCTTCGCTTATGAAGCTTAGTTTGGCTGGATGTAAAATTCTGGGTTGAAAGTTCTTTTCTTTAAGGATGTTGAATATTGGCCCCACTCTCTTCTAGTTTGTAGGGTTTCTGCTGAGAGATCTGCTGTGAGTCTGATAGGCTTCCCTTTATGGGTAACCTGACCTTTCTCTCTGGCTGCCCTCGGTATTTTCTCCTTCATTTCAACCCTGGTGAATCTGGCGATTATGTGTCTTGAGGTTGGTCTTCTTGAGGAATATCTTTGTGGTGTTCTCTGTATCACCTGGAGTTGAATATTGTCCTGCCTTGCTAGGTTGGGAAAGTTTTCCTGAATAATATCCTGAAGCGTATTTTCCAGCTTGGATTGATTCTCTTTGTCACATTCAGGTACACCTATCAAGCGTAGATTAGGTCTTTTCACATAGTCCCATATTTCTTGGAGACTTTACTCGTTCCTTTTTATCCTTTTTTCTCTAATCTTGTCTTCTCGTTTTATTTCATTAAGTTGATCTTCGACTTCTGATATCTTTTATTCTGCTTGATCGATTCAGCTGTTAAAACTTGTGCATAGTTCACGATATTTTTGTGCTGTGCTTTTCAGCTCCATTAATTCACTTATTTTCCTCTCTAAATTGTGTATTCTTGCTAACATTTCATCAAACCTTTTTTCAAAGTTTTTAGTTTCTTTGCATTGGGTTAGAACAAGTTCTTTTAATTCCCAGAAGTTTCTTATCATCCACCTTTTGAAGCCTGCTTCTGTTAATGGAACACACTCATTCTCCATCAGGCCTTGTTCTCTATCAGGAACCGTGATCCCCCATAGAGGGAGAGGCGTTCTGATTTTGGGTATTCTTAGTCTTTTTAGACTGTTTTCTTCCCTTCTTTATAGATTTATCCATCTGTGGTCTTTATAATTACCATCTTTATAATTGGGTTTCTGAGTGGACGTCCAACTTGTTGATTCCCAGTGCTAAAATCTGAGCAGCCCACTGTGCCGGCCAAAACAGCAGCGTTAAGATTGATGGTGCTTTTCTGACTCTGCACCAAGAACCACCACATCAAGACAGTGGCAAAACCGCCTCGCTGGCCACAAGAGTCGCGCTGGCGACCCGTGGGGCTCCTCTACTGGGAATCTCCTGGTGCGTGAGCAACAAAAATTCGTCTGAAAGTGTGGCGTCCTCTGCGCTTTCACTGGGAGTTACAATCCTGAGCTGCTAGTGATTAGCCATCTTGGATCTCTCTCCTGCCATTACTATTCAAATATTCTTGGTTTAAATCCATCTGTCTGGTTTCCAGAGCCCTTTAATTTAGCTTCATTCTCCAAGAATTCTTGTTTCTCCATCATAACCTTTTCATTCTTGTTAGAATGGTCCTATGGGTATGTAGGCTACATAGTTATCTCTGATCACTACACAGACCTGGAAACAGGGTGTCACATTTGCTTACAGATACCAAAGAAAGTGTTTCCCAAAGCGTTAGTGAGCAAGGTGGATTTTACCAAAGATTTCCAAGGAGATACAGGGAAGGGTGTCCATTACACAGTCACTAATTTCATTGCAATCCTATAACATTAAAAACCAATATGTAATTTTTTGTCTCTGTGTTAAACAATACTGGGATCAGGCATACTTTCCTGTCTCTGTGTTAAACAACATGGGAACAACCCCTCGAAACCCAAACAAAACAGTCAGCTACTCGCTTCAGGGCTGTCTTCAAACTCCTCACCCCACTGCCCCTCAATCCACTCCTGTTATGTCAGAAACTCTGGCCAGGCACAACCATTTCCCCACCATGTAAGACTCATCTTACAATCACCCAGACCCCCAAACTCTCTAAGTATGTTTTCCCATTTTGAGATACAGTTAAGCCTTGTCAAGTGTTGTTTGCATTTATTACGGGAAGTCTAGTACATCTAGCTGTGCTTTCTGGTGGTTTTGGAGAGACTGATGAGATATTTTTGTTCCCCCAAAGTCCTTTATTTTCCAGGCTTCCCTCCCCCATAATTCATGTAGCTCCTAACTACCCCTCTCCCTGCCATCTACCCCATTGGTGGGCAGGACAATTTAGATCTGTTTCTACTTGCAAACCCATCAGCCCTGGAGAGCCAATTATCAAGTACTCTCACCCAAAGCATTCACCCAACCGGATGGGTCTCCATTTAGGGAGAGTCATATGATTGTCTCCATCCAATATAACCCAGCTGGGTGTGGTGGCTCATTCTGTAATACAGCACTTTGGGAGACTAAGGCAGGAGGATCGCTTGAGGCTAGGAGTTTGAGACCAGCCTGGTCAACACAGTGAGAGCCTGTCTTTACTAAAATTTTTTTTTTAAAAAAGCTTAGCTGGATGTGGTGGTGCATGCCTGTAATCCAAGCTACTCAGGAGGTTAAGACAGGAGGATCCTTTGAGCCAGGAGGTTGAGGCTACAGTGAGTAGGTTGGTGCCACTACACTCCAGCCTGGGTGACCAAGTGAGACTCTGTGTCTAAATTTTTTTTTATTTTTTTTTTTGAGACAGATTAGCACTCTGTAGCCCAGGCTGGAGTGCAATGGCATGATCTCGACTAACTGCAAACTCCACCTCCAGGGGTCAAGTGATTCTCCTCCTTGAGCTTCCCTTGTAGCTGGTATTACAGTCATGTGCCACCATGCCTGGTTAATTTTTGTATTTTTAGAGTTTTAGTAGAGATGGGGTTTTGCCATGTTGGCCAGACTGGTCTTGAACTCCTGGTCTCAAGTTTTCCTCCTGCCTCAGTCTCCCAAAGTGCTGGGATTACAGGCATGAGTCACTGGGCCTGGCCTAAAATTTTTTTTTTTTTTTAAATTAAAAAGTTAATATAAATAAATAGCACAACTCTACCTAAAATCTGGATGGTGTGGAAGTCTCTGTGGGTTTGTATTTGTTTTTTCCTTTCTTTTCTTTTCTACCTATCTCAGGAGGCTGAAACAGCTGCTTAGCAGCTGCTCAAGAAAGAGTTTGAAAGCATAGAATCAGCAGATGGTAGGAAGAAACATTCAAAACCCTGACTCTGCCTTACTTCCTTTCTTCCAAGGACAGGAACATTCATTTTTTGGTGTGGATATAGAGTTACACAAAGATTATGTTTCCTTCCGACCAACTTCCCCTGCTTTAGACCATGGCATGGCAACATCTCTGATTTCAAAAAACAAAAAAGGAAAAAAAGGCTTTGAGGAAACCCAGAAATTCTTTGGGATTAACCAGTGTTTGTGTGAACCTGTTGGAAGCATGGCTGAATTCCTTAAAGCACAAGGGTGCTTTCAAAAGTTCCCAATCAAAATAATTTTAATGACTATATAACACACCATCATAGGCACATTTAGTAATTTTTCTTTACTGTTTCCCTGTTGATGGACATTTAGGTTGTTCATTTTTTTTTTTTTTTTTTTTTTTTTTTTTTTTTTTTTTTTTTTTTTTTTTTTTTTTTTTTTTTGGGATTTGAACATCCCTGAGCATACTTGTCTGCATTTCTTACTGTTTTCTTTCAGCATGCATTTCTGGTTGTGCAATTACTGGATAAAAGGCTATGACCGTTTTAACGGCTTTAAGTATACACTGTGAAAGGGTTTCTTTTTAGAAATTTGAGATGCCCCTTGTGGGATGGATAATTATGGTAGGGAAAAGATATGCAGAATTAGTCATTGGCATTAGCTGCTGGCTGTATTTACATGGAAACCGTACTTTGGGCTATCAGTATGCACCAAATTGTATCTTTGTTTTTGAACAGCAAGCTGACCCAACAGATGGTTGTCAGGGTCTGTCTGTTTAGGGGAAAAACTTTGCCATTTCAAATGCCAGATTCAAGAAATGCCATGATTCTGTTTTCCACTGGAGCAGCTGGGACTCTGGACTCCCTGGAGGACACTGAGGCCACGAGGGTTGAATCCACTTTCTGGTCTCGGATAAAGTGTTCATTTCCACTTAGAGGTCTTCTCCTCTCTCGAAATATTTTTCTGTGTTTTCTTTTTCTCAGAGCTCATTGTACTTTTGAAAAGCCAGGACCCCTCCTTTCCCCTTCCCTTGCCATGTTGAAAGTGGTGCATTTTTCTAAATTGTCTAACCAGGCAGAGCAATTAGTGCCCAAGGAGGCAGGAGGCCGAGTGCCTTGCAGAATGAATTGTTTTCATGGGAACAGCATTGAGAGGACCTTACTGAGCAAAAAAGCTTGCCAGGATCCTTGCTTGGTGCTGGCCCTCCTGTTTGGATTTCTAGAAGTTGTTTACATTTGCGGATGCTCTAATAAACAGACCCTTTCATGGAGCAAATCCTTGAAATAGTTTCATTCCCGGCATGAGTCCCTGTCACCAGTTGATGCTACAGCACAGAACCAGCTAAGAGTAATTGCGGTCTCTGCTGTTTTCTGGTAAATAAATTCAGTCATTGCTAAGTCCTGGGTTTTCACCTCCTGTGTGAAGGCTTTCTTCAACCACTTGGTCTCTAAATGTTCATCAGTTGGCTGAGTGTGTCAGGTCCTGTTTTGGACACTGAGGACTGGAATGAGAGATGAGACAGATAAGGTCCTGTATCTCATGGAGGTTACGTCCTAGTGCTTGTAGACAGACAATAAACAAATAAATAAACACAAAACGTGGAAGATGCCGATAGGATGTGCAGAGAATCAGACCGGCCTACTGTGCTGGTGGCCCTCTGTCCCTGACTAGGTGGTCTGGAAGGGTATCTCTGAGCTGACTTCTGAGTGACAGCTCAGACTGGCTTCTTGAGAAGAGGGTGAGGATGCCAAGCTGAGGGAGCAATGAGCAAAATCAAGAAGACTGGTGGATTTAATAAACACAAAACTAGGAGGAAGGCCAGCACAGAAAGGACTCAGTGAGCAAGTGGGTGTGGTATCAGGTAGAAAGGGGCCAGTTCCCCAAGGACCTTGAACGTCAGAATAGGGCTCTGATTGGGTTTTAATGAGTGTAATAGGAATTGCTGGAGGGTTTTAAGCAAAGGATATATTGTGGCTTATGTTTTAAACAACCCATTCCACAGGCTGAGTGTTAGCGGTATTATAAGACCAACAGAGGAAAGCAAGATTAGTTAGGAACCCTGTGACGGCTCACGCCTGTAATCCCAGGCATGAGGGATTACACCAATTCTCCACCAATTCTCCATTTCTCCAACACTCTGGGAGGCTGAGGGAGGTAGATCACCTGAGGTCAGGAGTTCGAGACCAGACTGCCAACATGGTGAAACCCCGTTTCTACTGAAAATACAAAAATTAGCCAGGTGTGGTGGCAGGTGCCTATAATCCCAGCTACTTGGGAGACTGAGGCAGGAGAATCGCTTGAACCTGGGAGGCAGAGGTTTGCAGTGAGCCAAGATCGTGCCACTGCACTTCAGCGTGGGGGACAGAGCGAGACTCAGTCAAAAAAAAAATATATTAGTAAGGATCCCATTATGTATGGCAGTCCAGGAAAGAGATGATGATGGATTGGGACTAAAAGGGTAGTAATGGAGACAGAAATAGTGTCGGAATTGGGATATGTACCTGTGTAATTTTTCTCTACCACCAATTCTCCATTTCCCCAACACCAACTGGGTGTCCAAAAACTCAATTCAATTCTGATACTAACTTCAGGGTGAGCACAGAGCCCACAGGTTGAGGATTCAGTCCCACAAGACTGCCCCTGTTTCAGACATCAGCCATAAATTCGGTCTCCAAGCCACCCACACTGCTGCCTGGGCTACTACAAATGTAGGGTTTCCCATGACCTCTCCCTCCTCAGGTCTGAGAATTTGCTAGAATGACACACAGAATGCAGGCAAGTGCTTGCCTTCCTATTGCAGTTCATGATGAAAAACAAATGAGTCGGATGAAGAGCACAGAGGGTGGAGTGTGGGACGGTCCATCACGCAGGAGCTTCTATCCCCGTGGAGTCAGCGTGTACCACCCTCAACAGGTTCACCAGCTCAGACACGTCCTCAGCCTCTTTCTCTCAGGATTGTCATTGAAGCTTCATTATACAGGTATAATTGATTAAATCATTGCCATTGATGATCTAACTGATTTTCTAGCCCTATTCCTATCCCCGGAGGTTGGGGGGTGGTGGTGAAAATTTCTACCCTCTAATCACATGCTCGGTTCCTCCGGCAACCAGACCAGCCCCCATCCTGAAGCAATCCAGGGGCCCTGCCAAGAGCCACCCCATTCACATAATCCCAGGTATAATTGAAAAGGGCTCATTATGAATAACAAAGACACTCCTATCACTCAGGGAATTGCAAGGGTTTTAGGAGGTCTGTGCCAAGAACAGGAACAAAAGCCAAGTGTATATTTTTTAATATGCCACTGTACTTGCAGTAGAATTCATAGATTTGGATGTGGGGAATTTGGATGTGTGGGAAATTCCTGGTTTTCTTGCCCGAGTGTCACCAAATTGCACTGGTTGGTTTAGCTTATTCAGTGGGAAAGACATATGACATAGGTTTCAAAGATTGTTTAGATTAATTTACAACATGTTTTATTCCCCCAGCATTTTCTGGGAGGTTGTGAGAACAAACTTGGAAGCAGGAGAAGCATTGGAAACACTAGTTAATGTGTTTAGAAATGTCAAATTGACTGGTAATTCCATGCCCACCATCATATGAAAGAATGAAAACCGTGTGTGAGTGTGTGTGTGTGTGTGAATGTGTGTGCGCGTGGGGGTGGGGGGTGTGGGGGGTGGGGTGCAAAATCCCGCCATGTTGCCAGCCTTGATCTCAGTTCCAGGTCTTGGAGCTCCTTTGGTTCAGCACTTTCCTTACCCATATGCAGATCTCAGGTATGGGCTCCGTTCTCTTGATCTTAATAGACAGGACATGAGCATCATTTGCAGCAGGGAGGGTTATCCAGAGGTGAACTGGCTGCTGGGGAAACAAAGTCCTTGCAGGGTAAAGAGGTCAAATAGCTCCGTTTCTGGACACAGGCGGGGCTCATGGGCGTGACGGCTGCAGGGGCTGCAGGACTTGGGTCCTCTGCTCTCCTGAGGCTTTGGGGGCTCAAAGTCCCTTGCACCTCTCCTGCATGGCCTCTCCAGGTCCAGTTCTTTCACAAGGAACCCCCAAGCCTCTTGTTTTCTCTGTATGTCTCCCCATTCCCCTAACCTAGAAGAATTGCTTTCTGGTCTTTGAGGGAGAAATTGCTTCTTCGGGGATGTTTCTGCTGGCGATTTCTGTCTCTCTCATTTTACATAGCCTTCCATGTAAATTCTAAAGGACCTTTGCTTCAGTTTGGAAATAGGGCTTTGGGAAACCAAAAGCTCTGAGCTTTTGCGTTTGTGCAAGCTGAACTCTCTTTGAAATGGGGTGGGATGAGGAAAGGTGCTCGCGGATTTGGAAAGGAAAGGGAAAAACACAGAAGGAAAAAAATATTTAATATACTGAAAAGAATTAGCTTGACCCGTAAAGAACAGGATTTCAACCCACTAGTTCTCTTTTGTTTTATTTATTTATTTATTTACTTACTTATTTTGAGAGAGAGTCTCGCACTGTAGCCCAGGCTGAAGTGCAGTGGTGTGATCTTTGCTCACTGCAACCTCTGCCTCCTCGGGTTCAAGCGATCCTCCCTCAGCCTCCTGAGTAGTTGGGATTACAGGCGTGTGCCACCATGCCCAGATAATTTTTTGTATTTTAGTAGAGATGGGGTTTCACCATGTTGTTTAGGCTGGTCTCGAACTCCCGACCTCAGGTGATCTGCCTACCTCCGCCTCCCGAAGTGCTGGCATTACAAGAGTGAGCCACTGCGCCCAGCAGATGTTATGATGCTAACACATTAACATGGATAGAATATAAAAAGAAATACAACTGTACAATAGAAATGTTCAGGAGTCCTGACCTAGAAACCTTACAGGTTCACATTGTCTTTTCTAAGCCTGATTCCGTAAGTCATTTGTCCCCCAAAGCCAGGTTTCTTGTTAAAAGTGTTTCTCCTCACCCTTCTTTGCGTTTCAATTGGTGTTGGGCTGGGCCCAGCAGTCCGCATTTTATGAAGGTTTCTAAATGGTTCTTTTATTGTTTCTTTTCTTTCTTTCTTT
>NW_016107350.1:6619953-6687133 GCF_001604975.1 Cebus imitator | reverse complement strand
AGTAAGAAATGTATTTCCAATTTTTTTTTTGCATTTTATTGCTTATTAAGTATCAACATGTATGTGTTTATGTTGTTTGGATCCATTTTTTTTTTTAATTTAAATTTTATTTTTTTGAGACAGAGTCTCACTCTGTTGCCCAGGCTGAAGTGCAGTGGCACAATCTCAGCTCACTGCAACTTCCGCCTCCCAGGCTCAAGCAATTCTCGTGCCTCAGCCTCCCAAGTAGCTGGGATTACAGGCCACCACGCCCAGCTGATTTTTGTGTTTTAGTAGAGATGAGTTTCACCGTATTGGCCAGGCTGGTCTCAAACTCCTGAGCTCAAGTGATCTGCCCACCTTGGCCTTCCAAAGTGGTGGGATTACAGGCGTGAGCCACCACAGCTGGCCTGGATCAACTTTGGACTAATAATACAATTGATTCCTGAAACTCCTGCCCTCCAAATGTTAACACTTAAAATGATATGAGCACAATGACTTTAACATTACATAAACTTAAAATTATCTACCTGTGTTTGATCATTTAGGATGATCAATTGAAGACATTCAAACGTGAAAATATATTACATTATGATAAATTATCTGGGAAAATGAAATAAAAGTATGATTTCAAGGGGAAAAGAAATAATGTAAAATTTCTGACTTTTACAAAAGAGCTTATATATATATGTATTTTTTTTTTTTTTGAGATAGGGTCTTACTTTGTCACAGGCTGATATGCAGTGGCATGATAACAGTTTACTATATTCTTGAGCTCCTGGGCTTAAGTGATTTTCCCGCCTCAGCCTCCCATGTAAGTAGGACTACAGGCACACACCACCATACCTGGCTGTTTTATTTTTCTTTGTAGAGATGGGTCATCCAGGCTCTCTCAAACCCCTGGCCTAAAGCAATCCTCCTGCCTTGACCTCCCAAAGCACTAGGATTATAGGCATGAGCCACCATGCCCAGCCTTTATTAATATATTTAAAAAATGGATGCTGGTAGAGTTCAAATTGCTTTAGTATTTCAAATAACAGTCTTTTTAAAAAATATTACAATTTAGATATGTGCCAGAAATTATATCCTTTGCAACTGCAACCATTTAAACCAACATTAAAACATTTTAGATATCAACTTAAAAATGCGTTAGGTAATCAAAAGTTTGAAGGTCTAAACCACTGGCTAACAATGTTCTGAGTTGCTATTGGAGGCGTTATAAATAGGCATTTTTTTTTTTTTCCATCCAATGAGTTCTCTGTTTTTAGTTTATGGGTATCTTTAAAATTATTCTCATCAATCTTCAGTCCTATCACAATGGGGGAATGTGGACACTTTTAGATGCTGAAGGACAAGAGCTGGTAAAGAGGAATCTATGGAAGATACAGATGAGACAGGGAGCACTGATGGCCCAAAGCCCTGGAGGGGAACAGAGCGGCAGGGACGCACCCCTGGGAAATACAACTTGCACTGAAGAACGTGAAGAGGCAGGCCGGCCTTTTTCTCTGTCCCTGGTGGAAAGGAAGTGAGAATGAATGTGGATGGTACTAAGTTTGATGGTGATGGCAGGGTGGTTTTGTTTAGCTAATCCAAGGCAAATAGCCTCAATATTCTTGCTGAAAGAAGAAGCCATTCTTCTTTCTTTTGTTTGAGGGCGAATGAAGCAGAAGTTGAGTAGTCAGTGTGCAGCATGCAAAGGTTTGGAGCCGCCTCCTTTAGAATGGGAGAGGAATCTTTAACTAAGGTCTGCCAAAAGATTGTGAGATGGTGCCCAGGGTCTGGCTGTCTCCTGACTGTGACTCTGTCTATGTGAGTCAAATGTTGGGCTTACTCCTTGACAATGAATTTTTATTTAATTTTGCTTGTGAGACAGAATCCTGCTGATTTGCAATTCCTCCTCCCTGCCAAACTGCTGATCTCTAACCATTTTTCTAGAAGTTGATTCTCTTAGGATTTAGACAATTTCACTGTTTACCTCCTCTTCTTTCTGTTATGACAGGAAGAAGAAAATGCAGAGTCTAGTTTGTGTCTGGGGCTTATTATCCACCGTGAATCAACCCAAAGTCTTCTGTGGTCCTCAGGGCCCTGCCTCAGTCTGTTTAAATGCGAGAACAAGAGGAACCTTGGGAGTCACTGTCCGTGAATTTGTGTTGTGATGTAGGAAGAGGCGGCCGACAGGACCATAGGCGGGTCCCAAGCTAGCATCTTGTGTCTCTGAGAGTTTATTCATGTACTTGAACAATGGATGATGGCAGGAATCAAATTGCACTGCTGTCTAAATTGCCTAATATTTGCAACGCCTAACAGACCGTGCCCCGAATACTTCCTACTTCCGTTTAGCCTCCTGCACATGACCTTGCAATGCCCTCGTCCTGTTTTCTTTACCTCATTTACCCCTTTCTTCTGAACCACGCTCTATGCCAAGGATTCGCAACAGAAAGTTAGCACCAAAATTAACGTAATTAACAGCAAAGCTTCCTCATCACTCTGGGACTCATAAACAAAAACTGTTTCCCAGGTCTTGGCTTAAAAGTCTTTATCTGAGGGTTTTTTTCTTTAATTAAAAAAAAGTGTGCACCTGGTGTTATTTTTGGTTGAGAGCACAAACATCGAATACGCACTTTGAATCAGCTGTGTTAGATTCACTGTTTCTCACCCTGTTATTATTTGTTCACTTCTTTCCAATATTTGCCATCATGGGGGCATATCCTGGTGTCTAAAAACCATACAATGCAGATCATACTCATTCTGATCAGAATAATCCACTTTTGGAGAACCCTCATGAATCTTATTTCTTTGAACCATAGGCATTTCAGGCGAGGGGTAGGTTGAGTTTGGTTTAATTTTGTAATGGGCTACCCAGTCAGCTTGCAGCTATGAAATGTGGGCTAACCCCAACTCCCGCTCCCTAAAGGAAGGGCGCCAAGTGTGTGAGCTCCAACTGGGATATGGCTTTTTGTAAGAATGAAGCTCTTTTACCCCCAGGAACAGACTTCCTGAGAGGAAAGTCTCCCTCACCAGCTCTTCTCCTTCCACCCTTCTTTTATAGTCTTTGGCTTTGGAAATAAATCTGAACACGCTCTCTCTTTCTCTTCCTTCCCTCCCTTCCTCTCCCTCCCCCAGCAAGACCTTGTGAGTACAAATCGAAAGCCACAGATTCCCAAGTGCAGGAAATGTAACATAATTTATCTTTCAATAATGGAATTTAATTCCTATTATAAACCTTCATTCTACCAGGCAGCAAAACCTTTATCTAAGTTAATTTAGTCCCTACCCACCCTCCTCATTTTTAATGGGGTCCAGCCTCATTTCCAAGGAGCTTTACCTGGCGCCTCTGCCTTGTGAGGATGAGAGAGGGTCTGGCTGTCCCCGTCATCAACCACAGCACTCATTTCTGCCTGCCTGTTGGTCGTTGGTTCATTCAGATAGTGCTCAGGGGTCCCCTGGCTCTACCAGTGGATGCCTGCCGGGCATGACCTCCAGAAAAATACCCGCTGCCTCCTGCAGGGCTGCGAGATCGACCTCCTGTCTGTGCACCCTATTGTGCTCCTCACTCACTCACACTGGGAATTTCTTTTTTGTTTTGAGATGGAGTTTTGCTCTGTTGCCAATGCTGGAGTGCAGTGGCCTGATTTTGACTCACTGCAACCTCCGCCTCCCAAGTTCAAGCTATTCTCCTGCCTCAGCCTGCTTGGTAGCTGGGATTACAGGCCCACAACATTACGCCCAGCTAAGATTTTTGGATTTTTGTAGAGACAAGGTTTCACTATATTAGTCAGGCTGGTCTCAAACTCCCAACCTTAGGTTATCCACCTGCCTCAGCCTCCCAAAGTGCTGGGATTGCAGGTGTGAGCCACCACGCCCGGGATATTGGGATCTTATGGCTTTCCCAGGACCTGTATGGGCCCTTCCAGGAAGAGGCTGTAGGTTCCAAGCCTATCAGTGCTCTTTTGGGATTGGAAGGAAGAGGCTGGGGCTTAGGACTTCTTCTTAGGCACCCATCAGCTCTGAATCCTCCCCATCTCCTCTGATTCTTTCTTTCCCCTCTTTTTTCTTACTGAAGCAAACTTCATTTCATATTCAGGACAGAAAAAAGAACATTTGCCCGATATGAGAATTACTTCCCAGTGTTTTTAGGCTGGGACTCACCTAGGCTTTTTAAACTCAAAAGCTGAGGGTAGGAGCCTGCCTCCTGTCCCTCTGTTCTTTATCCCATTATCTTTCTTGTTTTTTAATTTTTAGTTTTTGAGATGGACTCTTGCTCTGTCATCCAGGCTGGAGTTCAGTGGTATGATCTTGGCTCATTGCAACCTCTACCTCCTGGGTTCTAGCAATTCTCCTGCCTCAGCCTCTCAAGTAGCTGGGATTACAGGCATCCATCACCATGCCTGGCTAATTTTTATATTTTTAGTAGAGATGGGGATTCCTCCATGTTGGCCGGACTGCTCTTGAACTCCTGACCTTAAGTGATTTGCCCACCTGGGTGTCCCGAAGTGCTGGGATTACAGGCCGCTGCACCTGGCCCCATGATCTGGTCTGATTGTTCTCCACATCATTTTCATCAACTGGTACTTTAAAAAAGTTTTAATTTTCTAGTTATTTGTTCATTTTCTTCCCCCTACTAGAATACAAAAGTCATTAAAGATAAGGGCTGGGTCTAATTTGTTCACTGCTTCATTTTCAGCACTTAGGACAGTGTCTTGCATATAGGTGGGGCTCAATAAATGTTTGTTTAAAAAAAATGTGAATAAATGAGTGAAGCTGATCATATTCCTTTCTTGAGGCAGTGGAAGTGGCCTGAGCTGGGGAAAGGTCTTTGGAGCCACAGATCCCAGAAAAAAAAAATGTGTATAATATCTCACGATGTTTCTCATTACATATAGGCACAAGGTAATAACTATGCGATTTATAGGCTTGTTATGGAAAGGGAGTTGTTTTCCTGAAGGTAGAAGCATCTCTGCTGAGTTCCTTCGAGGCAGATGTATTTCACTTCCTGATGTGTGTGCTGCAAGGACCTTGGTGATTTGGAATGTAGCACAATCTTTTTTTGTCTCCAGATAGCTCAGTGGAGATCTTTTTTTTTTTTTTTGAAGTTATTTTGTTTTCCACTTTACTTATTTAGCTATTACAAAATTGACCAAAGCAAGTAGAGATCTTTTGTTCTCAGTCATATCCATGTGTTCTAGCTGGAGTCACTGCAAAATCTTTGTTTACATTTTTCTTGGAAACTCTTGAGATAACTGGTTGCAAAACCACTGTGGAATGCAATAAAACATGAAAATGAAGACGCTAGTGGGAAATGGACTTGCAGTTCATGATGTTGTTTTCTTCTGACAAAGATACATGTGCAGAAAGATTTATTTTTATAAGACTAACATATTTTCTCTAAGGTGCTCTGTTCTAAGTAGAACTGTCGCTCCTGCATTTCCCCCCCCCCCAAATCTGAACTGAGTATGAAAGAACAGAAATATTTTGAAAAGATTTACTGACTCACCGGTGTATCTGCAGTTGAGAGAGCAGACATCAAAGGCATCCTTTGGGGAAAACCAGTGAAAATTCATAAGATCACAATTCTTTGTGCAGATTCTCTTGGGTTGCAGAGAGGAAAGATTTGGAATTCTCTTTGAAAGTACAGCTTACTCATAGATCATAAACATCAGCAAGGCTAATATTTTAAATCATAGGTTTATTCTTGATACTGGATGATTGCTCTGCAGCTAGGAAATTAATCTTTGCGGTCATTTTAAAATACTTGACAGTTACAGACCCTCCTCTACCAAATGATCACGAGTTAGATATTGGGGCATTGAAAGTATAGCTCATTTTTGCAGATTCTTGTGTGTTTGAGGACGTATTTCTAAGAAGAATTAGGCTTTCCACATAATTCAAGCCCTAGCCAAGCTTTTCCATTCTGATAGCTTCCAGTTCAGATGTTTCTCATTTTATGCAGTAGCACTCCTTTGAAAATGCAACTAAGCTAGACCATCTTTTAAATGTACTGAAAGCACTGGCTGTAATAAATCACGAAAAGCGATATCTTCTCCAAACTGAATCACTACCTCTAATGTAGCTGACTTTTAAATTTGAATTCCCTGAGGTTTGGCTTAAAGCTTGGCTTTGAGCCAAGCTGCCATTAGGAGATTGTGCGGGTAACTCCAGTACACTCTGTGTAATTGCCCTCAGGCTTCTAAATGGTCTCAACTAAAGGGTGAGACACATTTTTGTATAGTTTTGTAGACAACAAAGACACAACATGGAAATTGTATTACAGTTTCCACTTTATATTAGCTGTTGCTGCTTATGTGCATATAAGAAAAGTAATAATATAGGAATAATTAAATTGGAGAGAAGAGAGTATTTCCATCCTGCTGGTGCTTATCTGTTGTAGAGAAAGTGAGAATAAGATCTCATCTGGTCATGTGGCCATGTGGGTCATGACTCTTTGACCATATATACATTACGTGCTTGAGGCCCCGTTCTCATCCATTTTCCCCGTTCGCTGTCAAATGCAGCAATTTATGAACCAGGCGTCTAAGAGCTGGTGGAAGGCATGTATTTATTACAGGGTCTCTGCATCTTAGCTCCTGCTTTGTGGTTTTGTGGCTCATAAAAGAATGCAGACTTGCCCAAAATATCAGCTCACTGTAGGTGATGGGTTACAGGTACTACTGTTAGAACTAAGGGGCTCCCTCTGGTTTCCCTGGAATATGGAAGCATGATTCCCACTGAGAGCTAAACTTTGAAATCATCTCATATGAGATTAGAATATTATACACAGAACTCTTAAAATAGAAAAAAAAAAAACGGCTTTCAGGACTTTCTAACCCAGCAAAAATATTCTTTCTTTCTTTTTTTCATTTTTGAGGTGGAGTTTTGCTCTTGCTGCCCAAGCTGGAGTGCAATGGTGCAATTTCAACTCACTGCAATCTCCACCTCCCAGGTTCAAGCGGTTCTCCTTCCTCAGCCTCCCATGTAGCTGGGACTACAGGCATGGGCCACCGCGCCCAGCTAATTTTCATATTTTTAGTAGAGATGGGGTTTCTCTGTATAGGTCAGGCTTGTCTCAAACTCCTGACCTCAGGAGATCCGCCCACCTTGGCCTCCCAAAGTGCTGGGATTACAGAAAACATTCTTTCATTAGCTGTGTTACTACCATCATTCTGAATGGAGGTTGAGCCCACTCGGAAACCTGATTAAAAGGAGAGTCACAGGCAGACATGGTATTACCCATCTTAGCACGCTCTTGGGGAAGTCAGTTTAGCCAGGAAACCTCAACTGTTAAAGACTCCAACTGATGCCACTGTCTCTATTCTAGAGATTGTAGCTCAATAACATGGCATTTCCAGTTCATCTGAGTCCTTCTGTTCTGATTCCGGTTTCACTAGGCTGCTTACTGAAGCTACTTCTTCCTTCCTTTTTCAGATATGCATGGCGTTTTGCAGTTTAGTGAGTCAGCTGGACCTTGTTGTATGTCAGAAGACATGCGTGCACCTTACATCCTTGATTTCTGTGAATTTGCACCTGAAAGACAACAGATACCATATCAAGCTTACAGAAAAAAACAAACACAAAAATCCTCCAAAACCTGCAAATACCCAGTTTTCTTTGTTCAGCCAATGATTAGTCATTGCGCACCCATGAGGGGCTAATGCCACTTTGCAAGGCGTTTTGAGAGAGGGCGGAGGATGCCTGGCTCAAAGCCATTTTCCACTTAGAAATACCTACAGGCTTTTTTTCTCTGTTCCCTCTCCCACGTAAGCCTTTCTCAGTGTCTGATGTGGCACTGTTGTCACCAGATGCTCCCTGAACCTTTCAAAAGCTTTGATAATTTTCGCTAGCTTCCTCTGTGGCAAAAAGTGGGAGAAAATGAAGCTCTGCTTTGCACATGCGGCTTGTGGAAACCATTCATTGCAGCCACCCTTCATGGTCACTCCTGGGGCTGTCCCTTCCTTGGTGGAAGGCTTTTGGATTTGGAAAAGGCGCCTTAGCACACAGCAGCATTTTCACTCGCAATTGGTTGTAAAACCTTGGAGTCACTCTCGAGATGGAAGGAGTCTGAAAGATTATCTGGTGTACTACTCATGTTTCCAAAAGGAAACTGAGACCAACAAAGTCAAATCCTTTGGCCAAAAACATACCCTAATTTTATTTGCTTTCTGTGATTTGGGGCTAGTTTCCAACAGTCTTTAGCAGTGTGCTTTCTTTTTTTTTTTTTTTTTTTTTTTTGCTCATGGATACTTCTGACAGTCATTCCAGCCCTCCTCAAGTTATTACGGTTCAATGTAGTCAAATTCAACTGTACTCAGATTACGCTAGATGGTATTTCATACAATTTTAAAGAGGCAGATAGGTTGTGGTGTGGAACATGCTGAGATTATTTAGTTCCGATGAATACTAAAAATCAGGCCGGCGCAGTGGCTCATGCCTGTAATCCCAGAACTTTGGGAGGTCAAGGTGAGCAGATCCCTTGAGGTCAGGAGTTTGAGACCAGCCTGGCCAAGATGATGTGAAACGCTGTCTCTACTAAAAATACAAAAATTGGCCAGGTATGGTGGCGCATTCCTGTAATCCCAACTACTCAGTAGGCTGAGGCATGAGAATCACTTGAGCCTGGAAGGCGGAGCTTGCAGTGAGCTGAGATAGTGCCACTGCACTCAGCCTGGGCGACAGAGTAAAACTGTGTCTCAAAAGAAAAAAAAAATCAGTGATGCAGCTGCCTCAGCAGGAAGACATGTGGCTCTGCTGCTGTAGGTTCTATGACCCTGTGCGTTTGGTAGCATTAGTTTGTCTTCCAATGTTATTTGTTTTATTCATCTTTATTGTAGGCAAGTCATGACCAAGATCCTCTAAGAGAGGGCTGTGGTAGACAGGCTTCTCAGATGGCCCACGTTGACCACCACTGTCTGGTTTGATGGCCTTGTGCTATTCTCTCCCCTTGAACATGGGCTAAGCCTAGTGACCTGCTTCTAACCAACCAACTCCAGCTAAGCTGAAGGGACACCACAGTTTTCAAGCTTCAAGGATTAGCTTACAAAAGACTGTGACTTCTGTTTTGCTGCTGGCCTCTCTTTATTGCCTTCTTGGCTTGAACACTTTGAGGAAGAAAGCTGCCATGATGAAGAGGCCAACATGACAAGGACCTTCTGAGGGTGGCTTCCAGCCAACAGCAGCAAGGAACGGAGACCCTACGTTCAACTGCCTGAGAGGAGCTGAATCCTGAAAACGGTCTCATAAGCTTGGAAGCAATTCTTTCCCCAGTCGAGCCATAAGGTGGCTGCAGCCCAGCCCACACCTTGATTGCAGCAGGTGGAGAGACCCTGCAGTGGCGGATGCAGTTCAGCCCTTCCCAGATCCCTGACTTACAGATGCTGTGAGATAATAAACATGTGTCAGTGTAAGCTGCTACATTTGGAGAAATTTATTATGTAGCAATAGATAACTAGTATGATAGGAAGAAAGGTCAGACAAGGCTGTAAGCATAGGTTTAAGTGTGTTGCCAACCATATTAATTTTTGCATTACACGTGACCTGAATTTGACAATTTCAAAATGGAAAGCATTTTGGATGAAAATGCATTCAGACAAGAACTTGCAAGAGTCCTCTGTACCTTTTCAATCCACAGAGACAATGAAGCAGCACTTGTGACTTAATATACAATTTGAGTTGCACCAGACTTTTCAGATTAAAGGAATTGTAAAATGTGGAGGGAAGGTGAAGTGATACTTGCCATTTTCCTGTTAATACTTACACAAATCATGACAAAAACTATGTATTGGGCACCCAATGTATACTAGGCAATGTGCTAATTGATTTTGCACCTTACTTCAAGGAATTCTCTCGTCAGCTCTATGGTGAGGGTAGATTATCCCAACGTTTCAGGTGAGAAAAGAAATGCATTGGTGAGTTTCCCAACTCCTAGTTGGTGACAGCGATGACGTTGGGACCCAGTGTGTCTCACTTGAAAGCCTGTGTTCACAGTTTTCAAGCTTAAAAAGTCTGAAGTAGCTGGGCATGGTGGCTTATGCCTGTAATCCCAGCACTTTGGGAGGCCATGGTGGGTGGATCACTTGAGGTCAGGAGTTTGAGACCAGCCTGGCCAACATGGTGAAACCTTGTCTCTACCAAAAATACAAAAATTGGCTGGGTGTGGTGGTGTGTGCCTATAGTCCCAGCTACTCAGGAGGCTGAGGCAGGAGAATTGCTTGAGCCCAGGAGGCAGAGTTGCAGTGAGCTGAGATCGTGCCACTGTACTTCAGTCTGGGTGAGACTCTGTCTAAAAAAAAAAAAAAAAGGTGTCTGAAGTGACAACTATTCCTTTCCTCTGCTTTGTTCAACCAATGATAGCAGGTCACTACAAAAGCTACCTTTATTTTGTTAAAAAACAAAACAGAAACAAAATGAATTTTCTGAGTCTAAAAGCCACTCTTTTTCCAGGGGTATGTTTGCAATTAATCATATTCTGACTTGTGATTTTTTAAATGCTTGTCCTCTGTGTCAGTTTTATTATTATATAGACTTTTTTACCCTACAGATTTTTGTGTTACATTCACAATTAAATTAGATTTTTGAGGACAGGAATAATTTTTTAGTACTTTCATGTCTCCAGCCACATTTGTCACTGTATTTTGCAAATAATAAGCATCTGGTAAATCTTTTTTGATGAATTTGATCCACTCTGAAATGAAAACAGTAATAACATGAGAGATTGTTTCTTTCTAGGAAACTGTCAGCTTTGCATAAGGCACCAGAGATGCCAAGAAAGAACCATGCCTCTGCACAACCATGGTGTTGTGCAGAGAATCAGGGGAAATTGCCAAAGATCAGCTTTAGGAATTCTCTTCTTTGCAGCTTTGCTCCTGGACCACTTCTGAGAGGGATCATGGGTAAATTAGGATGGTTAACCATCTGGGTTTGCCTGGGACTGATGGGTCTTCAGTACAGTCTCAAGAAGATGAGGATGAAATGATCTTCCTAGTAATCATGTGCACTTGGCATTTTTATGTGGCTCATGTTTTCTATGACTTTAAACCTGACCAAGCAAGCAAGCAAGCAAGCAACCAACCAACTAACCAACCAACCAACCAACCAACCAGTCAACCAACCAACCAACCAACTAACCAACCAACCAACCAACCAACCAACCAACCAACTAACCAACCAACTAACCAATCAACCAATCAATCAACCAGTCAACCAACCAACCAACTAACCAACTAAGCAAACAACCAATCAACCAACTAACCAACCAACCAGTCAACCAACCAACTAACCAACCAACTAACCAGCCAGCCAACCAACCAACCAACCAACCAACCAACCAATCAATCAACCAACCATCTGACCTCTGAGTATCTTAACAGGTGTACTAGAGCCTACTGTTTCAGAAGCGTTGTATGTTTTCTATTATAAATCTTAGCTAGATTTAAAAAGCAGTTTTAGCATGGAAGATCTAGCGATATTTTGGAGGTCGTTATCATCAGTATTTAGCTGTAATGTGAGTAATGTGCAGACAGAACCCCTGGGTCTGTTCCATGTCACAGATCTCCTTTGAAGTCCTGCAGAGTTTTGCCCACTGAGCCACTAGACAGGGTACAGAGAGGAATAAAGGCAGGTTATTAGCATGCACTCCAGGTCCAAGGCAGCCGTATCAAAGGCTCACACACCAGGCTATTTAATTTGCTGGCTGCTCAGTAGAAAGAGGCCTGCTGGGCAGGGTGGGTTGGAAGAATTAAATGGAGAGAAATATAAACCAGTATAATTCACACTACTGTTTCTTGGCTGCACTCACATGTGGATCAAAAACATTCCTACCCTAAAGCTGGCATATTTGTTTTGCCACTTTGTCTGAGCTCGTACCCTGGCAGCTGAAAGCTGGTGGAGAAAATCACACCGTCGAGCTGACTGGTTGTAACTTCTGGTAATTTTGAACTTTCATTTGGCATTGCCTGGTAGTTGGACTGTGTTTCTCTAATAGGTGGTCTTCCCCAAACTTTCTCCTTGCCCCAAACCACACACATCCTTTCCTTCAGCAGGCAATCTTGCCTCCTTCTTCATGGAGATAAAGCAAGTATGTCATCATCTTTGGTCCTATAACTTGTCACCACCAACTACAACAGTCGACTTCTACCTTCTGCCGCTTGTGCCTCTCCAGCTCAGTTATGAGGGAAGAACTGCTCCTCCTCTGCCAGGATGAACCATCTTGTGTGTACTTCATGCACTCCTTGGTTCTAGGCAGGCAGCTTCTGAACTGGCCCTCAGCAATCCCTGTCTCCTGGAATTTATGCCCTTGTGCAATCTCCTTACTTAGAGTGTGGACCTACTGACTTGCTTCTAATGAGAAGAATACGGCAAAAATGATGAGCTGACGAACAATGAGAACACATGGACACAGGGAGGGGAGCATCACACACTGGGGTCTGTTGGGGGGAAAAGGGGGAGGGACAGCGGGGGGAGGGGAGTTGGGGAGAGATAGCATGGAGAGAAGTGCTAGATGTGGGTGATGGGGAGGAAGGCAGCAGATCACACTGCCACGTGTGTGCCTATGCAACAATCTTGCATGTTCTTCACATGTACCCCAAAACCTAAAATGCAATAAAATTAAAAACAAAACAAAACAAACAAAAATGATGAGCTGTCACTTCCAAGTTCAGATTCCTTCCTTCCTTCCTTCCTTTCTCTCTCTCTCTCTCTCTTTCTTTCTCTTTCTTTCTTTCTTTCTCTTTCTTTCTTTCTCTCCTCTTTCTTTCTTTCTTTCTTTCTTTCTTTCTTTCTTTCTTTCTTTCTTTCTTTCTTTCTTTCTTTCTCTCTCTCTCTCTCTCTTTCTTTCTTTCTCTTTCTTTTTGAGATGGAGTCTCGCTCTGTCATCCAGGCTGGAGTGCAGTGGCATGATCTCGGCTCACTACAGTCTCCACATCCCGGGTTCAAGTGATTCTCTTGCCTCAGACTCCCGAGTAGCTGGGATTACAGGAACCTGCCCCCACACCTGGCTAATTTTTTTTGTATTTTTAGTAGAGACAGGGTTTCACCATATTGGTCAGGCTGGTCTTGAACTCTTGACTTTGTGATCTGCCCGCCTCGGCCTCCCAAAATGCTGGGATTACGGGTGTGAGCCACCATGCCTGGCCGAGACTGTGACTTTCATCTTGCTTGGACTCTGTCACCAGCTGGCTCTGATGATGTACCTGCCATGTTGCAAGCTGCCTTATGAACAGGTCCTAATGGCAAGGAACTCAGGGCAGCCTTAGGCCAACAGGAACAATGCACAGAGGTCCTCAGTTCAACAGCCCATGAGGAATTTGCTTCAACAGCCTATGAGGAGTTCGCATCCTGCCAACAACCATCTGGGGTGGCTGGATGTGCATCCTTCCCCAATTAAGCCTTGAGATGATGGGAGCCTCAGGTGACACCTTGATTTCAGCCTATGAGATACCCTGAGCCCGCAGGCCCACCTAAGTGGCACCCAGAATCCTGACACACAGACCTGGGAGATAATAAATGTTGACATAAATCAAGTTGTTTTATACATCAATAGATAGCTAACACATCAGAAAGTTTTCACACCTATATTTGACCCTTGACTCAGGATGAATACCTGCAGAAATACAGCTTGCTTTATGTCTAAAATGGTGCTGTCCAATAAAATACAGAATGAGACACAAATGTGAACCATATATTTTTTAGCAGCCACATTAAAGAAGTAAAAAAAAAAGGTGGAATTAATTTTAATAATTTATTTAATCCACACATCAAAACTATATTGTATAAATATGTAATTCATATACCACATGATTAAAGAGATAATTTAGATACATACTTTTTGAACTGAATCTTTGAAAACCCATGTTTATATTACATTGGCAGGACATCTCCATTCAGACTAGCCACCCAATGACCACCTGACCGTTCAGCTTGAAAATGAAAAACTTTGCAGGTCGCGGTGGCTGACACCTGTAATCCCACCAGTTTGGGAGGCTGAGGCAGGCACATCCCCTGAGGTCAGGAGTTCGAGACCAGCTTGGCCAACACGGTGAAACCTCTTCTCTACTAAAAATACAAAAATTAGCTGGGCGTGGTGGTTCGTGCCTGTAATCCCAGCTACTCTAGGCAGAGGCTATGTCAGTAGTAACGCTTGAACACCACAGGTGGAGGTTGCAGTTATCCAGGACTGTGCCATTGTACTCCAGCCTGGGCGACAAGAACAAAATTCGGTCTCAAAAACAAACAAACAAAAACTCAGTTTGCTCAAAAAACACTTTTCTCTTCAAACACTTTTTCTGTTTTGTTTATTTTCTATTTCTATTTATTTATTTTTTTGAGAAAGAGTCTCGTTCTGTCACCCAGGCTGGAGTTCAAGGGTGCGATCTCAGCTCACTGCAGCTCTGCCACCTGGGTTCAAGCGATTGTCCTGTCTCAGTCTCCCAAGTATCTGGGATTACAGGGGCATGCCATCATGCCCAGCTAATTTTGTATTTTTTATTACAGACAAAGTTTCACCATGTTGCCCAGGCTTGTCTCGAGCTCCTGACCTCAGGTGATCTGCTGGCCTTGGCCTCTGAAAGTGCTGGAAATGCAGGCGTGAACCACCGCGCCTGGCCTTTTTAAAAAATTTTTTTTCTGTTTTAAAAAAGGGCTCTTTTGCTGGGTGCAGTGGCTTACACTTGTAATGCTAGCACTTTCTGGAGGCCAAGGTGGGAGGATCACTTGAGTTCAGGAATTAGAGACCAATCTGGGCAGCACAGTGAGACCCCATCTTTTAAAAACAAAAATAAAAAAGAAAGAAAAAGTCTCTTTTGAGAATTTTCCAACCAGTTGTTTTCTTCTGCGGCCTCCCTGGGTGCCATGTAGCCATGGGGACACAATCTGCATGGTGTGGAGGGACACGTAGTCCCCTATCCCCACATCACCTCCAGACACTGGCTTCTGAGAAATGCCTCGTTTTGTTGGCGTGTGCGTTTCCCACCCCAGTCACTGTGCCCAAGCTCCCCACGCCTGCTCTCTCAGCACAGGCTGCCCTGACGCTGGATGTCAGGAGCTCTGCCATTTCCCCTCCGTTTCCCCCTAGTTCTGCTGATTCCCTTGGACTTGGAAAACTCCTCCACTGGCTCTCAGCTTTGGGCTGTCCATCCTGTGTCTCTGCTATGGGGTCTCCTGGCCCCAGACTTTGGTGACCCTTGGCAGGCATACAACTAATTAATTTTCAGTTCTTTTCTTCCTCAGGGCCTATGAGAAAATTTCTGGGTCTTCTACAGGCCTCAATGGAAATGAGAAGGGCTGGGCTGGGGACCTCCCAGCCCTTCAGGGGCTTTTCCATCCTGGTCTGTTGCAGCTGTTCCGTGTGGGGCAGGCAGTCTGGGAAGCTGTCTCCCCTTAGGCTTCCACAATGGAAACACCTTTTTACATTTGGCTTCTCATACGGATGATGGAGATTTCTCTCCTACCCCTCACACCCATCAGCCTGGATTATCAACCACAGTCTTTTCTTTTCCCCCAACCTGCAGAAACAATCAACCATATCTGATTTTTCTTCCCTCTCCAGTTTCTTTTTTCTTTTTTTTTGAGACGGAGTTTCTCTCTTGTCGCTTGGTCTGGAGTGCAGTGGCGTGATCTCAGCTCACTGCAACCTCCGTTTCTGGGGTTCCAGCTATTCTCCTGCCTCAGCCTCCATAGTAGCTGGGATTATAGGCATGCACCACCATGCCCAGGTAATTTTGTATTTTTAGTAGAGACGGGGTTTCTCCATGTTGGTCAGGCTGGTCTCGAACTCCCGACCTCAGGTGATCTGCCCACCTCAGCCTCCCAAAGTGCTGGGATTACAGGCATGGGCCACAGAGCCCGGCCTCTTCAGGCTCTTAACTACAGCAAAATAAGAAACGGAAACAAGCAAATGAAAAGGAGTGGGCAGTGTTAATTCCTGTCGCCAGCATTAGGAGATATCCTGCAGTCTTCCTTATTCCATTGTTAGCTGAGATAGACTCTTTGCTCTAGGTCTCCAACCTCTGCCTTCATCTTCCTATCAAAGCCCTTTTAGTTTAGAGAGCAATACTTTTCCTTCACTGGCTCTAAGCTTTTGCTAGTTCAAAAGCACTTTGGTGTAAGATCATTATGAAAGTTATGTGAAAAAGAAAAATCGTCATTCACCACTTCAATTGACCCCGTATATTAGTCCAGGCCTGACCTCCCAATGACAGTCATTGATCTAGTGGGAGAAGAGAAACATATCTCATTAAAAGTATGTAAAAATATTATCCTCTCTTTCTGCCACCCTGACAAAGCCCTCTCTGCCGTGTCTCCCTTTCTGCAGGTTTTTTTTTTTTTTTAGACGGAATTTCACTCTTGTCACCCAGGCTGGAGTGCAGTGGCATGATCTCAGCTCACTGCAAACTCCGCCTCCTGGGTTCAAGCGATTCTTCTGCCTCAGCCTCCCAAGTCGCTGGGATTACAGTTGTCTGCCACCATGCCTGGTTAATTTTGTAGTTTTAGTAGAGATGGGATTTCATCATGTTGGCCAGGCTGGTCCGGAACTCCTGACTTCAGATGATCTGCCTGCCTCGGCCTCCTAAAGTTCTGGGATTACAGACATGAACCACCAGGCTTGGCCATTTAAAAAATTATTATTACTGATAGAGGATCTCACTCTGTCACCTAGGCCGGAGTGCAGTGGCGTGATCTCTACTCACTGCAGCCTCAACCTTCTAGATTCAAGAGATTCTCCCACCTCAGCCTCCCAAGTAGCTGGGATTACAGGCACATACCACCACACCCAGCTAATTTTATACACTTTTGGTAGAGACAGGGTTTCACCATGTTGTCCAGGCTGGTCTGGAACCCCTGACTTCAAGTGATCCACCCTCCTCAGCCTCCCAAAGCGCTGGGATTACCGGGGTGAGACACAGTGCCTGATCTCTGCAGGATTATTTACCACTAGCCTGGAAACAGGCTTCAGCCGGAATGACCACATTTCTGTAATAACAACTCTTCACTTTCTCCCTACATTTCTGGTTTTGTAGAGAGAGGTAGGCTCAAGTGCATTTTCTAGCATCCTTTGCAGAGAGATGAGGCTGATGAGAAAAAAATCCAAATCACTAGTGCTGCTTCTGGAAAAACTATCTTAAAAATGATTACTCAGCTAAGCTGTCCTTTGTCCTCTTCCTCCTTTTTCATTTTTCGTTTTTGGAATGTAGAAAGTAATGGCTGGAACCAGCAGCCATCATGTGATCATGAGGCATCCTTGAGAATTGAAGCTTGGTGCTAAAAATGAGGTGACAGGGTAGAAATAGTACAATATTGATGTCTAGTGTCAGCCTAGATAGACTAGATTTCTGGAATCTAGGCCCTGGGATATCCACCTCTATATGTCATGTTCTGTGAGAAAAATAAACTCTTCTGGTCGAAGCAATATTTCCATTTCTAGCAGTCAAATTCCTATCCTAGGCATGCTTATTTTAACTTCACTTTCATTGTTTCCAACAACTGCAACTTGGAGTTTCCTGCTGTCACTTTTTTGAAACTGCCCTTGTCAAGTTATTTTTTAAATCATTATTTTATTTTTTGAGACAAGGTCTAGCTATGTTGCCCAGGCTAGAGTGCAGTGGCATGAAGTTCCCTGCAGCCTCTACTTCCTGGGTTCAAGCCATTCTCCTGCCTCAGCCTCCCAAGTAGCTGGGATTACAGGTGCATGCCACCACACCTGGCTAATTTTTGTATATTTATTAAAGATGCGGCTTCACCATGTTGGCCAGGCTGGTCTCAAACTCCTGACTTCAAGTGATCCACCTGCTTCGGCCTCCCAAAGTGCTGAGATTACAGGTGTGAGCCACCATACCTGACCAACTTTTACTTAAAATAACTAGGGAAAAAAAAAAAAAAAGGAGCAAAGAAATTGCTGAACTTCAGATTAGTTCCTCCCTACCCCGCCTGTTTTTTTTTTTTCCTTAAAGACACCTCTACATTAAGAAAAAAAGATTTGGAATCAGTTATATAAGTTGAAGTCACTGTTTTTTAAACAATATCTTAACATTTTAGGCACTATTAATCATTCATTTATCCTTTGAGTTCGCTCTCGTCTTCTGCTTTTTGATGGTTACATTGTTACTGGCACACTGCGATTCTATAGCATTGCATTCTGTTCTGTACCTTTCATTCTAAAACTGCTTTGCTTTAATTCCAAATTTAAACTCATTCTGAATTCACCCTTATCCTTTTATCATAACTTCTTCAATCCTAGGTAGAGATAAAAGTTTCTATTTCTTTCTTTGGCTGCCATTTAAGAAAATGACATTCGGGTACATTGCCTTCCTTTTTTGTTCCTATGGGCGATTTTTTTCTTTCTAGTTTCAATATTTTTGTTTTGATTATTTTTGTTTAAGTATTATAACTGATTCTATTTGTCAGATCTCTTTGCTTGCAGATTACACAAACCCAACTGAAGCTAGGTTAAGCCAAGTAAGGCTTCTTTTTTTTAATGCAAAGGAAAACATTAAGGGGGCATCGAGCTTCAGGCATGGCTGGATCCAGGAGAGCAAATGTTGTCAGTAAGACTGTGTCTCTCCATGTCTGGGCTCCATTGCTGTTATTCTGAGGTAACTTCTATACTTGTGGTGGCAATGATGTCGACCAGCATCACAAGTTTCCATTGTCATCATAGGCAGAGTAACAGACAACACCGCTTGCAGGACATATTTGGTCTCAGAATTAAATCCTTTTCATTGTATCTGATAAATACAATGTTAGACATATTACTATGCAATTTTCTAGAATTGGCTGTTAGTTATATGTGGCCCTTTTCTCCCTATTATGCTCCCATTTTGAATCTTTCAACCTTATTCCAATTCCGTATTACTCATCTAGTTGACATGGATGGGAAATTGATCAGCCGCAAACCATTTCCTTGGAAGAGAGAAGGAGGATTATTTTAGAAAAATATGCTGAAGTTTCTTGATGATCTCACATCATGTTTACCTGACAGAAGGGCAGGAGGAGAGAGCTTGTATTCACCTTGACACCTCTCTGTAACTGATGAGGGGCAGCCTGACTCTGGGTGAATATCTAACTCAGGGCTGAAGTAGTTTTTACTTTAATCATTTTCAAAGAAAAAGCTTCCCAAAGAAATCAGAGATGTTTCTCAGGTGCTAGGTCATGCTTCTGATCTGTTCAGTCATGCTTCTGATCTGTTCAGCACCCATAAAAGGTGCCACAGTCTCCAATGCAAAGCAGTGTGTGAGTTTTGGATTATGTGAGATCCTTAATGCAAATGGGGAAGTCAGAGAATGGTGGGAAGCCAGTTCCATGTTGGCAGGAAACTATTCTAGTGTTTTCCTTTCTAGATCTCCAACATGTTCATAGCACATAATAAGCAATAAATAGATAGGTATTAACTGATTTGAGTAACCAGCTCATATGTAGAACAGTTAGATATAGACGTAGAGGTAAAACGGAAAAAATAAAAAGGCCGTATACAGAGGCTCATGCCTGTAATCCCAGCACTTTGGGAGGCCAAGGCAGGAGGATCGATTGAGCCCAAGAGTTGGAGACCAGCCTAGGTGACACAGCGAAAACATTACCCAGGAGTGGTGGCACCTGCCTGTAGTCCCAATTACTTGGGAAGCTGAGGGGTGAGGCTCACTTGAACCCAGGATGTCCAAGCTGCAGTGAGCTGTGATCTTCCCACTGTACTCCAGTCTGGGCAACAGAGTGAGACTCTGTCTCAAAAAAAAAAAAAAAAAAAAAAAGGTAAAATTAAAAAGTTCTACCTGAATAGTTAGCTACTTGCTAAATTTAATCCTTGTACCCTGAAAAGAGTCAGTAAATGTTCTTTTATACTATTAACTGATATCCAATTAACCTGTAATAGCTATCTTAATAATTCTGGAGCAGTAATTTGAGTCTCCTTAAAAGTTGTCAAGCATTTTCTTTTGTTGTCTGTTCCGGGGTAATGAGTCACAAATAGTAATCACTGGGTGAGCATTCATTTTTTTTTCTTTTTAAATACAAGGATAAACATGTTGCATTAATATTAATAATTCTAAAGAGTGTTTCAGTAATTTGGAAGTTATTAATAATTGGCAGACCAAAAGATTTTATTCAGTTGTCCAAGCATATGGCAAAAGAAAACTGGCTTAAGTTGTTGAATTTCTGTTTTCATTTTCCATTGAATTGCTGCTTAAAAATAAAAATGGGCCAGGCTCAGTGGTTCAAGCCTGTAATCCTAGCACTTTGGGAGGTTAAGGTGGGTGGCTCACTTGAGGTCAGGAGTTTGAGATCAGCCTGGCCAACATAGCAAAAACCCATCTCTACTAAAAATATTTTAAAAAAAGGAAAAAAAAATTAGCCGGACATTGTGGCACATGCCTGTAATCCCAGCTATTTAGAAGGCTGAGGAAGGAGGATTGGTTGAATCTGGGAGGTGGAGGTTGCAGTGAGCCGAGATCACGCCACTGCATTCCAGCCTGCGCGACGGGAGGGAGATTCCATCTGGAAAAAAAAAAAAAGAACTGGAGAACACGTAATTACTCCGACAAAACCTTTCTTGCCCTAGGTGGTTAATTGCATGATTGACAGACAATAATGCTGTGGGATAAGGTGAAACTTGTTCAGTAGTGATGTCAATTGCATTTTGGTTCTGTAAAGCACAAATAAGTTGACTGAATATCAAAGAGTAGGGAACTGCCTATGATTTGCATCTTTATATGATAGTTAAGAATTCAAGAAATTGGAATGTAGTATTTGTAACAATATGTGGCCAAAACATCCCATCAATTTCCTAGACTTCTGAGTGTAGGAAGACAGAAAGGGCCATATTCTCAGCTTCCTGAGCTGTGACTACAGGTGTGCGCCACCACACTCTGCTAATTTTTGTATTTTTAGTAGAGACAAAGTTTCACCATGTTGCCCAGGCTGGTCTTGAACTCCTGGCCTTAAGAGATCCGCCCACAAGCCATAGCACCTTGCCAGACCTATTTGTTTTCAAGTGACATTAACTAACTTAAAAATAAAGGGGGAATTTATTAGAAGCAAACAACATATGTAACAGGAGAAACAGAAAATACATCTAGATGGCTAGAACCAGAGACTTAAGTCCACAAGAACTTTCTCTGACACTAATTTCTTTACAAGTCTCAGCAGTCAGCCTCATTTCATTCATTTGTTGGCCAGAATTACTGCTCTAGAATTGAGGGAGTTATTCCCTACCTGCTGCCTCAGCTGGAATGTCTACAATGTCTGTGGGCTTGCTGGGTCTCTCTCTCTCCACATTTTCTCTCAGCATTCTGTAGCCCAACTCAAGATTCTTTACATACTAGCTGTCTTCTAAAAATGCAAAACAGCCAGGCGCGGTGGCTCACGCCTGTAGTCCCAGCACTTTGGGAGGCTGAGGCGGGCAGATCATAAGGTCAGGAGATTGAGACCATCCTGGCTAATATGGTGAAACCCTGTCTCTACTAAAAATATAAAAAAATTAGCTGGGTGTGGTAGCATGCACCTGTAATCTCAGCTACTTGGGAGGCTGAGACAGGAGAATCACTTGAACCCAGGAGGTGGAGGTTGCAGTGAGCCAAGATTGCACCACTGCATTCCAGTCTGGGCAACAGAGTGAGACTCTGTCTCAAAAAAAATAATAATGCAAAACATGGGAGATGCAAGATTCCTTGTCACACAACACTACTTCAATGCTGTTCCATTTGTCAAAGGAAGTTACAGACTAGGTCTGATTCAGGAGAGGGGGGAATGGGCTACACATCTGATGGGAGGAATGGCATGGATGATGGTTACTTTTATGTGTTAACTTGACTGGACCACAAGGTGCCCAGATATTTGTCTCTGCATGATTCTGGATATGTTTGTGAGGGATTTCTGGATGAGATTAACATTTGAGTTGGTAGACCACATAAAATGAGTTGTCCTCTCTAATTTGTGTGGACCTCATCCACTCAGTTGAAGGCCTGAACAAAACAAAGAGGCTGAGGTCAAGAGGAAATTTCTCCTGAACTGTGGGGTCAGGAAAGGCTGGGGTGCCCCTGGAAATTAGCCTAAAAGGTTTTTGCAAGTTTGTTGCTTGGTATAGGTAATAGAGTTGATTTTCTGTAGAAGGATTTTTTCTTGTCTATATTCCTTCAGCACACTATGTTTCCCCCTGGTCTGGAGTGGGATGCTTTCTTAGTTTATGATGCAGTGACTTCACAGTGGATGTCTGCTTTATTTCTTTTTGAAATTCCATGAACTTTGAAATGAATTCTTTTTACTCTGAATTTTTCATATACAGGTAAACAAAATGTTCCACTGAATCCAAAAAACCAGAGCTTTAAATTTTGAATAACTGTGAGAAAATTTTGAGTACTTGAGATTCCAGAAAAAACACAGGCAAATGCTCTGACATTGCTCCTCATCCCAAAGTTGACTTTCATGGTAAGTCATTCAACTGAGATTCTCTCAGGATCTGGGGCAGAAAACTGCACTAGGATGTTTTCTGTTTGGTTCAGGTTGGGTAACATTGGCATGTGATAGAGGTTCTCTTTTGAATTATGTCAAGAATGAGAGCTTCACTTTTATGAGCAGGGAGTTTCAGTATGGTTTGCGTCATGAGTAATCCTGCCTGACATGGACCATGACCCTTGAACATTCTCAAACACAGGAAAATTTCAAGTCTTAATAAAATCAACAAGGAGCAGCATCTTCTTACTTTTTCTTTCAAATTTAAAGTATTATACTCCTGACTCTATATTGTACATAGAATTTTAAATGTGGGTTTATATATAGACTTGAATATGGTAGAAAACAAGGCTTGATATGTTTTGCTTCATGATGACACATCTATCTATCATCTATCTATCCATCATCTATCTCTTTTGTAATAAACTTTATATGTTGGAAAAATTTGGGGTTTACAGAGAAGTTCTAAAGATAGGACAAACATATATATTTCTCACGCGGCTTTGGTTTCCCTTCATGTTATCATCTCACATTACTGTGCTGCATTTGTCAAAACTAAGTAACCATTGTTGGTGCATTACTAGTAGCTAAACTGCAGCCTATATTTAAGTTTCACTAGTTTTTTCCTAATGTCTTTTTCTATCCCAGGATCCCAACCATGATACCACATTGCATTTAGTTGTCATGTCTTCTTTGTCTCCTCTGGTCTGTGACAGTTTCTCAGTTTTTTTCTTTTTTTCTTTTTCTTTTGAGATGGAGTCCCATTCTTTCACCCAGGCTGGGGTGCAGTGGTGCAATCTCAGCTCACTGCAATCTCTGCCCCCCAGGTTCAAGCGATTCTCCTGCCTCAGCCTCCCGAGTAGCTGGGATTATAGGCATACACCACTACATTTTGTAATTCTTTTTTTTTTTTTTTTTTTTTTTTTTTTTTTTTTTAAGTAGAGACAGAGTTTCATGATTTTGGCCAGTAGCTTAGTCTGGAACTCCTGATCTCAGGCCTCCCAAAGTGTTGGGGTTACAGGTGTGAGCCACCAGGCCCAGCCTTTCAGTCTTTCCTTGTGTTTCATCATCTTGAAAGTTTTGAAGGTACTGGTCAAGTTTGTTATGGACTATTCTTCAATTTTGGTTTGTCTGATGTTTTTCTTAAGATTAGCGTGGGGTTATAGGTTTTGGGGTAGAGTAACACAGGAGCAAAACACTATGCTCATCACATCTTATCAAAGGTTACGTGACATACACACGGTTTATCACTAGTGATGTTGTCCTTGATCATTTGGGTAAGATCGTGCTTACCAGCTGTCTGCACTGTAAAGTGAGTCACTATGTCCTGCTCACCCTCATGGGGGTGGGAGGGATGAAGCTTTACCCCCTGCTTATTTGGAATGCAAAATCATATTTTGGTGATGTTTTCAATTTCAGTGGACCTGTAGTTTGTGTGTTGACGACAGGAAATAAATAAAAGCCTGGTGCATGCTCTTCCTTTTTGTTTCTTTTCTGAGTAAAGAGCTTGTGTCCAGTGCCTCGCTGACTCTCTTGATTATTTTGTCTAAAACACCGAATGATATTGACCTATGCAGGATTATGATGGACATAAGTTGAAAGAGGTTTGCATATTCTTTTGAATGTATTTTCATCTTCAGATGAGGTAAAGATGAATCCCGTACTAGTCTGTTCTCATGTTGCTATAAAGAAATACCTGAGACTGGGTAATTCATGAAGAAAAGAGGTTTAATTGGATCATGGTTCTGCAGGCTGTATAGGAAGCATGATGCTGGCATTAGCTCAGCCTCTGGGGAGGCCTCAGGAAACTTACAGTCATGGAAGAAGTCAAAGGAGAAGCAAGCTTGTCTTACATGGCTGGACCAGAAGGAAGGGAGAAGGGGAAGGTGCCACACATTATTAAAAAAACAGATTTTGTGCTGGGCACAGTGGGTCATGCCTGTAATCCCAGCACTTTGGGAGGCCGAGGCGGGCAGATCACCTGAGATCGGGAGTTCGAGACCAGCCCGACCAACATGGGGAAATCCCATCTCTACTAAAAATACAAAATTGGCTGGGTGTGGTGGCACATGCATAATCCCAGCTACTCGGGAGGCTGAGGCAGGAGAATTGCTTGACCCCAGGAGGTGGAGGTTGCAGTGAGCTGAGATTGTGCCATTGCACTCCAGCCTGGGCAACAAGAGTGAAATTTTGTTTCAAACAAACAAACAACTGAAAAAAACAGATCTTGTGAGAATTCAGTATTACCACAACACCACCAGTGGGATATTGCTCAAGCATGAGAAACCACTCCCATGATCCAATCACCTCCCACCAGGCCCCACCTCCAACACCAGGGATTACAATCAAACATGAGATTTGAGTGGTGACACAGACCTGAACCATATCAAATTCTAAATATGGAATGTAATAAACTCATTGATTTTAATCCAAAGTGTTTGACAAACTCCATCTAGCCACACAGTTCTCTGTCTCGGTTTTAGCTTTGTCTTCCTATACATGCTCAGGGATCAGCTGGCAAACAGGTTTCTAGCTGGACAAGCATTCTTGCCTCCTCCCTCAGACCTCAGCATTGACCCCCAGGGTAGATGTACATAAGTTGAAGCCCTGAACCCCTGTACTCCAGACTGTGACCTTATTTGGAAATTGGGTCTTTGTAGGTTAGCTAAGATAAGGCCGTTAAGTGGGCTCTAGTCAAATCATTGCTGGGGGCAATCTGTCAAACAACAGTTGAAGAATGCAAGGAGTAAAAATAAGGACACAGGTGACTGTTGTCCATAACAAAAGTGGCAATTTGATTACATAGAAGGGCACACAGGAAGAACCCCATGTGAAGATGAAGGGAGAGATCAGGATGATGTTTCTGTGAGGCAGGAGAATCGCTTGAACCTAGCCTCAGATGTTTGGCAGGAGACATTGAGTAAGTTCTGTCTCACAGTCCTTAGAAGGAACCAACCCTGCCAGTACCTTGATCTTGGACCTCCAGCCTCCAGAACAGTAAGATAATCAATTTCTGTTGTTTAAGCCACAGTGTACCCAGTTTGAGGTACATTGCTACAGCATCTCTAGGATAGTAGAAGTTTAACTGAGCAACCCAGCTTCTGTGGCCCCAAACTTGCTTGGTGGTAGGGCTATGTCTTGGTCACAGGCTCTAGAAGGAATCTGCAACTTGTCATTGACTCTTGTCAATAAAAATCCCAATATATAGGATGTATAGGAATTGGATTCAGCAAACTATGTACTATACAAACCTGAAAGTTGCCTCTAATTTCCCAGCTGGTAACCTCAGTTCTCATGATGGCACAGAGTCCATTCCCCAGTGGTCTCAGCTCACTTTGGGAGCAGACCGTGACTCTTTACTCAGTGCTTATTCAAGATTTTTTTCACGGTGTGAAATTCACGGTATTAGCATTGTAGAACTGCATATGATGTCCTTACTCTCCAAAATTTCCTTCAGTGCCTCACAGCTTCCTATCTACTGACCCAGTCGTGATGACAAACCAGTGCTGGCTTTGGTAGTCAAATTCTTGGCCGCGTGCTAATGGTTGACTCATTCGGTTTTGCCTGCAGATTTGTGGCTTAATGACATAAGCCACACTTTTTTATCCGATAAAGGAGCATTACCTTCTAGGGGGTGTAAAATGTAGTTGTTCTTTGACAGATGAGTGGGAAAACTTTTTGTGCATCTTCCATCTGAATCAAGCTTAAGCCACTCCCCTAGTCAATCAGGGCTGCATTAACCATGGACTACTGGTACCCCAGCAAGGGGATGCTGTGGATATGGATAACTCCACACAGCTGTGCCTGCAGCCTGATGGACTCCTCAATTTTATTCAGGGACCAGAGTATGTTCACCTCGCATGGAGGAGCTGATTAATTAAGTGATGGACTGGAGAGCAAAGAGGTAGCAGGTGATTATATCCATTAAAGGAAATGGAAAATTAACTCCTTGAAAGGTGTTATCTTGTAATATCATATATTCTTCAATTCCCTAGAATAGTTCAGTGTATTTCTTTCATATGCCTGATAATAATCTCAGGAAGCAGGACTGGCTGACTATCATGACGTCTATTTAGCATTTAAAGGAACCGAAATGTGGAAATGTACATATCTCTTTCCTCCCTACTCTAAAGTTTAATTCAAATGCAATTGCAACCAACATTTCACTATGAAGGTAGCTTGGACATTTGAATAGACAAATGAATATCTGGCACTCTTGTCCATTTTTCAACAAAGCGTTGTCAGTACAATTCTGGTAGCTTGAGGGCTGCAGAAGGTGGAACGGGTGGCTGCCGCCCTCAGCGCTTCCTTCTCTAAAGGAAGCAATACAAGATTGGGAAGATTGCTCTCTAACTGTGGCAGGTAAACACGGTCTGCTCCCAAAGTGAGTTGAGACCACGGGGCAATGGACTCTGCCCATCCCTGTAGAATTGAGTTTACCAGCTGGGAAATTAGAGGCAACTTTCAGGTTCATATAGCATATAGTTTGCTGAATCCAATTCCTGTATATCCTATATATTAGGATTTTCATTTTAAGAGCAAAAAGTTGAGTTCATCCCTCAAAATGCCTATTTCATCTCTTTTTGGAGTTAATGTAATGTTAGGGAAAGTTTTAATGTATTTTAGGGAAAGCTGCTGGCTCTGATTTCTCCAACTGTCAATTCCTCATCCCCTATCTGGAAATCACTGCAGAGCCTGGAGCATCCGGAGGCAGTTTTGGGGCCATCTCCCATTCTCAGAATGACATCAAACCTTAAATTGGAAGGCTGGAAGGCGTTGAGGGAGGGGAAGAAAGTATTTCCAGCAGTAAAATGAACGAGGATTAAAAAACCCCCAAACAAAACAAAAACTGAAAAAATGAGAACTGGAGACCTAAATACCTAAAGATGGTGAAATTGTCACTTATCAGAGCGGAACCAAACAGCACAGCCTTCAGCTACAGCCAGCCTGAGAGCTGTAAGACCAGAAGGGGAAGGGAAGAAGCTTCGAGGAGGGGGCAGAAACAGAATAAATTAAGTCAAAATAAATTAAAAGCGGCCTGGCCTAGTGGAGAGGCACAAGCATGGTGGCTGATCAGCTACAGATGGAGACTGTCATTTTCCTAGGCTATCGGTGACTAGCAGGCAGTGATAAAGAGGAGGGGCTGTCAGGTCTGTGGGGAAGAGAACCGGAACCATTTTGCTGTGTAAAAAGTCACCATGCTACATGTCATGGCCCACGAAGGGCTGATTATATTAAAGCATAAAGAAATAGTGGCTCAGAACTATAATCTCCAACTATCAAGAAAACTTTGAATAACGTTTGCATATTTTACTAAAGAAGGAAAATAAGTTTGTAGCATATGCGGTGTTTCATTTGAAAGTGAAGGTTTGAGTTAAAAGGTTAAATTCAGTGATCTGGAAAAGTGTTACATAGAGCCATGTATTCCTTGAAATATTGAGAAATTGTTGTGCACATCACCATTGAGATGAAAAGATTGGAAATTAGATTTCACAGAACGAAAATCATTGCTGGGGGCAATTTGTGAGACAGCAATGTTGAAGCATAAAAGGAGTAATAATAAAGATGAACACACACAGAGATACACATACACACACTCACACGCTCACACAGACATACACCAACTCACATACACACTCCCGCACACACACATACACTCACATTCACACACGCACTTACTCACACACGATCAATGCTCTCCCGGTTCCCTTTATTCTTTTCCCTCCCTTGCCTTTTTCTAGAAAGAGCTGTATTTGCTACCCTTCCTGTTTCAGGAGTGCTAATGTGAAATTTACCCAGGTGGGAGGACCAGGAGGAGAGAGGCGTTGGCCGAATGAATGAAAATTCATAGCAGAACAAGGGCTCTGAGAAAGCTTTTCTCTCCCTTCTGTGTCATCAAGGGACTTCTCTCTCCCCCACTCCCCATTTCAACTTGGCCTTAGGCACACATTTCTAGGGCTTTCTGTGCTCATGTATTATTGACAAGTAACCCCTTTCTCCATTCCCATGGTGCGCTGAATGAGTCCTGCGGTGATCTTGCGCTTTAGAAAGGGGAAGTTGTGAATAAGAGTCTGTTATTTCATCATCTCAGCAAGCAGAACAACTGCCTGCCTGCCTACCTGTTGTTTACTAACTGGATGGACACTGACGAAATGTCATTAGGACAGGAGGTCTGGGATCTGTAGCTTCAAGCCACTCTATCTCTAGCCCCTTCAGAGGAGAGACTGCTGGGCCCCAGGAGATGGCTTTGAAGGAGGAGGGTGGGTTGCAAGGGATCAAGGCCACGGCAGTGGGCTGGATGGAGATCACCTCGGAGATCCCTGGAATGCATTATTTGTCTTCTCACTTTCAAAGTATAGGGTTCTAAGGCACATGCCTGCGAGGAAAGGAAAATAGAGCATTCTGAGCTATGTGAGGTATGTGAAATTTATCAGGCCCAGAGAGACAGGAGTATAGAACTTCAGTCATTCCCTCCCCACCCTGCATCCCTGCCCGGGGGCAATTTCTTAAAGGCATTTTGCTCCAAATTAGCTGCCTAATATATTATCTTCATGTTCCCGTAATCTGTGATACAAAGAAGAAGGTATAGCCAATTGATAGCTTAGGTTGTTTTAACATAATTTCTTGGTAAACAAAAACTCCTTTATTCTTTTCCTTTAAAAATCCATCTGAATGCTCTCCAGGGCTGCAATTCTTAAGCTGGGACCAAATCAGCTCTCTACTTATGTTAATTTTGCCACGGAGTCTTCCTTTTAGTTGACATCTGAGATGCCTGGAACGTTGAGGGGACAGGTAAACATTTAGACAGTGAACAGATAAAGTAACGAGAATTAGAAGATCTTGAGTTTGGAGAGAGCTTTGTGTTTGCTCTCTGACATTTGTTTACTGTGTGTGAGGCTTTTACAAGTGAATCCCAGGGTGGGATAACAATAGTGACCCGGGGGCACCAGCTGCCGGCTAGGCTTTGGGTGCCGAAGAATTTCTGGACATTTTACAGGCTAATTGATTTTTAAAAACTGCAGTAGTTCTGTGGGAATTCCTCTGCAAATTTTAAAATAAGTTGTAGGAGTAAAAAAGTAAGACTTTCTCTCTCTCTCTTTTTTTTTTCCAAAGAGCGAAAATGAGCCAAATTTAGAGCTCGTTTTGAAAGCATTTTCTCACTTTGTCTCAGGAATGGAGAGTGAGGAAAATCAAGTGTCATCAGCGCTGGCTGTTTGAATGTGGGTGCGAGGAAACACAGAGCCCTGCCTTGTTTCAATTGAGCAAGACAATGCAAGAGATTTAGAGATTTTAGGTCATAAAGGACGCATGGGCGCCTTGGTTACAAAGTTCATCCTATTGCCGTTGAGGCATCTGTTTTCCAGTGACTATAACCCTGGTTTCCTGAATCAGGGCTGCCTGCTGCCGTGGGTCACAGAGGGAATGGATCATGGACCAAACTGTGGGTGTTGGGAGCCACGTGGTGGATTAAGAGGAAGATGAAGAGGAGGAAGAGGTTAAACTGGGTTCGAGGACGGGAGCAGACCTAGGGGTTTTCAGGAAAGTGAAGATGCAGGGCAGAAAGGCAGTCAGAAACACCATTCAAAGAGTCAACATGGTAACCCGGGAGGTGGAGACAGGTTCCTCCAAGGCTATCCCAGGACTAATCTCTCATTCCACTTTCAGACTTAAAACTAGGAAAAATGTGTTCTCTTTCCTTTGAGCTCAGGCAGGCTATCAGCCTAGCAGACCTGCATTAGTTTCATCCTTTCTTACAGGCCTACTCAAGGACCTGCCAGGATTTTTTGTGAAAGTCTCAAAATATGACCCTCTGAGCTATTTTTCCAACTCTCTTTCCCAGAGCTCTGGGGCATGCCTGGAGGGAGAGAGGAAGGCTGAATCCTCTTCATCCTGCCTTTCAGGTTTCCTATCTCAGGATTCCTGCTAACATTTTCTTTGGGGAAAAAAAGGGAGTTCTGTTGATTAACAAAACATTTGAAAAATCACCCATCCTTTCTCTTCTCCTCATTTTACAAATAAGGAAACTGAAATCAAAATAGGTTAATAGACTGACCCAGGATTCTGCCATTAATGGTACAGATTGAGTTACAGCTCAATTTTTCAACCACCAGGGCACTGGTGATGATTTTCAAGGAGAACTAAGATAAAGAGAAGAAGACTGAGTGTTAAATGCGCTAGCTGCATTTCTATTTTAAACTACGCATATGTACATGGCGGCAATCCTCCATGTTTCTGTGATATATCTATTTAATAAGGGTATAGTGGCCTGTGGGCTGGAGGAGTTTAATACATTCTTTTTTTCTTATAGGGTTATAATACAGTAATTCTAAACACTTGTTTTGCTGGTTTGCTTCTTTTATGAAAGCGGAATCAAACTCAGATTTCTTATTTTAGATAATTCAGTTGATGACTGAAATTTAACCAAGTGGTGAGTTTCTTCACATTTTTCAGAACGGCCCTTAAGAAACGGAAATAGGCTGAGCACCGTAGCTCACACCTGTAATCCCAGCACTTTGGGAGGCCAAGGTGGGCAGATCTCCTGAGGTCGGGAGTTTGAGACCAACCTGACCAACATGGAGAAACTCCATCTCTACTAAAAATACAAATTAGCTGGGTGTGGTGGCGGGCACCTGTAATCCCAGCTACTCAGGAGGCTGACGCAGAAAATTGCTTAACCCAGGAGGTGGAGGTTGTGATGAGCCAAGATTGCGCCATTGCATTCTAGCCTGGGCAACAAAAGCGAAACTCCGTCTCAAAAAAAAAAAAAAAAAAAAAAAGAAACAAATAATTATGCTTATGACTTAAAAAATTTATAGTAATACTTAATTTTTCCCACTTTCTCCCTTTTTCCCAACTTGAAAGCTTAACCTCATTTGGTCATCTTCCATCCAACCTTCAAACATCGTCTGTACTGTGCTGTTAGGTAGTAACCATGCAGTGTGTGTCTTTAGTAGGGAATCAAACGCAGCCACTATCTAGGGGTGAATAAAAATATCTAATGGCATCAGCAAACCAGTATAAAGTGCATAATAGAAAAAATTTAAACTTGGAATTCCGCCTTCTTTTCCGGTTTCTCTGATGTTAATATTTTCTGGGAAGAATCCTCAAGGCTTGTCCTAGCTACCGTCTTCCTTGTCCCAGGTGTTGCAGTTACTAAGGTGGGCAGGACGTCCTCCTGGCCTTAGCGAGTGTACCCAAGAGTTATATAAAGGATATTCTGGGAGCCAGGAGCAAATAAAGCAGACTGCACAGATGGCGCCTGGAAAGGCTTTTAACAGAAATGAACACTTTGAGACCAGTTGTGAAGGACTGAGTAGGAGTACACCAAAAGAGAAAAAACAGGACAAAAGAAGCACCGTGTTGGAAGCTCAAAGCTGCACTGGAAACACAGTCTTCCAGGATGTCTTGAAAGGGGCAAGTCTGTCTGTGTGGGGTAGCAAATGCAGAGAGACAAACGGACAGAGAAGAGACTGCAGAGGGCTCTATGTGCTGAGATGAGAGTGCAGGCTAGATTTAAAAAAAAAATTTTTTTTTTTTGTAGAGATGGGGTTTCACCATGTTGGCCAGGATGGTCTTGATCTCCTGACCCATGATCTACCTGCCTCGGCCTCCCAAAGTCCTGGGATTACAGGCATGAGCCACTGCGCCCTGCCAGCCGAGTAGATTTTTAAATCGAGAATGCAACAGGGAAGGATTTCAAGCTTGGAGTGAGAGGGAAGACTACGAGCCTGCAGTGATAAGGCAAAGCTGAAGATTTCAGAACAAAGGCCACGCCCTACAGTTGCCATGGAATGGGGTGGCTCAGTTGGCTTTGGAGGTAAAGTCTGCAGTTGAGAAGTTCAAGGGTAGTAAGTACTTAATGCCAGGGTCTAAGGTCAATCATCCCTTTTAAGACAGAGGTAGCATCTGCAGCGTTTTCAGGGATGGAGATAGAGAAGAAAAGCAGGCAGCTACTAGATGCTCGAATCTTCCACAAATATCAGGGAGAGAGTCAGGATGTTGATAGAAGAGATCAGTAAAGCTGAGTACCATAAGCCTCAACACGGGTGTTTTTATTTCAAGGTGGGGGAGCTGTGCTTTGGAAAAGCAATGAGGAGGTAACAGGAAATCTCTTCCCCTCCTAAGTCCTGTGTTCATGGAGGAGGGTGGGAGGCTGAGTTTTCTCCTCTTGAGAGGGAGTTACGTCCAAGTTTAAGGGGAAAGAGTCTGAATTTTCCACCTAAATAATTCTGAGAGAATCAGGTAAGTAGTTGCTTAGAAATAATTACTAAATGTTGCGTAAAGAGATACAGCTCCTCTATGGAGTAACAGATCCTGACTACTCAATAGCTTTTTGCATTTTTCCTGGGCTATGGTGATATTTGCAGCTTTCCTTTACATGTTAATATCTCTAATCTTACCACTGAAAGCGTATTTCTATCAATTTGCCTTCAAGTGAACTGCAGTTTCATATTTGTGATTTAATTTTTACTAAAATGAAATGGCTCATTTTTATTAAAAAATACTATAAAAATAGTAAAAATTACGATTTTACCAAGAATATTATTGTGTGCTGGATGCTGGAGGTATGAAAGGGAACAAGTTAGGAACTATGGCTTCTTCATGGGCAGTTGGTGTGGAGTTTTAAAGGCTTTTGAACACTTAAATTTATATCTTTCTCTTAAGAATCAATAAAAGAAGAGCAACTCTATTATATTGCATCGTCTTCAAAGATCAGTGTGTACAACGTTTAAATCCATCAGTATCTAGGCATGACGTTCATCCTTCATGATCAACCATGGCTTAATCTAACCTGTGTTTACTTTTAATTCTTTCAGAATTTGTTGACATTTTAGAAGTATAGTTTTTGTTCTCCAAGAAATATGTCATTCAAAGTCCCTGAAATTATTTGTCGAGTTGTTGGGCTTTTGTCTCATGCATTTCTTAGCTCTTTGAAACAACTAGAGATTTATCTTTACCCATCTTCCTGTTTTATCTTTCTGAGTCTCATTTTTTTTTTTACAGTGGTCTGTAGTCAATTTATGCAAATCTCTGTGTGAGTATTCTATAACTCTATGACTCTTGGCAGAGGTGAATAACTTTTCCTTTTTATAAGAGGAATACAATTTTCCTCCTTCCCAGTAGACATTAAGCTTATTAGCTTCTTATCTTTTTAATAATTTGCATTATTTTTCTTCAGAGCAACAAAAGTCTGAGTTGGAAAGAGAAAAAATTAGTTTACACCTCAAATTACTTTTATAAAAGGTTATATATTTCCTCTAACAATTATTTAAAAAGCAAACACTGAAAAAATAATGTAATAAATCACAGAAATAAAACTAAAAATGGCTTTAATCACAGGTGTAGTCAAACTCCAGTGATTGTTACAAAATCTGTCAAGACTCATATGGCTAAAGTTGTGATTACTACATAAATAATTTTATTATTTTTAAGCACAAGTGTCAAGTTTAAGGAACATTTAAGAGTAATTGTCATTAGCAAATTATTTCTAAAGTAATCTTAAAATGCCTTACTTATTTATTTGAAAGAGTAGAAACCTCTGGTCACATTTACTTTGTTCTACTCTGATAAAAGGGCATAAGTATCCCAACTATTTTGTGATCAAAACATATATGTGACTGTGTGCATATAAGAATAGACATGAATTAACACACAATTCCATTAATAACTAGGTATATCCTTGATGGGTACAGTTAGCTGAATATCAAGCAGTTGAATCATTTCATTTTCTTTCTGGAAAAGTTGTTTGTCAAGAGTTGATAAATGATCGTCCTCGCAGCTCAGGGTAACCATGTTACCAATGAAATCTAAGGAGAATTCCACTTATGGGCTTCTGGGAGAGATGTTTCTTTCTGTGGAAAGGGTCAGGTGCAAGAAGACAGCTCCCTGGTTCTGCCCCTTGCCCTGTTTTCCGGCCATGAATGCAATTCTGCAAGAGAATGACTCTGGCTCTGTGGTAGCTATCCTGGTCGAGCCCATGAGGCAATTAGCCTAAGGAAAAAAAAATTCATCACATATCATGGATGACAGAGACAGAAAATAGAGAAATGGTATGAAGGATGAAGGGAGGATAAGAAGACGACTATGTCTCTGATAACATCAGTTTGTTACTGCACCAAATTTGCAACCATTTACCTAGAGTTTCATTGTGTGTGAGATCATCAAAAGTTAGCTGTGCTGACGCCCCTGTTGGCAGCTGAATGCTAACTGATACATTATCACACTCTCTGTCTCATTCCTGATGTCACATTTGATGCGTAAGTATAGCAGATATCCAAACCCAGGTTTTTGAATTCAAAGTCCAGGGTTTTCCTGGTCTTGCTGTCTCCCTATATTGTCATAATCTGGGAAACAAATCCACATACTGTGAAGTAATAACATACACTACTTATTCTGAAGAATTTCCCTCCTCTGATTTAAAGCTCTGTTTCTCTCTTCACCCTCTGGACTTACTCTGCTCATGGTTTGTCCAGGAAATTTTGGGTGTGAATTTCCCTTTAGAGTCACTTGTGACTTTATTACAACTTTGGGCATGTTACCTTATATTTCCTGATCTTTGTAAGAGGATAATTCATATTAACCTCTTCACATATTTGAGACTCTTGTTGGGTAGAGAGGAGGTCATGGGGTGGGGCTTAATTCATTATCAACATTTGGCTTTTTAAATTTATTTATTTATTTATTCATTTATTTATTTACTTTGAGACAGAGTTTTGCTCTTGTTGCCCAGGCTGGAGTGCAATGGTGTGATCTCAGCTCACTGCAACCTCTGCCTCCTGGCCTCAAGTGATTCTGCTGCCTCAGCCTCCTCAGTACCTGGTGTGCACCATCACACCAGGCTAATTTTGTATTTTTAGTAGAGATGGGGTTTAACCATGTTGTCCAGGCTGGTCTCGAACTCCTGACCTCAGGTGATCCACCCGCCTCGGCCTTCCAAAGTGCTGAGATTACAGACATGAGCCATTGCAACTGGCCATTTGGCTTTTCTAAACTAGCGATGTTCCATGGGTGTTCACATATTTTTGTGTGTCGTAAACATTTCATAATGACTACTAATAGGAACACAGATTAGTTTGTAAAGCTTGCGAAATTGCCCTGCTGATGGGAATTTGGCTTGCAAACATTCATGCAGGAGAGAAGGTGGAGATTGAAGGAGCTCAGGATTGCCTGCCAAAGTTGTCTGCATCTCAGTTGGAGAGGATTTGAAGCTTACTTTGAGTCTTAACAAAGAAACATTTTAATATCAAAGTACAGTAGATATGAATTTAGCATTTGAATCTCAGTTTATTTTTTTCTTATTTACTGTCTACTATATGACATACGAATAGAAATTATACACTGAATAAAGGCCTATAATGAGATATTACATTTTCACTTGGCTTAATTGTAAAGAAATGGGTGTGCTCCACATTTTTCTTCAATGTTTCTAGATATGAAGTGTTAAAGATCTGTATGTAGATGTTTGCCATGTATGTGACTGAAATCTAATTACAGGGTTACTTGTATACTCAAAGAAACCACAGTACCTCCAGTCAGAGCTATGACCAAACTGGGTACTACCATGAGCTTCTTAAGAATGCTGAATTAGGCTGGGCATGGTGGCTCATACCTGTAATCCCAGCACTTTGGGAGGCCGAGGTGGCGGATCACCTGAGGTCAGGAGTTTGAGACTAGCCTGGCCAACATGGTGAAACCATCTCTACTAAAAATACAAAAATTAGCTAGGCATGGTGGCAAGTGCCTGTAATCCCAGCTACTTGGGAGGCTGAGGCAGGAGAATCACTTGAAACTGGAAGACAGAGGTTGTAATGAGCTGAGATAGTGCCATTGCACTCCAGCCTGGGCAACACAGTGAGACTCCGTCTCACAAATAAATAAATAAAATTCAAAAAAATGCTGCATTAGGAAACATGAGAAAGCCCCCTGAGGACACTGTGAAACTGAGTTTTAAGGAAGCAGAGTAGGGATTCGCAAAGATACTGATTAGGGGTCCAAGGACAGTGGGACCTCATCTCTCAGTCAATGAAATGTTTCAATATATTTAAAAAAAAATATGTGTCTGACAGATGGGGGATTGAGAAGCCAGAACAGCAGAAGAAATCACAGAATTGCTTTTTGATTTTAAACCAAGACTTGTCTGGAGATGATTTCGGAACCAGAGTAGATTTCCAAGGGCAGGCATGTTATTATTGGTGTTATTGTTATTAGCTTCTCATAGATGTTGGTTGTTTTCTACATCAGATGCTGCACATTTTATGTATCATGTAACTTAATCCTCATCAGCACTCATGAATGTAGCCACTATTATTTACTTCATAAATGAGGATATGAAGGTGGAAAGAGATGAAGTTGCTTATCTAGGAGCCTAGAGCTAGTAGGTGGTGGTGTTGATATTTGAACCCAGTCTTGAGAGCCTGTACAGGTAACCACAATTATGAGAACTTACAAGGACAAAAGAGAATTCTCTTCCCGATTTTGCAAGGAGGATCAAAATTTGTGACAGCCCAATAGTATGTGTCAAAATTAAGACAGTAATTCAGGTCTTGTGAATCCAGTTTGAAGTATTTCTAGTATACCTGAATTATTCTTCTCCATAGGGAAGTCATTAAAGGAAGATCAGTAAAGGGTAGATTGCCTTCACGGTCAGGGCAGCAATGGAGAACAGTATTCTCTGGAAGAAAGTAACTATGCATAGCTCATACTTAAGGAGTAGAGAGCTATTCTCCATCTCCTTCAAGGCAGATTATCTTTATATATTGGAATTCTTCTGCACTGGAGAATTGTCTATGGAATCTATAAATAATGATAAGTGTACAAGTACACACATACACTCATGTCCAGAGGAGGGTGTGTGTGGAGACGCTGAATGCTGACAACAGCCACCCGAGGTAGATACTGCTACCATCCCTATTTCATGAACAGAGGGACAGGAAAGTTAGGTAGCTAGCCAAAAGCCATAAAGCTGGCAATGTATTTAAACTCAGGGATTTCGAATCCAGAGCATGTTTACCTGATAGTTAAGACTTAACCTGATACTCAGTTAAGAGTTAATTCAAATATTGTCTACTTTTCCCACTTACTTATTTTTTCAATCGTTTATATCAGTATCAACTCATGGGTATTCATGGTATATGCTGGGTTATGATCCAGAAGAATTTATTTATCTTTGTGCTTGAACTGTGCCAGTGTAAGCCACTGGGAGCATGTTCTGTTGGCTCCTTTGTCCTCTTGACAGGCCCATAATTGTGGATTTTTTTTTTCTTAGCACTTAAAAAAAACCTTTTCCTTTTAGGGGTACATGAGCAGGTTGGTTCTGTGGATAAATTGTGTGTCCTGGGGTTTGCTGTACATATTATTTCCTCCCCAGGTAATAAGCATGTACTCAGTAGGCAGTTTTCCGATCCTCTCCCTCCTCCCACCCTCAAGCAGGCCCCGGTGTCCATTGTTCCCTTCTCTGTGTCCATGTGTACTCAGTGTTTAGCTGTCACTTGTAAGTGAGAACATGCAGTGTTTGGTTTTCTGTTCCTGTGCTGGTTCACTTCGGATAATGGCCTCCAGCTCCATCCATGTTGCTGCAGAGGTATGATCGTGTTCTTCTTTCATGGCTGTGTAGTATTCCACAGTGTGTATGTACCACGTTTTCTTTATCCGGTCTACCACTGATGGGCATTTAGGGTGATTCCATGATTTTGCTACTGTGACTACTGCTTAGGACTTCTTTGTTTTCTGGCGTTACAGGATGTCCAGGTGTTCCTGCTTCAGTCTTAGAGTTAGCTATTTCTCCAAGGAGCCCTGGTTCCTTTGACTGAAGAACGGTATTGGAAACCAAGGTTGAGGCACTAGATGTGAATCTTATTTTAAATAGTAACTAATACTTAGAAGTCAAGACAGTGGCTGCCCTTGGAAAGGTGGTGGTGACAGGGAGACGTCCTCAAGAGGCTTCAAGGGTATCTGATCTGTTTCTTGATCTCAGTCCTGGTTGCCTGAGCTCCTTCATTCAGTGAAATTCATCAAGTGTACACTTAGGATATGTGTAATTTCCTGCCTTCATGTTATATTGCAATAGAAACTTGTTTATTTAGAAAATAAAGCAAAGAAACAAGACAAAAACTAACGGTTAACTCTTAACTGAGTATTAGGTAAACATGCCCTGGATTACAAATCCCTGGGTTTAAATACTTTGCCGGCCTTATAGCTTTCGGCTAGCTACCTAACTTTTCCTAGTTCCATTTATAAAACAGGAGTATTATCTGCCTCAGGTGGCTGTTGTGAGCATTAAACATCTCGACACACACCCTCTTCTCGACATGGATATATGTGTGTGCTTATACACATACAGTCACTTATCTTTATTTATAGATTCTGTATTTGCAATTTTACCTACTTGCTCATGTTTATTTCAAACCTCCAAGTTAATCAGTCGAGTCTTGTGGCATTTTTGTGGTCATTTGTGGGTATGCACAGTGTAGCAATATTTGAGAATTGCCTGACTCCCATTTCCCAGCAAGCTCAAATAGCTAGATGTCTTGCCTTCTTATTTCAGCTCTCGTGCTGACAAGGGTCCTTTTCTCCCTCTATATATATAATGCCTCGTTTTCACATTTCTGTGCTTCCTGTGGGTGATTTTGATGTCTAACATGTTCCCTATGTGCAGTGCTCAAGGCCTGTCTAGTGTTTCTAAGGGCAAGAAGTCCATGAGGTGCCTTATGGAGAAAATACGTGTGTCAGAGAAGCTTCGTTCAGACATGAGTTACAATGCTGTTGAGCTTAATGTTAGTGAATCAACATTATATATTAAGTAAGAAACACAACTAAAACAAATCAATTGTGAATTGGTGAGTTGATCAAAATGTTGGGACCAGATGCTCTTAGAAACCTGTGTATTTTCCAAAGGAGCAGTGGGTCAGTATTTGCTAATGTAGTGTTTCTTACAACTTTACAGAAAATAAAAACTACAAATAATGAAAATCAGTTGTATATATGTGTATATACATACATATCTATATGTAAAAATATCTGTGTATGTCTATCTGCCAATAGGAGAACAGTGCCTATTATTATCATTTTTGAGACAGAGTCTCAGTCTGTCACCAGGCTAGAGGTCAGTGGCCCAGTCTCAGCTCACTGCAACCTCCACCTCCCAGATTCAGGTGATTCTTCCACTTCAGCCTCCCAAGCAGCTGGAACTACAGGCACGCACAACCACGCCTGGCTAATTTTTGTATTTTTAGTTGAGACAGGGTTTCACCATTTAGGCCAGGATGGTCTCGATCTCTTGACCTTGTGATCTGTCTGCCTTGGCGTCCCAAAGTGCTGGGATTACAGGTGTGAGCCACTGCTCCCGGCCGAATAGCGCCTATTATTTATTATTACTATAATAAGCCCTTAACAAATGTGTTTAGCTATTATTATCTACATATCTGTGTAGAATTGCTCTGCAGTCCACAATCACTCCTGGGAAAGACAGTGATGTTTTTTGGCTCTCAGTAAAACTTTTCCTTCGTGATATGGAAGGAACAGCAATAAAGGAAGCACATCCCTTATGCTTATGGAATTTACATTGCAAAATAATTAAGATCTCAGTTTACCGCTGTGTGCACAGCATCTAGCACATAGTACCCAATACTCAGTACAGACTCAATGTTTTTTTGCACTATCTTGAAATCATAAGGAAAAAGTGGGAGTATGATGAAAGAAAGTTCAAAGTGAAGTCACTATATTAGCCTAAAATAGACAAGAGTACAGATGAGCCATGCATAAGGGATTTTTGTAATGACTTGTCTGTATCCTGAAACTTAATAGCCTATGGATAGATGCCTTGAGTTTTACATAAACAATGAGAACCTTACCTGATGCAGGAAATGAACACATGTTCTAGCTTTCAAGTCAATTAGTGAGATATTCCTATTTCTTTTCTAGGTTAAGAAGCAAATCTGTTCTGATGCTATGCCAACTAAGTACATGATCTGATTGTTCCAGTTATCCTGTGCCAAAAAGAAGCAAAAAATGGGCTTTCCACGGATTATTGAACACAGTGGGTGTCAGTGTGCCTGAGAAACAAGCCACTATTAAAAGCTTTCTAGGCAATTTGAATCAGGTTCCTGAGCTTTGAAAAACATTCTACAGCCAAGTGTAGGAGCCCAAAGAACTTGGAGAACATACGTGCTCTGAGCTATTTCAAAAAATGCCGCACTTAAGCTAATTGAGCTGTCGTCAGGGCAACACAGACATGAGTAACAGGAAGGTAGATTTTAGTAGAAGAGAAGAACAGGCAAGGGATGGAGTCATGTGCATTTGGAACACAGGACAAACATAAGCCCTGTTTATCTCAATAAAGTAAGCACAGTTGGGCATTCTGTGGGGCAAGATCATTTGTTGGAATTTAGATGGAGCCCAGAACAATCCATGGATATCAAAGCCACACATAAGCCTCTGCTAGAATTGTGCCAGAGTAAGGGCAGTCCTACCATGCCACCCAGATATCTGGTTTCCAGGTGAATGAACTGAGGAAAGACCAAGAAATATATGGTGGGTAAGAGGTAAGAGAGAAAGCCTGTTTAAATTAAATCAGATCTCCTCATACATAAACCAACTCAATGACTTCTGAAGCTTCCTCTTATCTCTAACATACAATAATTGAATTGAAGAAATATAATAGTCTTGTTTCAGGAATAAGGAATAATTGTTTTAGCCAAAACATAAAAGATAAAAGAACTACCAGTGTGCCTATGTCGTGTATTGCTAATGCTCTTTTCTTCTTCTGGTGCTGAATTGTTGGTTCTCCTGGGGAAAGCTCTAGGGTGGAGCTAGCAAAATATCAAGATAGCAGGTATACATGTGGCAGCCAAGAGGTGCCTTGCTTAGCTCTCCCTTCGAGAGAACTTGCTTCAAGGTGGGAGGCTGGGGAACACTCTCCAGCTGCTCTGTCTTCAGATGCACTGGGGCATTCATGCAGAAGCTACCTCTTCTCTGGACTGCTCCCAGCCTGCGACTGAGCAAGGCAGAAGTGGTAGCACCATGCCATTCCTGCAGAACGTGGGTTTCCTCTAGGGTCAACTTTGCTCCAGGGCTTGCCATCTGCATGCACATGACGATCTCAGAGGTTGCTGGATGCTGAGGCCCCTCCTACCAAATCATGTGACTTTGTCTCACCTGTCACAGGTGTCACAACTGCCTCTCAGTCCGAGGATTGTCCTCTACATATTCCTGCTCCCTCTCCCCTCCTCTCCCTTATTCCTTCCCATGCCCCCCATCCCAGTCTCTCAAATATCTACTTTCATCTTCAAATCTGCTTCTTGGAAATCATGAACAAAAGAGGATTTGCATTTGATAAGATCCGAAGAGAGAAGAAGGGGATAATCCATATGTTTCTGAAACTGGCTACCAGGTGCTTTTTTTTTTTTTTTTTTTAACTGAACACCTGATGGAGCTGTTAGAATGAAGTCACATATGAGGTGATACAGACTGGCTTCCCCTTTTGGGGCAGTGCCCAGGAGGGACAGACGACTCATCATAGTGTGGATGGATGGGGGTGGAGGATCCTGGCTCCATCTTGGAACACAGGATAATTAGGGGTGAGAAGGAATAGACAGATCCACACAAACAACCTGCTCCACCTCCAAGTTTCTCAGCTGAGCTCGAGGTGAGACATCAGCTCAGCAGAGAAAGACTGAGGTTGTGCGCTCAATTGTTGTGTGTATTTCTGGGACCCCTCATGTCTTTCAGGGTTTCCCTGAATATTCATTAGTCCAGCATCCCTGGAGGGAAAAGATGAGGGACTTTGCTTGGTTTCGTACCAGGCAAAGCTGTAGACCATCAGAGCTTCATTCCCTTGTTTGTAGCTGGGCCAGTGTGAGTGTGAAAAGCAAGGGAGGTGGGGCAGAGGGACTGTGGACAGCACCCAAGTGTGAGTCACATCTCCACCATCAGGTTTAGAACCTATGAACTGGAAATCTTAGAAAATCATCATAAAATTATACTGGCTTTTTTGCCCTAAGCACTGTGGAGACAGATTCTTGCAGAAATCTTGCCTTGCCCAACCCAGCCCATGACCTTCCCCACCGCAAGGAAATCACTGGTTAAGGAGGTGATTCAGAGTTAAGAGGTGATTCAGAGTTAGGTTCCCCAGGTGCGTCCATTGATGAGTGACCTCTCCTTGGCAACAGGGACATACTTTTGTCGTTCAGGGAGAAACACTGAGCTAGGAGGTAGAAGCTCTGGGCCCTGCTTTTGATGCTTACACAAACTTACTTTGTAGCTTTAAGCAAGGCAGCCAGCCTCTCCCCCTCAGTGTCCTGTGCAGCCAAACGGATTGACCTGTGAGGCAATGCGTGTCCCAGCTCTGCCATTCCTTAATCACCAGTCATTGTCCTAATAAAAAACTGGCACTGGAACATAGCAATGCAATTGCATGTTTGAAATCAAGGTTGTCCTTGTAAGTCTGGGTAGCCATCTTTGCAGCATCGGTTCTTTCAAAAGAAAACTATTTTCAGAAATATTTCATTTGAAAAATCCCCATTTATCAGGAAGACTTAATAAAGCAACTTCTGTAGACACAGAAGCACATTATCGCCTACTTACTTCAGAGTTAGGTTACCAGGCATATTCCTAAAAAAAAAAAATAAAGCATATTACTTTAGTCAAACTTTACAGAGAAGATAGATTGCCTTCAAAGAGGTTATTGTAATAAAGCTCATAATTTTTTCAAGAGTATGCTAAATATATACACAAAATACGTGTGTGTATATATACATACATATATGACTATGTATATCTATACATATATATGGCTATGTGTATGTGTATATATACAGACACATATATACACATATACACATTTATATATATGTGTCTCTATATATAGACATACACATAGCCATATATATGTGTATATACACATACAGTCATATATGTAGGCATATACATATACACATACACACACATACATACATATATTTATTAATGTATTTTTCTCCAAAACATTAGCTGCCAAACAGAATATTAGATTAAAATATTTTAAATTGAAAAGTTATTCAGAGAAAAATAATAGAACTCTCAAATATCTCAAATAGCTTATGCTGACCTTTTCCCTGAACTCTGAACATGAAACTTTATGAAGAGGAAAATAGTGCGTATGCAGGACAAGCATGAGAAAGACGACGTCTCAGGAGTGCAGAGTAAACGTAGGAGGCCCATTGTTCAAGTTAAATGAGTGCGGTTATCTGATAGCCATTTGTACTTCCCGTAAAATACCCTTTCTCCTCCATATTTGTTGCTACTAGTGTTGAGAGTGAGGTCTAATGTTTTCTGCTTTTAATCCTTTTGTCAACCATCAGCAGAGAGCGGAAAAACAAAACGGAATCACTTAGGTTTGGCCTTCATATTACCCTCTTCCCAGTTGCACTGAGAGGGGACAGATGGGTGACCAGCTGTCGTGACACAGGACTAGGGTCACGGTGCCCCCCGCACACAAAGCAGCCAGCACTGCCTCTTCCTCTCAACACCCCAGCGAGGCTCTCAGGCCTGGGTCACTCACGGCTCACCAGTGAGGCTCCAATGCTTTGTCTCAACCCAGGAATGTTAAAGGCTCTGGTTCTCTGCAGGGGGTTAGGAAGCATTTCACCGCTGTTTGCTTCTATGCATGCCCTGTTCAGCAGCCACTCTGTGAAGAGGAAACCTCAGTGACAGGCGGGGGAAGGGCGCTGCCACGGATGCAGTTCTACCCTCCAGGGAGGTGATGTAAGAAACAGGACTTGATAAATTGCAATCTCCCTCCGGAGGAGCGCCCCATCAAGAGAATGAAGAGGACTGCCTTCAGGAATGAAACCGCCTTGCAAAAATTTTAACAGTGAGAAAATTATGAAAGTGACAAGAGACCTGACCTGATGGGCGCGACGCCGTCTCGCTTCTAACCTCCAAGCTGCCCTAGTTCATTCCTGGGCGCCGGAGGAGCTAACTGTGTGGGGAACTCAGTTCATTGCTTAACTTTGAAACAAAGATGATAACAGCCCTTTCCCAAAACAAACCGTCTTCTTGTCTGGGGGCCAGACTACCTTTGTAGGACTAACAAATTCGCCACAAGGTTAGAATTGATGGTTTAGGAGTCACGCAGCTAAACATTGCAGCCAGACACGTTCAGAGTGATTTGAGTAATCATAAAACTCTGGTCTCCCGCACAGCCAGCTCTGCAGCTCTGCATGATTTATTTATTTATTTATTTATTTATTTATTTATTTATTTATTTTTGAGATAGAGTCTCAAAAATAGGCTGGAGTGCAGTGGCACAATCTTTGCTCACTGCAACCTCCGCCTTCTGGGTTCAAGCAATTCTCCTGCCTTAGCCCCCTGAGTATCTGGAATTACAGGTGTGTGCCACCACACCTGGTTAATCTTGATATTTTTAGTAGAGACAGGGTTTCACTATGTTGGCCAGGCTGGTCCCGAACTCCTGACCTCAAGTGACCCTTTCTCTATGGCAGTTCCTGTCTAGATAGATAGACTGTCTGGGCAGCCGGCAAGGAGAACCTGTTGGGTGGTTAGAGGAATAGGTCGGAACAATGTGTACCCTTTTCTTCACAACTCAAGACGATTTATCAATCCCATTTTACAAATTAGTTGAATGCGGGACTATCTCAACTGCTTGTTCCAGTGCTTATTCCAAAGTGGAGTCTCTGCACATTTATACCTTGTTGGTGGGAATGCAAATGAGTTCAGCCCCCATGGAAAGCAGTTTGAAGATTTCTCAGAGAACTAAAAATAGAACTACCATTCGACCCAGCAATTCCGTTGATGGACGTACACCAAAATGAAAATAAATCGTTCTACCAAAAGACACCTCGACTCATGTTTATCACAGCACTATTCACCATAGCAAAGACATGGAATCAACCCAGGTGCCCATCAGTGGTGGAATGGATAAAGAAAATGTGGTACATATACACCATGGAATGCTATGCAGCCATGAACAATGAGACTATGTCCTTTGCACCAATATGGATGCAGTTGGATGCCGTGATCCAAAGTGATTAACTCAGGAACAGAAAACCAAATATCAAAAGTTCTCACTAATCAGTAGGAGCTAAACATTGGGTGCGCATGGACACAAACATGGGCACAATCAACCCTGGGGGGCTAGGTGCAGTGGCTCACGTCTGTAATCCCAGCACTTTGGGAGGCTGAGGCAGGCGGATCACTTGAGGTCAGGAGTTTGAGACCAGCCTGGCCAACATGGTGAAACCCTGCCTCTACTAAAAATATCAAAATTAACCAGGTGTGGTGGCACACACCTGTAATTCCAGCTACTCAGGAGGCTGAGGCAGGAGAATTGCTTGAACCCGGAGGGTGGAGGTTGCAGTGAGCAGAGATTGTGCCACTGCACTCCAGCCTATTTTTGAGACTCCATCTCAAAAATAAATAAATAAACACTGGGGATTCCAAAAGTGGGGAGGGTACCATAGGGGCAACGGTCGGAAAACAACCTATTGGGTATTATGTTCACTACTTGGGTGACAGGATCAGTGGGAGAGCAAACCTCAGCATCATGCATTACACACATGTAACAAGCCTGCGCATATCCTCCCTGACTCGGGTGTGGTTTCTCATGTGTAGGAGGAAACATTTTACAAATACGGATGTGAAAATATGAGTTTTGATAATATGAATTTGAAAGTATCAATGTCATAAAAACATCAGCAAGAATCTTAAAATAGTAAAAGCTTCAGCATACACGGAGCCACCTGGAAGGCTAGCTGAATTACAGATGCCTGGGTGTCACCCCAAAGTCTTCCATTCAGTAGGTCTTTGGTGCAGCTGAGAATTTTCATTTCTAGCAAGCTCCCAGGTAGTGCTGATGTAACCGGTCCAGAACCACACTTGGGTTTGTTTTTTTGTTTTATTCTATTCTACTTAGCAGATTTTCACAATACTTTCTAAAGGGCCTTGGAATAATGTTGGTTCCATTTATAGACCTATAAACCCCATTCCATCCTGGCTTAATTACTCTAATAAGTAGGCAGTTGTACATTTTATATTTTTTACTTTAATTTTGTTATCTGCCTTAACAAATAAAACTTTCCTTCATCCTAAAAACTATTATAAATATAAAAAATACACTTTATAAACAGGGCCTTAATTATCTTTGATATTCTGATATAACACACAGGCTTAGCATCTTAAGACTTAGATCTTAAGACCTGATGTTTAAGACAATGACTTAAACATATGCTTTCAATGAACATTAAAAGGTTGCCACTTCAACAGGCCAAATCATTCCAAGTATTTTGAAATGTTTGGTTTGAGAAGTTTGTCATGAGAAGCATATTAAATACATATAGATTCCATTTTAATATAATAATGGCCAGTTTATTGAACACCTTTTTTGTGCCAGGTATTCTTCCACATTGTTGTTATTATTATTGAGGCAGGGTCTCACTCTGTTGCTCAGGCTGGAGTGCAGTGGTGTGATCTCGGCTCACTGCAGCCTCCACCTCCTGGACTCCAGCGATCCTCCTGCCTCAGCCTCCCGAGTAGCTGGCACTACAGGCGCATGCCACCATATCCAGTGAATTTTTTTGTGTTTTTTGTAGAGATGGGGTTTCACTATGCTACCCAGGTTGGTCTCAAACTTTTGGACTCAAGCAATCTGCCTGTCTCAGCCTCCCAAAATGCTGGGATTACAGGCATGCATACATTATTATGATTATTTTTAATGAAACATTTTTAAAGAGAATTTTAATGGTGGGATCTTGCTATGTTGCTCAGGCTGAACTCAAAATCCTGGGCTCAAGTGACACTTCTACCTCAGCCCTCTGAAGCTGAGACTACGGGCTCACACCACCACACCTGGCCTCTAGATTCTACTGAAACACAGATAATGTACCAAAATTTTCAGGCTCTTACCACTTTCTTTGGTAATTCTGTATTTTCCCAAGGTAAAAAGGTGCTTCCAAATTTATGGAAGATAGTAAGCTCTCTCCCTGTTAATTCAGGTTACTTAAGACTGGGAGTCTTTGCACGATCATAGTGGGATGGATACATGGAGCCCTGTGTCACAGTTGTCATTTCATGAACTTTAAAATGTAATAAGGGTGGGCCTCTTTGGTCCTGTAGCCTATTCCTCTGGCTTGAAGTTTCATACACATAGCTCCTCGATTCTTCTCTTTATTCACAGAAATCTGCAGATTTTTTCCAGGTGGATGACCTGATAGAACTTAACATTTTTTTGTTTTATAGGATTTGTAAATATATGTTTCCTTGACTTCTTAAGACCATCATACCATCTAAAGACAATTGATGGAATCTCAAGATATTTAAAAGTGTAGTTTGTATTAAGTGGTAAAGATGCTTTTCGTGATGTGAGTCTGCGTTCTTTCATGGACTTAAGAGCTTACAATTCTGATGAATGTTTAAGATGATATTCAGCTGAATTTCGGATAGCTCACTTGGCTTTCTCTGACTTGACGTTACAATTTATGAGGCCATTCTAACAACGGATACACATATGCAAACATTTATGCATAATGGAGAAATTTGAGCTCACAGGCCCACTTTCCATTTTGTCTCCTCAAAAAGTATAAATTGGTTGGAATAGAAAGAGAGGAATTGAACTTTCTTTTATTTCCTTGTGGACTATGTTGGAGAGGTAAATCAATATTAAGAACTGCATGTAAGAAAAAGGAAATTCCAAATTTGCAATGGATTATATTGGTATATTGGTAAGGGACAGCATACTTCTAGCCATTTCCAAGTCATCTTTCTTTCAATATTCATTACCAAATATTTACTGAGCCCCTACTATGGGTCAAGTATGGTTCCGGGTGATTTGAGATACACACATGAACTAAATGAACAAAGATAGCTGATAAACCATCAGCATAACGCCACAGTAATTTATATAATATCCCAGAAGAGACTAAATGCTAGCGTAGGGTAGTGGGGGAAGAAGAAAGGCAGTAGTTACCATTTAAATAGGGTGATCTGGGAAAGCCTCACTGAAATGGGATAATTTGAGCAAAGATTTGAAGGAAGTAAAGGGAATTAGCTATGCAGATATGTAGGGAAGAGGTTTCTAGGCAGAGAGGAGCTACAGCCAAGGCATAAGTGACGACAGCAAGAAGCCATTAAGCTGGGTCAGGGATGACAAGGCAAACTCTAATGGGAGCAATTGAAGGAGGGCCTGGTGGCCCTTATGGGTGTTGGCTCTTCCTCAGAGGAAACTGGGGAACCTTTGTAGGGTATTCGGCAGAGCAGTGACATGATCATTATGTTTTCAGAGGGTCATGTGTTTGGAATAGACATTTGAGGGGCTACATGGAATCACGAGTCTGTGATCTAGGCAAGGGATAATGGCTTGAGCCAGAATAAAAGCAGTAGAAGTAGTGGGCAGTGGTTAGGTGCGAGGAAGTCTTTGAAGGTGGAGCCAAGAGCGTTTTTGACATTGGATGTGTGATATGGTGTGTTTTATTTCTAAAATAAACACATAGTTTGGTGGACATTTTCCAACTCAGTCTATTGAAGCAGTTTCCGGAACAAAGCCAGGTTGTTCACTTTTGAAAGGATCAAATTGTAGTGCATGCAATTTTACATTTTACTCATTTGCAATAGTCATCTTATTCATGGTTGTGAATGGCACAAACTTGATGATATGCGACCTAGAAACGGGTCTGAAGACCCCAACAAAACCTACTCATATTCCACATTGAGATGATCATTTAAATTGAACAGGAGCACATTCTTCATGGTCTTTGGAAGCATCTCAGCCCTTAATGATTTTTCCTCAAACGGAGGCAACACAGTTTTCGTTTGAACATTTATTCAGATACAGCAATGATAAAAAAGAATAGTGAACTGGAGGTAATTTTAAAGCATTACTTATTTTTCTGATAAGAAGGATATCTGCGTATCATTTAAAGAGACTCAACTTGTTACAGAGACATATAATAGGGAGAGGGAGAATCTCCTGTAATCTTGCCCAACAGTTTTTTGAAGATATTGAAGGGAGAGATGATGGCTGGGCTGGAATGTTTCCACCTGCTGACGTTTTGAAACCCCTCTGAGGTTTAATCATGGGGATTGTTGGGATTGCTCTGGCCACACACACACTATAATTAGTTTGAGCTTCAGCCTTGATTTGTTGGCCCAGGCTGATGCATTTCTGAGCACCCAGGAGAAGCACGGCAACTCAGTCCCTGCCAGGCGAGGAATGCCCTGGCAAGCCCCAGAAAAGTTCTGTTCTGTTTGGCACAGGGAGCTCGGTGAGGCTTGATCTGACTGCTGCTGGTTCTCCCGAGGCCCACCACCTCTCTGCCCCTGACCTGGAGGATTTGATGCCCTTTAAAATAGAGAGACTATTGATCTGTTTTCTAGGCAATGAATGCTAAGCCCCATCCGCTAATGTGACTGCAGAAGGTTAAATATGGATTTGGCAAGAATTACAAGTTGCCCACAAATGTTTTAGACGTGGTCTGAAATGCGGACATAGAGAAAGGGGCAGCTCAGGGGTGGAGTTTGTGGGCATGTGTGCATCTCCTGGGGTGAAAGTTATGTCTTTCCTGTTTCATCTGGCTTTGCAGTATCCTGGAACTTCATTATACGATGCCCATACCTGAAAATTTAGTAAAAATGGGAAGAACACAGACAACGTCGAAGACAAAAAAACAAAACAAAACAAAAAGCAATTCACTTTACACATGTCTTACACATTTTTGGTATTATGCGTGTATTAATCTGCTAGCCTGTCATTCTCCCATTGCACCCGGGAAGGTGGGATATTGAGAGAGAGAGAAAGAATATAAAATCTTCTGTAGAAGGCAGACTTTTAATATATTGGGACAATGAAAACAAGAATTTAGCAGTATGTTACTAAGTGACAGATTTAAATAGTTCTTTGTCATTTGATATTCAGACTTTTTTTTCTCCTCTTGCTTTTTATACAAAGCACGGGCAATAAAAATAGTTCTGTTGGTTTTCATTTCGAGTCTGGTTTCACGTCTGTCTTTTATGTGGTGGTAGCCGTAGGATGCTTGAATTCATAGAAAATACCTCAGGAAATGCTTACAGTCTATGCTTGGGATATTTTCTAGAATTTTGTTTAATAAAATGTGTGTGCATATGGACTGATTCATATTAAAGTGGATTTTTGCTGAACATTTCAACCTCGGAAAACTTAGGTATGATACTTGACTGCAGTATCTCCCAGCCATGTAACGAGTAATAATGTTACATCACCTCTCTCAGTTCACATTTTTAATGTGTAAAATGCTGATAATCACATGCCATTCACATGAGATTTCACAGGGTTGCCTGGTGTGTTACAAGAATGAGGTAGTAAATTGCAAATGATAAAGCCCACTAAAGACTAGTTGTTAATATTGAAATATTTCTGCCTTTATTTGAATATTGCCATTAAAAGAAGCTGTTTGAGAAAAAGTCCTAAAATAGAGTTTAGAGCTCTCCTTGAATAAAAGAGATGTGGAAACGATGGCATGGCTGAGTCTTCTGGATTTAGGTGTGAGCCCTGCAGACAAACTAAAAAGGGAGGGGAAATTTTTCTAAAAAGGCTTATGGGTAAGTAGATACCTCAGAGATATGATATGTCTTTGATTTTTCAGGTGCTGTAATTGATTTATTGTGCCTGTGTGAAGTTTGTGTGCAAATGTGATATTAACCCATAATTATATTCTAAAAGCGTGAATTATATAGGCAATTAAATGTTATGAGACTGAAAGGTGATGCTGTCCCGGAGGTACGGTTTGGTAGGATCAGATTTCCATTGTGTGTTTTGGTTTCCAGAATTAAAAACAGCACCCTACTCCCTCACCAGCTCCACTGTAGAAGTTACATGGGTCTGCATGATTTAGAAAACTTCTGTTCTTCTGGTTGTAGGGTGGGTCTTAAAATGAAAAATGAAACACTGCTCATCTCAATGATCAGATCTAAAAGTATATGTTATGACAGCCGATAAAGGAACAAAAAGTTCCGCTGGTTTCTCTTTGGCTTTTAAAAGAGAGTGAGGTAGAGATAATATTCTTTCCTCTTCTGTGCAGCTCTAAGGACCTTGTAGATTCTCAAAAATTACTCAACTGTCCATGACAGTTTCATATCTATTGCATGGGAGAGTGTCTGAATGGTGTAAGAGATTTCACTAGTTATTTTCTTCCTGAATGAATATTCAGCTTTTGCCAAATCCAGGAGCACAGAGCACTTTAAAAATCAGGAGATTGAGAAAGCATATTTATTTTGTGGATGAATGACAATAACTGTCAATGCAGCAAGGAGAATCAAATAAAAAAGTCATTAAGAAATGCTAGCTGATGCTAATTGATTTAATGTGTTGGAACATCCGAGAGTTTATTAAGTAGCTTCGAATCAACTGCTCTGTGGTTGTAACCCAGCTTCATCACTTATAGATGTGAAACTTTGGGAAGGTTGCTTAGTGCCTTTGAGCCTCAGTTTCCTCATCTGCAAAATGAGGGTAGGGCTATTGTGAGGTTTCCATAAATTATTACATTAAGGTACCTGAAAGTGTTCCTAGAACATCACACTCACTCACTAAGGCAGGCTATTATTTAAAAATTTGAGCAAAATAATTTAAGCAAGGAAATCTCATATATTGAAATTCCTCGTAAAGTCAGAAAAAAACCAATGTGTCCAAATTCTTTGGTTGGCTTTCTTTCTTTCTTTCTTTCTTTCTTTTTTTTGACAGTGCCTTGCTCTATCACCAAGGCTGGAGTGCAGCCATGTGAGCTCACTGCAGCCTCGAACTCATGGGCTCAAGTGATCTTTCCACTTCTGTCTCCTGAGTAGCTGGAATTACAGGCACACGCCGCCATGCTTGGCTATTTTTTTTTTTTTTTAATTTTTAGTAGAGATGAGGTCTTACTATGTTGTCCATGCTGGTCTTGAACTCCTGAGCTCAAGGAATACTCCCTTCCTGGCCTCCCAAAGTGCTGGAATTGCAGGAGCCCCTGTGTCCAGCTGTCTGTTGGCATTTGTATTATGACATGTGGCACAATTGTTATGTAATAGAATTGCTGAGAAAAAAGGGTATTGTGCTAGGTGAATCCAGGCTTCATTTTTCCTGCACCACAGTCCTCACTGTGATTTAAAGGGGGACATTCAAATGTAACAATAAAAGATAATACTGATATGCCACGACTGGGCTTAAAGTGTTCCTTACATATAGGGTAAGACAGTCATGCAGCAAATTCCCATTAGCCAATTCAGTTTTCAAAACAACCTCTGCTATTGCTACCCCACTTTCATATACAACATATGTGACATCTGGCCGATGACCGTATCTCCAGAGTCTCAATATCTGATACACGGAACTAATTCCCTCTCTATCCTACCAGACATATCTCTTTCTTTCATTTGTTCTGTTCCCCACTTTCCCTCCCATAGTTTTATCATACTCTTTGTTTCCTTTAATTTTTTGTTCTTTTTCTTTGTCACGTCTGAAGTGTAAAAAAAAGAGCTGTAGGCATCCTCTACTACCAATTAAGTGACAGAAATACAGAAATTAGGCTCTCCTTAGTGGAGTATGCTTTACTCAGTAAAGGAAGGATAGCATAATTTGGCCTTTCTAAATGTTAAAGTCACTGCAAATTCCTGTTGTTTGAATGAATCATGGTTTCCAGTATTGTTGAAGTTAGAGTTAACTTATGTATTTCTGTAATTCTTCCTGCCAGCATATGAATACAGCAAATGGTAACTTGATATAAACCAAAGACTCCAAAAAAAGGAAGTAGTGGTGGGTTGTGCTTCTGTTGCTCTGGGGTTATACATTTCTTACTGCTCTTTGGAAAAATGAATAGAGATACCAATAGGCATAATTATCACAAAGCGAAGGAGGGAAAGAACAATGAAACTGACATGAGAAGAATTGTGCTATAGAGGTTGGCACTTCCGAAAGTGGAAGTGTTGCTGTTAGGGAGGAACAGAACATACCGCTTTGGGCTGAGCTCTAATGCTGCAGAACGGGAGACCCAGGGGGAAGGGGAAGAAAATGTGGGTGTAGCACAAAAGAAGCAGAAAGAAAACGAAGCGGTTTCTAAGGAACAGGTGACTAGGACTCAACCAGTTGTGAAAACAGATCAGCTTCTCTTCTGAGTTTTGTTTTACTATTGAATAAAGTCACAGTGACTCCCTAGACACTGCCACAGAATCTTCTTGTCTTGATGCATTGTCCTTCTCCTTAGGTTGCAGTAATGGGATTGTATACTTCCTTCTCTAGCTAGACTGGCAGCCTATCCCCATGTGCTAGTCTTCAAGTTGTACAATTGCACAGCCATATTTTCTTCTTTGTTCAAAGGTTGTGCATGTGGCCTTGGAGACTTCACTGTTTTGGGCTGAAATCAGTCTCTCTGACTCTGGTCTCAAGTTTCAGAGGGTATCTTCCTGTATTCCAGAAAAAATTTCCAATTGTAATTTTTCTACTTTCTTCACTGCTTAAAAGTCAACAGGAATTGATCAAAGTGTAAGAAAAACTCAGAGCTGTCTTTGGAATGCTTTCACGCTTTGTGATGCCCTTCTTAGAATAAGGACATGGAGAACATATCTACCCTACCTCTTGTCTTAGGGCCCTCACTAGGTTGTCTGGGACTCTGGGTAAGTTTTTATTTTTTTGAGACGGAGTTTTGCTTTTGTTGCCCAGGCTAGGGTGCAATGGTGCAATCTCGGCTCACCTCAACCTCCACCTCCCGTGTTTAAGCAATCCTACTGCCTCAGCCTCCTGAGTAGCTGGGATTACAGGTGCCCACCACCATGCCTGGCTAATTTTGTATTTTAGTAGAGACGGAGTTTCACCGTATTGGCCAGGCTGGTCTTGAACTTCTGACCTTGTGCTCCACCCACCTCCCAAAGTTCTGGGATTACAGATGTGAGCCACTGTGCCTGGCCAGTCAAGTATTTTTTTTGTGTGGGTCCCCCATTTATACAAGCAATTCCTTTGAAAAGTGCTTTGCCAAATTTTAAATGTATATGAGGGTTAGTGATTGATCATTGAAGATTTAGAATGATGGGTAAAGAGGTACTGATGTATTTGTTTATTGTCTAGACTACTTGATAATTCTTTGTAGTATCCCGACACCACCTCTTTCCTTCCGGATCCAGGAATTATCTCTTCGTATTTGTTACTGTCAAATGTGCTGGTCCTGGGTAATTTCACATCTCTAACTGTGAGAAAAAAGTAGCAATCTTGTGATTATTCAAGCCCTATGGCTTGTCAGAACCTGTCTATGTTGGGGCATTTAGACTCTTCCTTGCCTCTAAAGTCCTCAATGCTATTTGTTTCATGCTGGCTACACTATTAGTCATGATGCTGCACCATCCTTCCTGCTGCCCATGAATACTGGCTTCTGATGGCTTTTCCAGAGGTTGTGCCTGTGCTCCTTCGAAGACGATCACAAATGCACAGAGTATGCAGGAAAATGTGCACAGTCATTTATGGCCATGTTAAATTTATCCTTTGGAACTTTATGGTATAAATATAGAACAACACATTTTCCAGCCATGCCCTCTCTCAAACCTTTGAGGCTGTAATCACAGCATTCCTAAAATGTGATTTCTTTCGATGTTGACTGCACCCTTGGTTTCCTCACACTGTTTCTAGTGGTGGAGCAAGAAGAATGATCCCATTTATGCAAGGAATCCCTGACCCTTATCTGGCTCAGCTTAACCTGGGAAGGCACGGTCACCACATCTGCTAGAGGAAAGAATGAACATGGATGGGAGGAGCCTGCTGGTGTTGCAGAACAATCTGGAAAGCCCTTGGAGGAAATGTGTGAAGCCACCCTCAAGCACTGTGATGCAGCCTGCAGAGGGATGGGGGATGGCCCTGGGTTTCAGTAGCAGGGGTGCACAGCATAAACATTGCCTGCCACCGAGCAAGCAGCACCACAGTAGCAGCAGGGGGATAATTGAGGAGGCAGGGAACCTCACATGCAGCTTGAATTCAAGGGCTGGCTGACTCTGTTGGGTGCCCAGAGTCCTGAACTCATCCTGTGACCAAGTGAGTGAGAATCAGTCAAAATCAGGTTGTCAGCACCATTCTGGCAGCCCAATCGCACACCGTCCCATGACAGCAATCCCGTGCCAGTCAGCAGAATCAATCCACTCACCAGGCTGCTTTTCTGGAACCGGAGGTCAGCCCCAGGGCCCCAGGATGACCTTGCAGGCACGAGTTCTGGAGCTCTTTGGAATGTCAAGTCCACCTCGTGCTTAAGAGACCGTGTGGGAAAGAACTCAAAGGGGAGAAAGGAGGACTGGCTGCAAGCAAATCCCCATTTGGGCTCAGGAAACCTACCCAGACAACACTACCAACTCCAGCCAGGCCCAGAAACCAGAGGGTTGGGGGTGGGAGGGTGTCTCATCATGAAAGACATTTTCAGGGGCCCCTGAATTGTGAGGACTGAGGGAGGGTCCCAGCTCACCTGAGTCTAACATGAGCCCTGCTGTTTGTTTCTTTCTGCAACAAAAAGGGAGTGGAAAGGATGAAACAGAGGGTATGTATGGAAGAGATGAGGTCAAGTATGAACTACCCCTGGAAGCCTGAGTCCTGATAAGGGCCGTCCACAGGTTGACACCTATTCAGGGGCTAAAAGTTTTCCATCAGATAATTGAATTAACACATAAACAGTCACAGCAGCAGCAACAAACAGCTTTTATAATGAAGCTCTGCCAATTCTTCACTGGAAGGAGAAAACGCAAGAAAGGACATTATGAGGTCAATGGACAAAACTAGAATATGATTGTTAGATTAGCAAAAAATTATTGTGTCAATGAAAATCTATAAAGTTGATAACTCTGGTGGTTGTAGAAAAGAATATCCCTCAGGATACACTCTGAAGTATGTAGGGGTAAAGAACAACGTTCAGAAAAAAATTATCTATTTATCTATTTATCTATCAATCATCTGTCAGCCTATCAATCTGTTGATCTATTGATCATCTATCAGCTATCACAAATGACAAAGCAAATAGGAATAAACTGTTAACAGCAGCAAAATCTGGGTAAAGGCTAAATGAATGGATGATTTTTATACTCCTTTATTTTTGCAACTTTCTGTGGCATTAAACATTATTTCCAAATAGAAAGTTTAAAAGGTTTTCCCAACAGGATGTATCAATTCTGGTAAAATTAGTTACAACAATGTTTCCTTCCCTTCCCTCTTCTTCGCTCTTAAAGGGCACCCCCTTTCCCGTCTTCTTCTTTCCATTTTCTTTGGGACATCATATAAATGAACACAGTTAGGAAACTTTTGGCATACTGGCATGTTCCACAGATTAAAATAATTTAAAATTAAAGAATTAAAGTATTGGCTAGATCCAGCATAGGTGAGATGGCAACACAGTTGCAAGCAGAGGCAGGAAGATCCCCAGAACTTGACTTTGTGCTTCCATAGCTAATAGGAAAGTTGTATAGAGAACTTCAGTAAAAGAATCACAATAATGCTTATATTTTTAAAATGTGAGATAAAAGCCCTGCTTTATTTTCCTTCCCTCTCTCCCTCCCTTCCTTCGGTCCCTCCATGCTCTTTCTTGCTCCCTTTCTTGCTTTCTCTCTCCTTTTCTTTCTTTCTTTCTTTCCTTCTTTCCTTCTTTCTTTCTCTCTTTCTCTCTTTCTCTCTTTCTCTCTTTCTTTCTTTCTTTCTTTCTTTCTTTCTTCCTTCCTTCTTTCTTCCTTCCTTCCTTCCTTCCTTCCTTCCTTCCTTCCTTCCTTCCTTCTTTCTTCTCTTTCTCTTTCTTTCTTTTTTCTTTTTCTTTCTCTTCTTTCTTTCTTTTTCTTTCTTCTTTCTTTCTCTTTCTCTCTCTCTTTCCTTCCTGCCTTCCTTCCTTCCTTCCTTCCTTCCTTCCTTCCTTCCTTCCTTTTCTCTCTTTCTCTCCCTCCCTTCCTTCTTTCTTTCTTCTTTCTCTCTCTCTCCCTCCCTCCCTCCTTCCCTCCCTTCCTTCCTTCTTTCCTCTCTCTCTCTCTCTCTCCCTTTCTCTCTCTCTCTCTTTCTTTCTTTTTCTTTCCCTATTGCTCAGGCCAGAGTATAGTGGTGCAGTCTTGGATCTCTGCAACCTCTGCCTCCTGGGCTCAAGCAATTCTCCTGCCTCAGCCTCCTGAGTAGCTGGGACTGCAGGCATGCATCACCATGCCTGGCTACTTTTTGTGTGCATTTTTAGTAGAGATGGGGTTTCACCATGTTGTCCAGGCTGGCCTCAAACTCGTGAGCTCAAGTGATCTGCCCGTGTGGGCCTCCCAAAGTGCTGGGATTATAGGTGTGAGCCACCAGGCCAGCCTAGAATGTCCATATTTCTAATCTAATGGTTGCCAGGGGCATCACAGCATGCCACAGTGGTTAGTAATGTGGGCTCTGGGAAAAAAGAGTTTGGGTTGAAACTAAGCTTTTGCACTTCCCACCTGGGTGATCGTGGACAGACGGCTTCATTTGATCATGTCTCAGCTTCCTCACCTGTAAATGGCATGTGAAAGGAATACCTTTGCCTGAAAGTACCAGAAACTATACCTTACAATAGTTTAAAGAGAAACCCAAAGAGCAGATACCACTGGTCGATAGTGTCAGAGAAATGAGGTTTTGTTTTTTTGTCTCTGCCATGCTTTGTGTGAAGTTCTACTTTTAATACAGAAAAAAAAGAGACATGAGAGAATTTTAGCTGAGTTGGCCCTTTTATCAGAAAATCAAAACTTTTCTCAAAGTTCCAGTAAGTAGAAACTCACGTATGGGCCTGATTTGTGTCTCCTGACCACCTTTGCTTGAATTTGGGAGAGAAAAGGGATTGTGGATGCGGCTTAAGTCAGACAATCAAGAGCATGGGTTATGCTGTGTTACAAGATCCTGAATATTAAATGAGCCAACAGTTATAACATTCTTAGAAAAATTCACAAGCGCTCAAATGTTAGCTTGCTATCATTATTGGTAATATTAATGGAAGTAGTATTTTTATGTACATATTGAAAACATCATCAGAAATAATTTTGAAAAAACCTGTGGAAACAGGGGAAAAAGGATGAAGTCAACAGCTCCCTCCTTAGTTTCACCCCTGGAGAAGGCTTAGAAGGAATGGAAGCATTGATGTGTAAACCACCTACGTGCTTTCAAACACCTGTGATTGATTCCCTCTGTAGCCCAGGTAGGACTGTCAGACACGCTACTATAGAGAAGGGCTTGTAGATTTCAAAGAGGAAGCTGGGATCCCAGAGTATCCCAAGTGGCTGCACTTATTCGCTGATTTTGATTATAATAATATATGCAGTCATCAGTTTCTCTCTTATTTTCCATGTGGATGGGCTGTATTTATTTTGTTGGAGTTGGCTCAGAGTAGACACAACAATCTTTGTCTTGCACATTTTCAGTGAATTGCCCCTCCTGGAAGTGGGGGTGCTTTGTCTGTCCACTGGGGCTCCGTGTACACAAGTGCACCCACATTTTATTGGTGGCTCTTTTCCAAGTTGCTAGCTTGGCGCTTTTCAAAATGTGCTGAAGGGCTGTTTGGAACTTGTCTCTGCTGACTCCACTGGGCTCGATTTCAAATCTCCCCTAATCCACTAATGAACCTTTATTAAAGTGGGAGAGGGAGGTTGAATCAGTCTTTGGAAGCATTATTAAAATAAAGTAAGAGCATTGAAATGATCAAAAGAGAACAGTAATAAAGGAAGACTCAGTCTTTCCACCGCCCTCTATTTAGTTCTTTAAAGCTGATATTTTGGGGAAAGAAATGTCAATATTATTAGATTAGTTTTTAGTAGTCTTTAATTTTGTTTTATTTTAACTTTAATTTTGTTTTATTTTTCAGGGAAGCTCATGAAGAGACTGTTATTCACCAGCAAACCCTTGCACCCTCATTTTTCTTTTTTGTAATTGAAAGTGTAGGTTGAACTGCTCTGTAGTTATTCACCCACTTCTGCTGGTCAAAGGCCCATGAAGATTTAAATGACTAAATAGGCCATAAAATGCCAACATTTTAGAAGTCTAAAAACTGTCTGCTGGATCAAACACTGACCACAATCCACCCTTAGATTCCTCTGCCACCCACTTTGCTCCCTGTGTCTGGGACACCCTGAATCCACAATGACTGTCCTGAACTGTAAAGAAACCACCATGTACCTTTTCAAAACGGTCCACTTATCCTTAAAGTCATGAATCAAGGAAGAGATGGCTTCCAGATATGCAGCTCGACTTCCAACAGCCATCATCCTTTAAGATTTCCCTGTGCTTTGACTGGTTACTTACCCACTTCTGCTGGTTCCTGAACAAATAACTTTCTATTAGCCCCAGAGGATTGACTAGAATAGACTTCCGAATGTCTGAAAATTCCTGATCCCCAAGAAACCTGTGTTCTGCCAAATAATTTATTTCCTAAGAAGTTATAATAAGCCTAGTCATGAAATCAAAAAAGAAAAACCTTAAGTATTATATTGCTTGGTACTTGTTTTTGTCCATTCTGTTCTTTATTAACTTTTTGATTGGGAAAGTAAAGATCATTACACAAATCTATTCTCAAATTTAGCCATGGATGATTCGATTTCTCTTTCTCTCTCTCTGTGTGTATATATGCATATATACACACAGACATACAGAACAGAGTTATCTCTCTATATGCACATACACAGAACATATATATGTGTGTGTATATATATGTATGTACATGTGTATATATATATAGAGAGAGTGCTAGAGAAAGGAGAGAGAGAGAGAAATAGAAAGAGAAAGACACCCTCAACTTATGATGGAGTTATGTTCTAATAAACCCACTGTAAGCTGAAAATACTCCAAGTCAAAAATGTAATGAATGCACCCGAACTTTTGAATATCACAGCTTGGCCTAGCCCACTGTAAATGTGCTTATACACTTACCATGTAAATGTGCAATACTTGCATCGGCCTGCAGTTGGACAGAATCATCTGTCACAACGTCTATTTCATAACAAAGTGTTGAGTATTTCATGTGGTTTATTGAGTTCTGTACTGAAAGTGAAAAGCAGAGTGGTTATACGGGTACTTGAAGTGCGGATTCTACTGAATGTGTTTCACTTTCACACCATTGTAAAGTTGAAGCCATCGTGAAGTTTATACATATATACCTTATTCACATATATCTCATATATGTATATACACAAAATGTATTATTGTGTACATATATATGAGATATGTGTAAATAAGATGTATATGTAAACAACATATCTGCAAACGAGATATATAAAAACATATAAATAACACATAGATCTCCTTGTTGAATCCTACTGTGTACAATACATGATTTTTTATGCTGGGATTCAGCAGTGAAGAAAAGAGAGGAGAGCTCATTGGCTTCACAGAGCTTACACTCTGATGAGGGAAGACAAAAAATAGGTAGAATTATAAGAAGCGTGAGGGCCGAGTGCAATGGCTCACACCGGTAATTCCAACATTTTGGGAAGTCAAGGTGGGTGGATTACTTGAGGTCAGGAATTCAAGACTAACCTGGCTAACAGGGTGAAACCTTGTCTGTACTAAAAATACAAAAATTAGTCAGCAGCTTCCTTTCTGAGGCCTGACATCTCCCAGCAGTCATAGTGATGTCTTCTTTAGATAGATTCAATAAGGGGGAAGAAAAGATGAAAAGTGGTGAAAGTCTAACTGCTGTGTTCCTCTGCTTGCTTTTCATGCTGTGTGCCAGGAATCAAAGCTGGGCCTGTAATCCCAGCTACTCAGGAGACTGGGACATGAGAATTGCTTGAACTCAGGAGGTGGAAACTGCAGTGAGCTGAGATTGCGCCACTGCACTCCAGCTGGGCGACAGAACGAGACTCCATCTCAAAGAAAAAAAAAAGAAGGTGGTAAGTACTGTATGCAAAAGCAGAGCCAAGTGGGGACCAGGAGTCTTGAAGAGTTGTCATTTACACATTTAGAGGATATAGTCAGAGAGGCCTCCCTGGGAAGGTGATGTCTGAACAGAGAGAGCAGGGTGGGAAGATCTCTGCGGGAGAAGTAGAAAGTGCAAAGGCACGGAGGCAGAGATGAGTCCCATTCGGCTGGGACAGAGTGAAAAAGGGGTTCAGCTGTAAGGGCCTGAGAGGTGAGGGTGGGAGGGCGGGTGGAGGTGTAATCTCAGCAGATGGTGGACACCCTGGAGGCCACTGTGCGGCCCTGGTTCTCCCTCTGTGTGATTTCAAGGTCCATTGCATGGTTGCAGTGGGGAAGAGAACAAGCCTTATGATCTGGCTTCTCTTGAAGAGGATCATTCTGGTAGGCGCTTTGAGAAAACAACTGGATGAGGGCCTGGGATGATGTAGAAAGTCCTATTTGTAAGGGTTTGTGATCTGGGTATATGTCCGCTGAGCAGCGAACTCACTGTCTCAAGTTCTGTATTCTAGTTGGGACTCTTCTGCTAACTGCTGGAGGGTATTGGCACAATCACTTAATGTTTTATTCAGAAGGGAAATAGAAGTGAACACTTAGTAGATTTAAGTTGGAGCCAGTTTCTTCTTAATCCCTATGACCTGTAGCCTGCTAGGATCCCCAAGTTTGTTTTTCTTTTTCTCCAACACCAGAACATGTGCCTTTGCTCGCCCCACCTCTGTCCTCATGGTTTCTTTACTAGCAGCTCTGACTTCCCCTTCCCAGCCTCTCTCAACACATGCAAAAGACAAGAAGCAGAGGACAATGGCTTTGCTAAGCCCTGGATTGTTCTGAAGTTTGAAGTTGTAACCCAGAAGCTATCTCTTTCATGAAAGCAGTCAGAACTGGATATTAGAAATATTGTGGAGGTTAATGGAAGAGCAACTTGAGCCTCCCTACTACTGAACTGTTTAATATTCTAGAATTTATGTTACACACTGAAAGACAGACAACTCTGCAGTTTTGGGACTGGGGTATGCCTGTGCATACACACATCTGCTCTGTTTTGGTTTCACTTCACTTTAGTTATTTGATTTGGTGTCTGCAAAACCCTGTGTGCACCTTTTTATGAGCTTTGGGACAATTTACTGCCAAGCTTGCTTGAACTCTAAAATATGCCTCCAGTTTCGGAAAACCACAAATTATTTACCAAGGAGGCAAGGAAATGGAGGTCACTGGGCTCATTTCTTACATAATTTTCAACTTCCTTTCTGAGGCCTGACATCTCCCAGCAGTCACAGTGATGTCTTCTTTAGATAGCTTCAATAAGGGGGAAGAAAAGATGAAAAGTGGTGAAAGTTGCTAACTGCTGTGTTCCTCTGCTTGCTTTTCATGCTGTGTGCCAGGAATCAAAGCTGGTGTAGTGGAAGGTAGATATAAAGTAACCCCCTTTTCCTAGGTTGTTGTGTTTATAAAGAGTTAAGTAGGAACTGCTAAAAACAAACAAACAACAAAAAACCCTCCACTTTGTGGGAAACAAAGTTATTTAAGGCCTGAAAACAACAGTATTAACCTAAAACAATAGAAAGATGATCACCAAAATGAAAGTACAGAACAGGTATAGAAAGTCGATCTCTGAAACACCAGTGGGTGTCAGTTTCTTCCAAGATAATTCAAGGGTGACTAACATGTAACTAGCAAATACATTCAACATATGAGAGAAAAAGAATGAGGATAAAGGGGGGCTATAAAATAAACAGGAGAAGAAGTGATGACCGTAGATCAAATGGGAAGGATAAAGAAGGAGGAAAAGATAGCTCCTATGTGTCCAGCTTGGAAAGATAATGACTCAGTTGAGTGAATAGGGGAGACACATTGAGGGTCTGAAAGCCAGGAACTCAGGAATTTTTAAAGACACGGTAAAGTTCTTGTTGCATAGGTTTACTTATGACACATGGGTACATAGGTCTGTCCAAAGGGGCTGGGACACTTCGTTAGGTTTGAGGAATTTTTTTCTGCTATATTCTCTTTTTCCTTTCTTCCAAGAAGGCAGGGTACGGAGAGGTACCAGGTGCTGGTGGATAGTTTACCTTGGAGATTGCCACCTTACGGAGGAAACAGCTGGTAGAGTCAGCAGAGACCTCTTCTGGTGGGCCTCAGAGTTGTGAGTTAAGCACTTGGACCAGGGAAACATCAGATGTTTTCATGACATCAGTGGGATTTAATTCAATCAACGAATAGGACCCAGAAATAAATTAGCTGAGACAGTGGGAGAAGAGGGGCAGAATCCCAACTGTGCTCAGTTATAATTTCAGATGTAGAATAAAGAGTGCTCCAGGAAGCACGGCTCCAGGCAAATGATGAATTTTTGAATTTCTCCATGTTTATGATTTCATTTTTTTCTCTTCATGTTTATGATTGTAATTATCTGTTTCCCGAAGTGATTGGTGGAAACAGTTTAAGAGGAAATGAATATATGTGCTGAAAGGGGAGGTAAAAGTAGGGTGACATTCCATTTCATAGTCAGGCTTGTGGGTGGGGAGAGGATGGAGAGAGTGAAGAGAGAGAGAAGGGTCCGTAGTTTCTGAGAGGAGGAAGGAGGAGAGGAACACAAGCTTAGTTCCTGAAGAAAGACATTGATGGGATCCCAGGCTGATTCCACTCGGATCTGCAACACTGCAGAGAAATCCAGAAGCCAGCAGCTAGAATGAATGTTTATTTCTCAATAGAAAGAAAAAAGAGCTGAGATGGAGCTGAAAATACTGAACTGTCTGAAATGAATTAGGCTAATGAATGAGTTTTTTTCCACATCCATGTATAATCCATGTGAAGTTCATTTCATATCTGCAACGATCTCTGTGAGAGTCCAATGCCTAGCACTGTTAAGGGCTCAGTAAATGCTGGTTCTTTACTTCTGATTCTACCCACAGTTATACCTAATTCTCTATTATTCTGGTATGTGAGCCACCTCAGTCAAGCTTTCTACAGTGTATATCTGTAGAAAGTCAACATACAAAGTTAGTAAGTCAACATACAACATAAAGTAAGCTTTCTAAAGTCAACATTCGAAGTAAGAGTTAAGACCGGGTGCGGTGGCTCACGTCCGTAATCCCAGCACTTTGGGAGGCTGAGGCGGGTGGATGACCTGAGGTCAGGTGTTCGAGACCAGCCTGATAAACGTGGTGAAACCTGATCTTCAGTAAAAAAATAAAAATTAGCTGGGTGTGGTGGCACATACCTGTAATCCCAGCTACTCAGGGGCCTGAGGCATGAGAATCACTTGAACCTGGGAGGCAGATGTTGCAGTGAGCCGAGATGGCGCCATTGCACTCCAGCCTGGGCAACAAGTGTGAAACTTTGTCTCAAAAAAACCAAAACCAAAAACCAAAACAAAACAAAGTAAGAGTTAAAATGTAATGTTCTGAACTCTACTTCTTTTGAATTATTTTCTCAACTTTCCAATTGACTCATACTTGTCAGGCATAAAGTTTCTCCTTAAAATTGGTTTTATTTATCTCAGTTATAAGACAAATTTGAAACAAATGGTTTTTATTTGTTTTGAAAAGCAGCTACAACCTTTGAATGATAAACACAACTTATCCATCTTTCATTTGTTCTTTGTTTTGACTTTGTTGAATTTCCATTTTAGACTAGCAATATTCAGATAATTTGTGAAATATTTTATTTGGGTTTAAAATAAGGACTGTGGTACATTGATCATCTAGTCCATTAGAATCAGCAAGCCTTTTGTCTTCAGCAGTTTAGTTGTGAAATGCCTAGTTGTGGTTTTCTTTACAGCTGTCCCGAGTTGGCTGAGATTCTTGAATTCACATTCAATAAAGATTGTTAGCTTTAAGAGTTTTGGGAAATTCTTTTTTTTTTTTTTTTTTTTTTTTTTTTTTTTTTTTTNTTCTGTCTTGTTGCCCATGCTGGAGCGCAGTGGCGTGATCTCAGCTCACTGCAACCTCCGCCTCGCAGGCTCAAGCGATTCTCCTGCCTCAGCCTCCTGAGTAGCTGGGATTATAGGCATGCTCCACCACACCCAGCTAATTTTGTATTTTTAGTAGAGACGGGGTTTCTCCATGTTGGCCAGGCTGGTCTCAAACTCCCGACCTCAGGTGCTCCGCCCACGTCGGCTTCCCAAAGTGCTGGGATTACAGACGTGAGCCACCATGTCCATCCAAGTTTTGGGAAATTCTTGACTACGTTTTCTTTACATATTTCTCCCATCCTATTCTTTCTTTTTTCTTTAGTAACGCCGATGATAGGAATGAAGGCGTTTGCATTATGACTTGCATGTGACTGATATGTGTATTCTTTTATATTACCTGTGCTTTAGTCAAATATTTTATGCTGATCTGTCTTTGGGATCATCGAGCCAATCTTCGGCTATACTGTTCAACTCATCCAATGAAGTCTTCATAACAAGTATTGTGTTTTTCAGTCTTTGAATGATTACTTTTTACAGGTTTTGATCTTTTCCACCATTTGTTCATATTGTCTTTCAATCTTTTTTAATATATTGATCATTGTATCTCAATGTAATGTTAAGATGCTAAATAAAATATATTTTTATTTTCATCTGCTTATATTGTTTGTTTGTTTCACCTGGTAATTGATCACAACCGCTTGCTTCTTTTTATGTTAGTAATTTGTGACTGTATGCCAGATATTGTGGACAAAACACATGTCAAAGCTCTGTATCATGCGACTTCAACCAGATAGGAATTTGTGTTTTCTCTGTGGGGCAGATGGAGTGAGGAGGTCATCACCCCAATCCAAGAGGCTGAGTTAGATCAAGACTAGGTGGGTATTTTAGTAAGATCCCCTCCACCTCTAATTCTGTTTTTAGTCGTCAGGCCCACCTCTTCCATACTGTTGATTGAGAGCTCTGAAAGACAGTGGCAGGTTCAGGCTGTTCAGTATCCTGCCATACGCTCCATCCAAGTTTGATGAGCATCTTGGGGAGACCAGCCATGTGCTGTGCCAGACTCCTTTCCTCAAGTGGAACTTTTTCTCCCAATTATTATGGGACTTCTGGTGATTTTAACTTACTTTGCCGAAACTTCTAACCTTTTACTCAGCCTCAATTTAGCAAGGGTACTCTGAGGAAAATTGGCAAGGCATTTGGGGATACTTTTGTTTCCAAATTGTTGTGGTTGCTTCTATGAATGCCACAAGCTTTGCTGGCTTCTCTTTCCAGGTCTGAGCTGTTTCAAATCAGCAGATATCCCAGGAGAGAAAATAGCCTGTGAAAGTTAGCTAACCTAGGTAAAACACTCTGCTCTCTGGAATTTTTGTTCTAATTCTTTTTGTTTCTATAATTCACTGATCTCTTTAAATGAATTTTTTGCAATTAATTTGTGTTTTTTAGTTAGTCTAACAGGATTGCGTTCTCCTGCAACCCACAGCATTCTATTCATAACCAGGGGTCCCCTTAGGGTCAACTTTTAAGAAGTCTTGGGAAGCTATGTCCTTTCAACCTAACAGTCCACAAGATCTTCCCCTATTTTTTCAGAAGCTGCAGATGAGATGATCACAAAGAAAAGTACGGACATGTGTGACAAAGAAAGGTTAAAAATTAAATTTGTACTGTCATGTGAAAAACTGGACTCCTTTTTTCTGTGTCCAGAGATACAGGGAGTCCATGGAGCCTCCCCTGCAAGCATCAGTGCAGAAGTCTGTGATAACCCAGATGCAGGCCCAGGACTGTGTTGGACCTGGGGAGGAGTCCGCTGACTCAGAAGACTTGCATCTAAGGACTTGGCTGTCCTTATCCTTAAGTATGATGACTATGTTTGCAATTCCAGTAGACTCCTTTATGTGTTCTGAATAAATATGCCTTTTGGAAGTGAACTTCTAGAGCCCTTAACTTTGACCCATGAGTTTCCTTCCTGTGTGTGTGTGTGTGTGTGTGTGTGTGTGTGTTTATATATATATATATATATATTTTTTTTTTTT
>NW_016107350.1:6613601-6619938 GCF_001604975.1 Cebus imitator | reverse complement strand
TTTTTTTTTTTTTTGTAAAGGCAAGGTCTTGCTTTTTTGCCCAGGCTGGTCTCAAATTCCTGGACTCCAGCGATCCAACTGTATTGGCCTCCCAAAGTGATGGGATGATAGGTGTGAACCACTGTGTCCAGCTGCTTTCTGGGTTTTCTAACATCATGCTATTTCAACTCTGTTCTCTATGTACCTTTCCCTGATCACATGGTTGTGTCTTGGCATTTGAAAATACTTCACAGACTTTCTTTTGTTTGATTTTTACAATGAACTTTTATGACTAGGCATGGCCCCAAGTTCAGTTTTATAGACAAGAATTCTGTAGGTCAAGAACACAATCAATAACAGCAGGTGACAGGATTTAAACCTGGGTCACTTTACTTATTTCTTTTCCTACTCTATCATTATGTGAATCTATCCTACCTCTGCAATGACAGATGGCCCGAGAGCAAGAACACTTCCTTACATCTGGTACACAGTTGAAAAGTGAAAATTCCACACAAATAAATATGGAAAGAATTTTTACCTGCTCCTGTAGCTTCCTTTCAGGGACCTGGCACTCACAAAGACTGAGTAACCGAAAGGGGACTTATGTAACTTAACTCAAAGCAGAGAAGGTTACAGAGACTCTCTTAGCATAATATACCATGGAGTGGTCATGCCTGGATGTGCAAAATGTCTGATGGTCCTGGATGTGGCTTTACTCTGAATTACACTAGTGAGGCAAGGGGAAGAGGGACTTGGGGGAGTGGGGATTAAAGGGGAGATGCTCTGATGAAGTGGGAGAAAGACAGCTACACAGGGGAACTAAGAAGACACTGAAAGACTCCCCAGCTTTCCTTGGAAGAAGGATCAATTGCCCAGGGCAAAGCAAACTTGTTGGACCCAAAGCTCTCATTTGACAATTTTGTTGCCTAAAAATTATAAAATATCAGCAATTTCATATGGTTCAACATAATATTTTATAACCCTTCCTTTTCTTATTCTAAAATAATAATTTTTAATAATATAAGCTATACGCATACCTGCTTTAAACATCTGACTGTCATATAGTGGATATTTCAAGAAGTAAATGTTCAGCTTGTCTTCACCCTCACTTGAAGACATAATGTGTGTATTAGGCTGTTTTCGCATGGCTATGAAGAAATACCTGAGACCATGTAATTTATATGAAAGGAGGTTTAATTGGTGCAGGGTTCTGCAGGCTGTACAGGAAGCATCTGCTTCTGCGGAGGCCTCAGGGAGATTTGACTCATTGTGGAAGGTGAGATGGCAGCAGGCACCTCGTGACTGAAGCAGGAGCAAGAAAGAGAGAGGGGGCGAGGTGTCACAATTTTTTTTTTTTTTTTTGAGATGGAGTCTTGCTCTGTCATCCTGGCTGGAGTGCAGTGGCAGGATCCTGGCTCACCGCAACCTCTGCCTCCCGAATTCAAGTGATTCTCCTGCCTCAGCCTCCGGAGTAGTTGGGATTACAGGCGCCAACCACCAAGCCAAGCTAATTTTTAAAGTATTTTTAGTAGATACGGGGTTTCTCCATGTTGGGTAGGCAGGACTCGAACTCCTGACCTCGTGATCTGCCCACCTCAGCCTCCCAAAGTGCTGGAATTACAGGCATGAGCCACCATGCCTGCCTGATGCCACACACTTTTAAACAACCAGGTCTCTCTCTTGAGAATTCACTCACTGTCTCACAGACACCAAAGGGATGGTTTAAACCATTCATGGGAAATCTGCCCCCATGATCCAATCACCTCCCACGAGGCCCTACCCCCAACACTGGGAATACAATTCAACATGAGGTTTGAGCCGAGACACAGATCCAAACCATGTCAATGTATTAGGCAGATGCTTGCAGCCATATGAAGAATATCGTGGTTACCCTAGCTACAAATGCAGATGTCATTGACACAGGACGGGGCAGGGAGGTGCTGGGAGGAGAAGGGCGGGTGTCTGGCGAGGGCTCTGCCCCTGGGCCTTTGCCCACAGACCTAGGTGAGGGCAGGCACTCTTGCCTTTGCGCCCAAATGTTGCATTTCCTAACACTGCCCTGGCTCGCCATGCCCCCATCCTGTGTCGACAGAAACCCAGAGACCTTAGTGGCACTCACAGAAGCTGCTGGACATCCAGGAGATGTCAAGAAGAGCACACGGACAGGCACCAGCGGAGGCTGACAGGCCACTGACCGGTGGACAGATGTGGAGTTTGGCTGGGCGGCTGGAGGAAAGCCAGGCTGCTAAGTGGCCTGATTCCAGGGAAAAATCACCATTCCACTCCATCTCCCTTCTGACTCCTCCATCTGCTGAGAGCTACTTCTGCTCAATAAAACCTTGCACTCTTTCTCCAAGCCCACGTGTGATCTGATTCTTCTGGTACACCAAGGCAAGAACCCTGGGATACAGAAAGTCCTCTGTTCGCGCCGTCGGGCAAGGGGTCAAACTCAGCTAACACCAGTTGCCTGCAGATGGCAAAACTAAAAGACCACCCTGTAACTCACACCCATTGGGGCTTCAGCTGTAAACATTCACCCCTAGATACTGCTGTGGGGTCCGAGCCCCACAACCCACCCATCTGCATGCTCCCCTAGAGGTTTGAGCAGTAGGGGCACTGAAGAAGCCAGACACTTCTGTCACACATCCTGCGAGGGGGCAAGGGAATGTTTTCTGTTTCGTCATCAGGGTATTGTATTGGTGTCTTAAATAACACTAGCATTTTGCCATATTCCAGCTCTGGGCCAGCTCTGCTTCCTGGTCTGCCTTTCAATCTTTTCCTTGCTTCTGGCATGAGTTCCCTTCTCTCCTGAGAAACCAATGATGCATTTGAAAATACACATAGCTATACATATTGTAAAGATATCATTTAGCAAGGATGCGCCTTATTGGATGGCCTTTCATGTTGCTGGGACAGAGAACAGGGCAGTTCCAGGTGAGCGAAGCAGAGCGATCTCATACACCGTGAAAGCTAAGCAGGCAATAGCCTTTCCGGAAGTAAGCTTTTCAAAATGTATTTGTAGAAAGGCAGTAAAAGAGTAAGATGCAAATCGAACTATTTTTAGACTATCGTTTTAGGGCCAAGGAAGAAATTATGAGAATGAATTCTTTAAAAAAAAAAAAACATGGTAAGGCCTTTGCTGGTGTTTTTAGTTGAAGTAATTTAGAGATGACTAGGTATTGTTATATTTAATTCGAGTTTTTAGAATAAATGCTCACAGAAATAGAAGGCTTTGCCATTTCTTTTCCCCACAACTTTAAAAAGTAAACCGTGAGTGTTGGGTCACAATAACCTTTCTTTTTTAGTCTCGTTTTTGTGTAAATTCATCCACCAACAAATTACATTGTACTCCTTCCTCCTCTGACTACCTGTGGAAGAATGTTTATATAAATAAACCCAAAGCCCTGTCTTTTTGTCTCTTGCTTTGAGTAAATGGTAAAAAATAGATGCCTTAGTCCGGTGACTTGATTTAATACAAAGGGATCTTGTTAGAACACTTCTTTACATGGAGATATCGGAAGATTTACTTGTAACCTTCCTTGCTAAGTGAACAGTAGTAGTATTTGCTGTTTCTAAGATGTGTTGTAGTTTGAAAGATTTTGTTTGTATCATGCCAAAGTGACTGCATTAAGAAGTGCCTAGTTGGCCGGGCCTAGTGGCTCGCATCTGTAATCCCAGCACTTTGGGAGGCCAAGGAGGGATGATTAACTGAGGTCAGGAGCTCGAGAACAGCCTGGCCAATATAGTGAAACCCTGGCTCTATTAAAAATACAAAAATTAGCTGGGCTTGGTGGCGCATGCCTGTGATCCCAGCTACTCGGGAGGCTCAGGCAGAACTGCTTGAGCCTGGAGACAGAGGTTGCAGTGAGCCAAGATCGTGCCACTGCATTCTAGACTGGCCGACAGAGCAAGACTCTCAAAACAACAACAACAACAACAACAACAAAAGAAGTACCTAGTTGACTGATGACAAAATTCCTTTAAATCATTCAGCTGTTTGACCTATATCAGTGTGTAGGTGTTATACATAATTGTACATTTTGATGCTATTTTATTATGTGGCAGTGTATAGTCCCAGCATTTATACTAATTACATAGTTCTTGGAATTCCAGTTTTTCTATTTGTAAATTTGGATAGATGTCTATCATGGCTCCTTTCAAAGACAGCACTATATGTAAATGGAGGGTACTTTGATACCATTAGAGGGATGGGATTGAGATCTCAAAGAAATAGGCTACACTGCCTCTGGGGTGAGTGGGTCGTATTACGTGTAGGCCTGCAGAGTAGGACACACGACTCTGGGGGCCAAAGCTCAGGACTCTGGCCATGCAGTTGAACATTTCTGCCAGTTCCTTCCGGGTCCCGCCTTTGCAATTTCCAGCTCCTTCTCTAAATAAATGTTGAAGATATGTACACATAGCAAAGGTGTGCCAAAGTATACAGTTGCCCAGATTATTTGCACACCTTGGTTTGGCCCTGGCCAGGTGAAGGAGTTATGAGGAAATGCTTGCTGCAATGATTTCTGTCATTCATTTCTCTGTGTATATTGGCGTTAAGTGATTTTTGGCAGAGCTTAAACTACCTTGTAACTTTTCCCCTTTCTTCTCTCTTCTGCTTCTTTTTCCAGACTGCTTCCAAGATTGGATGAAGACAGTCCGTTGACAATGTTATGAAGAGAGAGATTTGGAGCGTGTTGGGGGACACCCATGTTGTCGACTTCCCTGTGCAATCTAAGATTGAGTGACAGATGTAGTTGGAAGGGAAGAGAAGACGCCTCCACCTTTCCTGTCCAGAGAAATTATGCTGGAGCCCCCGACCCAAATGAGAAAAGAGATGTTTGTGTTTCCACCATCTTTGAGATCTGACTGCTAATGTAGCTATCTTTAAGGAATTCTGCTATTTACAATAAAAGTGAGATCTCCCTCCTCCATCCTGTGTTACACACCCTGGGATTGCACCCTTGTTCCTGGTAACTTTCATTGCAGGAGCCTGCCTTTGACTTTCTTCTATCCCTGCTGCTTCTCTTTACAGAAAGTGCTGAGCTTCTTGGTGAGTGTCTCTCCCAATGGATGAATATTTAGCAGAGAATGGAGAGCTTTCTACCATAAGAATCAGGATGTGGCTGTTTGTAAAGTTACTGCATTTTTTGAAGAGTGGCTGCAATTAGTTTTGGTGTTAGGCAGCAAAAACCCCAAAATGTTCTCTTTGATTTCACATTGCTTGCACAACACGGATACCCATTTACTGGCAGAAAACTTTGTGGGTAAATGTGAGTGTGTATGCATGTGTGTGTGTGTGTGTGTGTGTGTGTGTGTCTGTGTCTGTGTGTGACTCCACACATACTTCTGGAATACCTTCTATGTGCCAGGCATGGTGTTAGTTGACATATGTGATTGAGAGTAAAATAGTCATGATCTCTGGCCTTAACCAATTTACAATCTAGGATAAAATAGACCTTCCATGTTCAAATCCACAATGACATTAATTGCAATATGATCATTGTTGTGTTTGAAGAATAGTTAGGAAAAGCACAAAGAACTTACAAGATGGCTTAACAGAAGAACGTCTTCTAGCTTAGAAGGCTGGATAGCCTCTTTTTAAGAAAGTGGTATGAGTAAGGATGAATAGGAATAGGCCAGATAAAATACGAAGCCAGGAGCTGGAGGTGGACATGGGGGAGGGAGGTGACATTGCACTGACAGAGAGGTGTCAAGCGCTGAGGAGGCTGTTGGATGTAGAGAAAGTGGAAGTGTTCTGGATTGCAGTTCTTGGTAGGTAGAATTGTTGTACGAGGGGACGAAAACAAGGCCATTGGAAAGGGAAGAAGTTGAAGGTGGGGGTGTTGGTGAAGGTGTTAATATTATTGCAGAATTATCTGAAGGGCAGTTTCCAACGTTGACCAAATTCATGCTGTGACTGTGGAAACTGGTGCTCGAGGTGAGTGATGGCCCCTATCAGTGGGTGTCAGGGTAAAGAACTGCTGGGCAAGGTGTTGATGGTAAATCTAAGTGATGTTAAATCTGCCTACCACCATGGTAGGGTTGGGTGAAAAGAAGACTGTGAGTTGGGTGCTAAATTCTTTAAGGAGTGACCAATTGATTAAGTGAGGACTAGAGGGAGAAGAGGCTTTTATTGCCATCTGCTCAAAGGAGCAACTTACAAGAGTGCAGTTGTCTACAAGTGGCATTGGGTCGTCAGGAGGACATTGCATTGGCTCTGATGCTGGGATATTTGGAGTTTGACAGAAAACATCTCCCAGCCCCCACCTGAGAGGTGAAGCAATATCCTTAGGGGACAGTGGGTTTCAGTGAAGTTGAGAAAGTGTGTGTGTGTGTGTGTGTGTGTGTGTGTGTGTGT
>NW_016107350.1:6610874-6613556 GCF_001604975.1 Cebus imitator | reverse complement strand
TCTGTGTGTGTGTGTGTGTGTGTGTGTGCATGTGTGTGTGTGTGTGTGTGTGTGCATGTGTGTGAGATAACTTTGAGATAATTATGAGTTGGAAACATGTAGATTAAGATAAAAAGAGACTACTCTGGGGCATTCAACCAAACTTTGAATTTCTTCTAGAAACCTCCTCTCAAGTCACAGTCAAGAGATCCAGCAATTGTGAAATCACTCTCTTCGAATGCATACCACTTCACTTTTGGTAGCTCTTTCTGTTGAATAAATGACGCTATATATAATGGACACTCGATCATTCTAGTGTTTTCTGTGCAAATGTGTAGAAAAAAGGGCTTGGGGGTATGAAGTCAGGGTAGATAGGCTGAAAGATTATTTTATTTACATTTTTCAGGATGACAATTTGGTCCTATAATGCTTGTGTGATTTACAATATGAAGATTAGACATATAAGTTGAAAAGTGCATCAAAACCTGAAAAATTAATTTGCAAACATTTTGTGTTATAGTTGGAGTTATGAATGTTACTGTCTGAAGATTCTTCTTGAGCATTACCAATTCTACTTGTGCTTCGTTTTCTTCTTATTTGAACTAAACTTTGTACAGTTTATATTTGACAGATAAACATTTACACTGAGGAAGCAGATTGAATAAAATATAGATATTTAAGTTAATTTAAAACGTAAATTTTATCTTATTTTTGAATGGGGTCTTGACTGAATCCTGTAAACTGTAGCTGGTGTTTTTACTGCCTTGGTGTAAGCTGTGTAGTCAAAAGAACAGTGGGAATGGTCACTGTGTGTGGATATTGTTGTTCCTGAGGTTAATTCTGGAAAAGTCCCCTGTCCTAGGCAGCTGCTAACCAAAGGATCTTCCGGAAATGCTCTCCCAAACCACTGCCCATTGGGTATCAAACGCAGTATCTATTTTAGAGAAAATTATTGCATCAGATTAAAAAATGGTTAAATTGTTTTAACATGCCTGGATCTTATCTTTTCATGAAAACATTTTTTATTAACTTTTTTTTTTTTTTTTATGGAGGACAACTGCTCTTCAGATTTTTCCCATGAGAACTGAAGATTAAACTTTGATTTTTATCCTTTTATCCTCCCAGACAGAAGCTGTATGTTTTGATGATAACCACTGGTTAAAAGCAAAATAACCATAAATAAACACACATACCTTAGAATGAATGAGCGTTTCTGGTATAGTCTTAGATTTCACAGCGTCAGACTGACCAGGTTGAGAAAGCCACCAGAACCCCATAGCTCAAAGTTCAGGTTTTATACAAGATTTATATGTCCCGTAGAATATTTTGTTTGCTGCAGTTTGAAAAGAGTATCTTCTCTAGGAAACTAATGTTTAACAGATAAGTGCAACCAGATTGTATAACAGGAGCTGGAGGGGAAAATTTCACCATTTTGAATGGGGTTTGTGTTTACCAGTACACAAAATGTATGATTATATTATCGGTTGTGTGAAAATACCTATAATTTTTAGAAAGGTAAAACCCATGTTTGCCAAGAAAATCAATTTTTTCCATATCTCTCTTTGTGCACTGTGGTTTTAAAACTTCTTTTTCATTTTTAATGGTATTTTCTGTTTAAAAAGCTTATTTTTAAAAATTAAACAAAATTGTATACATTTATTGCATATGATGTAATGTTTTAAAATATGCATGCACTTGGAATGGCTAAATCTAGCTAATTTTTATATGCATATTTATGATTTTTGTGGTGAGGCCACTTAACATCTACTCTCTTAGAAATTTTCCAGAATACAATACTGTATGTTGTTATTAACTGTAGTCACCATATTGTACAATAGATCTCTTGAACTTACTACTCCTGTCCAGTTGAACTTTTGTATCGTTTGACAAACATCTTCCCAACCTCCACCTCTCCACCCACCAGTTCCTTGTAACCACCATCCTACTTGCTGCTTCTATGAGTTCAACTTTTTTAGATTCCACATATAAGTGAGATCATGTGATATTTGTCTTTGTGTGCCTGGCTTATTTTACTTAACGTGATGTCCTCCAGGTTCACCCATGTTTCGTGAATGACAGGGTTTCTTCTTTAAGGCCGAATAGTAGTCCATAGTGCATATGTATCACATTTCCTTTATCCATCCATCCGTTGTTGAACACTTAGGCTGATCCCATCTTTTGGCTATCATAAATAATGTTGCAATGAATACGGGGGTGCAGATATCTCTTTAACATATGGATTTTGTTTCCATTGGATATATGCAGTATACTCAGAGGTGAGATTGGTGGATCATATGGTAGTTCTTTTTAAGTTTTTTTTGAAGAATCTCCATATGGGTTTGTATAATGGATGTACTCATTTACATTCTTATGTGCATTGTTTTCTGACATTGGTGAAACAGTAGATCTATTCATTTTGCAGACCTTTATTATGTGCTTACTATGCGTCAGCATAATGGGAGGTACAGTTGATTCAAATAAAAGGCACAGGCCGGGCGCGGTGGCTCACGCCTGTAATCCCAGCACTTTGGGAGGCCGAGGTGGGTGGATCACGAGGTCAAGAGATCGAGACCATCCTGGTCAACATAGTGAAACCCCGTCTCTACTAAAAATACAAAAAAATGAGCTGGGCATGGTGGCGCGTGCCTGTAATCCCAGCTACTCAGGAGGCTGAGGCAGGAGAATTGCCTGAACCCAGGAGGC